>NW_026057576.1:12301946-12512547 GCF_023721935.1 Panthera uncia
AAAGAAGGAAAGGAAGGGAGGAAGGAAAGAAAGAAAAAGAAAGAAAAAAAAAAGAAAGAAAGAAAGAAAGAAGGAAAGAAAGAAAGAAAGAAAGAAAGAAAGAAAATTAAAGGAAGAAAATTAAATAGAATTAAATAAGCAAGAGTTACATCCATTATATTGAATTTTAGGAACTTCTATTTACTTAGTTTCCTGTTGCTGTTGCACCAAATTATGACAAACTTAGTGGCTTAAAAAACAACACAAATGTATCATCTTATAGTTCTAGAATTTATCAGTCTAAAACTAGTATGAACAGGTTAAAATTTAGGTGTTGGCGGGACTGCCTTCCTTTCTGGAGACTCTAGAAAAATTTGTTTTCTTGCTTTTTCTAGCCTTTAGAGGCTGCCTGCATTCCTTGGTGTATGGTTCCCTCCCATCTTCAGAGCCACCATTATCATGTCAAGTCTTTCTCCTTCTGCATCACTTTGACACTGACTCTTCTTTTCCCTCCTTCTTCCATTTTTAAGGACCTTGTGATTCCATTGGGCCCACCTGGAAAATCCAGAATAATTTACTAATCCAAAGTCAGCTGATCAGCAAACTTTAATTCTATCTGCTACTTTCACTCCCCTTTTCCATGGAACATAATATTCACAGGTTTTGGGGATTAGGATGTAGACATTTTAGGGGGTGCTGTTATTCTGCCTACTGCACTGCTTAACCATGTTAAACACAACATGGTATGTTAGTGGCATAATCATAAAATCTGGTATGTTTGTATAAAAGACATCAAGGTTCTAATATAGTTGGATTCTCCGTAATTGTGCTGAAAGTAACTCAATGCTGAGTTATTTCAGATGTCAGGGGACCATCTGAGACATGGAGTGCTGAACCTCTTAATATAACATGACTGTGAGAGGGAGGTAGGAAATATTCAGGGAAGACAAATTAGTGAGTCATTGTGTATTACTTTAGGCAACACTGTGCATTAGAACTTTCTGAGATGACAGAAATGTTCTCTATCTGAACTAATATTGTAGCCATTAGCTACATGTGGATATTGAGCCCCTGAAAGATGGTTAGAGCATCTGGGAAACTGAATTTTTAACTTTACTTAAATCAGTTTAGGGGTGCATGACTGGCTCAACTGGGGGAGCATGTGATTCTTGATCACAACGTGACGCTTGTCTCAGGATCCTGAGTTCGGACCCTATTATGGGGTGTAGAGATTACTTAAAAATAAAATCTTAAAAAAAATAAAATCCATTTAAATTTCATTAGTCACATAAGTCAGATCCTGATGTTTAAATCCCAGTTTGGCCTTTTACTAGCTTGAGGGCTTCTTTCTAAGGGCAGGTTACTTAGCCTGTTTGAATCTTAGTTTACTTCTGTGTACATCTGGGAAGCTAATTTTTTGTTTTCATTTTTTATTTTGAAATAATTTTAGACTCACACAAAGTTGCAAAATTAGCACAGAGAGTTCCTGTGCATCCTCCCTGCTGGCTTCCTCTAATGATAAGATCTTAGAAAACCATAAGACATTATTAAAATCACGTAATTCACGTGGGTAGAATACCATTAACTAAACTGCACACCTAATTCAGATTTTACCCATTTTATACATGTAAATGTTTGGGGGAGGATATACAGTTGTGTGAAATTTTATTACATGTGGAGATGTGTGTAACCACCACAATCAGGATATATGCCATCACCATAAAGAAACTCTATTGTGCTTTCCTCTATAGTTATACCTACTTTCCAATCCTAACTTCTAGCAATACTGGTCTATTTTCCATCACATTTGTTATTTTGAGACTGTTTTATGAATGGGATAATACAAGATGGCTTTTTTTACTCAGCATACTGCCCTTTGAGATCCATTCAAGTTGTGTGTATCTGTGTTTATTTCTGTTTGTTGCTGAATAGTATTATATTTTATGGATGTACCAAGTTTGTTTATCCATACCCCACTGAAGGACATTTGGGTTATTTGTAGTTTTTGACTCTTAAAAATGAAACTGCTATGAATGTTCATGTAGAGGTTTTTGGGAGAACATAAATTTTCATTTCTCTATGATGAATACCCAGGCATGTAATTGATGGAGAAAAAGTAACAATATTTCTAGGTTTCTGCTATATTAGATCTAAATAATTTTTACTATAATGAAAATCCTATTATCACTCAATAGGTGATGTTTTATAGTGGGATTAACTGATTAACAACTAAACATGTATCTTAAAATGACCATATAAAAATATCAAAACTATACAAGGTCAGATTAATATTTTTAAATAATCTAGAGGGAAATATGATGAACATGAATAGGAATTGAAAGGAACTTACAAATGTGCATGTTAAAATGCATATTCTGTTATTTTATTTCTCCCACTTTAAACAATGATATAGTTCTCACCTCTCCTTCACAGTTCATTAAAACATTACATCAAGGGCAACATGATGGACACTTGTGGTGATGGAATTCTTTTGTGTCTTGACTATGGGGGTGGATATATGAACCTCAACACATGTAAAATTCTGTGGAACTACACACACACACACACACACACACACATAGACATAAGTGCATATAAAACTAGAAAAATATGAGCAGGTTGAAGGATCATGTCACTGTCAATATGTTGGTTGTGATATTGTACTGTAGGTATGCAAGATATTACCATTGGAGGAAACTGGAACAAGAGTACTCTAGGTCTTATTTCTTACAATTGCAGAAGAAGCTACAGTTATTTCAAAAATAGAAAGTTTATTTAAAAAAAACACATCAACCATTTGCTCTATTTCTGGGGCTTGCCACCAATTCTGTAGGCTTTGTATAATCTTTGAATTTCCAGAGTGTATATGTCTCAGTCAAAAAGCTCAACTGCCTATCCTGAAACTGTTTTTTTGAGCAACTACACAATAATCTGCATGATCAAAGTATACTGAAAAACCTATGACTCCGAAACATGACATTCTTTCACTTCTTTTGGCTCACTCTTTTTAAAAATACAGGATAACATCTTAGGGAAAGTCTGTCATTGACCTCTCCCGTCCTTTAGATGCTGTGCTACAGGGTTCCACTTGAATGGGTTCTGCCCTGACCAAAGTGTGCTTGCTTTGGAGAAATTCTATTTTTACTTGTCTAATAGATAATTCTTTATGTTGGAAAATGAGGTCAAGTAAACACTCAGCCACAGTCCAGAATTATAACTACAGATACGGGGAACTGTTTAGAACCTAGACTTATTTAGAACACCTTTTGAAAACCCTAGAATGAAATGACCCAGTTACTCTGGTTTCTGCTTTATCTTCAAAGTCACCATTTTCTGAATTGTCCCTGACAGAACTATGCTGGATACAAGCTTTATAAGGGTGCCAAGCCTGTTTTGTTCATAAAGAATTTCTTCCTGCAATTCATTCAGCTGAACCTTATTATTATAGCTGGAGCCTTGCTCACCATGGTGACCATGGCTGGTGCCATCAGATATTAAATCTATTGATCTTGAGTGTACAGTCCATCTCGAGTTTTCAAATGGCCCATGCAGTCTCTTCCCCTGGGGGGAAGCACATCTTAGCTTCCTGTGGGCTTCTCAAGGTTCATCTTGTTTCTCGGTACAATGTGTTCTTTTGATTTGCTGGTAATTTTGTTACTTCCCATGGACAGATATAACCTAGCGGACAAACGGAGGGAAAGAAGTCCAAGGAATGTAGACTTCTAGCTTTTCAAATCACATTTCTTATGCTTGGTTGCCCTTATATCCAGGACATTTCCTGAATTCTTCTACTCTTACAGTGAGAGCCCACTCTTTAATTTCTCTCAGGTTGTATTGGGAAGATGGTGGGCTCCTGGAACAGAGAGTGCCTTGTTGAATAGAGTTACCTTTAAGCCTATAGTGTGTAATTCCTATGAAGCTGATTAGTCTGTCTTGGGCTGCAGCAGTCAGTTTGAAGTATGGCAGTGATTAGCTATTACCCTATGTTAGAGTAGGAACCTTTACCATACTGTATATAATTAAATACTATCATACTATAATATCATACTTGAAAATATAAAATATATGAAAATAACATATGAAAATATAAACATTTGAGACATCACAGAAAAAAAAGAAAGCTGGTCTCAGAGTCAGGAGACCTGGGACCAATTCTGGGCTTTATTATTTAATTACTTGCTGACTGTGTTGCTTAACCCCTCTTTGCCCCAATTTTCTCCTCTGCAGATGGAAATTAACTGCAATTTTGGTAGAATAAACAGAGAATGTTTAGCTGAAGCATACTACTCTTGAGAAAGGAAAAAAATAATACCAGAAGTTATGAAAACCTAAGTATAGTTTTAATAGACACTGACAAGAAATCTTTAATATTTGTCAAAATGTCTAGTTCTGGAGACCAAAAGCCTAATCTCTTTTCACCTTAGAATTGCCTGGAGACACTGTGGGTTGCCTATGCAAGAGCTTTCCTTTTCTTTATTTTTTCCCCCTAGTATAGAGTGTTTGCACAATAGTGGTTAAAAAGAAATTTACTTGCTTCCCCAATCTCTCTTGTAGGTAGTACTGGTTATATGTAAGTTCTGGCCTTTGAGGTATAAGGGTAACATCTGGGTGACATCTGTGAAGTAGTTTCTTCCCTTTAAAAAATAAAATAAAAAAGATACAATCAAAGAGAGTGTTCTCAGCTGCTGCATTTTCTTCCTGTATTCGGATAGTTTTCTGCGACTTTAGAAACCGTCTTGTGACCATGTGATGATAAACCCAAGGACAGAAGCCAACATGCTGACCACAACAGAATAGAATCATGGAAGATCTTGACTAACATAACCATGCACCTAAGGTGTTAGGACCACTTCTTTTATATTTTGAGAACATAAAACCTTCTATTAATTAAGCCACTTCCTGTAATATTCTGTATACTTGCATCTGAAGGCATCCTGACTGATATACAAAAGAGTTTCCCAGGAACACAAATGCAGAGGTCACCATTTATATATAGTGATGGTGATGCTCCATGGAGTCCTACAACTTGGTGCCTTGGTCTTGGTGAACTTTTACTCATTCTTCCAAGTTTATCTTACAGAGTGCCTTTTCTGAGAAGTCCTTGTATACAGAGTAATAACTTATAGTTTAACACAGCATCTTGTAATTATATTTTGTTATACAGATAGTTATTTTTATAATACATTGATTTGAGGTTAAATGTCAATGAGTGTGTCTCAAGCACACGTATACAGCATATACAGTAGGTGCTCACAAACAGTTTCTGGAACAAAAGAAACTTTACTCACCTGTTCAGTGATAATAGAATTTTCATTATAGTAAAACTTATTCAGATCTCATATAACAGAAATCTAGAAATAACTGTTATTTTTTCTCCGTATGGGGTTTAGAAGAGAGATATAGGCGATGAAAATTTATTGATAGTAGATATTTATTTTAGTGAAAATTTGAAATTTATATTTCGGGACCATACTTCCTTCCTCCCAACTCTTACCCTTCCTACCTGTTTACTTGCAGCTGAAAGATGAAAATGGATTTAGCATATGATAATCCTGAGGCTGCAATGATCTATGACATCTTTGAAAGATGCAGTCGTGTTTACTATACTGCTTGATAAGGCAAGAGATTGCATACAGACATTGGGAGAAACATTTAGAAGCCATAAGAACTGAACCAACGGGAAGCTGGGCTACTCTTTAACCCTCAGGTGGCAAAACTTTACAGCTCAATCACATGACAGGCTGGGTGATTGTTCAAGAATTTACCTAATTTAAAATTAATCCATTTATTCATTCAACAAATACCTTTAGATAGACTAGTATGTATTACTTTTTTTTTTTTTTTTTTTTTTTTTTCTGAGTGCTAGAGATATATTGGTAATCAGTATATTCAAGGTCCTTGCCTTCCTGGGCCTTAATATATTTATTCACATGTAGATGATAATGGTGATAATGGCCAGTTTTAGGGTCAGGAATAACCCTACAATTTCCTGACAAAAGTCCTGGAGAGTGTTGAGGCTCACTTTTTAAGCTGGGCAAAGTAGGTAGAGTCCTAGTTTTCATTTGAGGGATTGCTAGTGTAATTCTTAGCAATGTGTTACTCTAAATAGAACTGGCATGTAGTGAATGATGTTAATTTATGAGTTCAGTCTTCTGGTTAGAGCCTATACCAATTTTCTGTTTGTGCCCATGATCTGAATACTGTTCGATCCATGTCTAAAATAATCTAGGAGTTCATGTATGTAGTATAGCTATCCTATATGGGTAGTCCTGCCCAATCTGATAATACCAATAATATAATGTTAATCTGACTTCATCAGACTGGACATGACTATGTCCCAGAAACCACATAATGGTGATTCAGATGCTACTGCATTGCCCCTGTGCTAATGAAATGAGCAAGAAATTGTTCAAAATGGTTTAGCGGATTTTCCTATCATAGTTCCAATCTCTCTTCAGAAAACCTATGAATCTTTGGAACTCTAATATTTATTTATCAGTTACTATGTGTCATATGTTATAAATAAAATATGTTATATCCTTTAAACTCATTACAAATTGATGAGATAGGTAATACCACTCTGACTTGATGAAACTGAGATTTCAAGAACCTAGGTTATTTGTTGAAGGTCACACGGCTTGTAGGTGGGCCAGCTGAGATTCAAACCAGGTCTATGGGACTCCTAAGTTCATTCCTATTCTTTTTATATCATGCTTTCTTCTAGATATATCAATATGTAAAGTTAACTTAATTTTTAAGTGCAGACACGTATCTTAGGGGGTGGCATATTATTGTATATCAATCACAAAATTCATGAAATAACATTGGCTCTGTTATATGTAAATTTAATTCATACATAAAGTAAAAAACCCTAGAAATTATAATTTTCCACTTTTTGGTCCTTCTAGGTCATGGTCATTTAAAAAAACTGAGGAGTCCACTATGTTTCATGGTTATAAAAAGTTGTAAAGTAAGAATCTTTCACAATCTTACTTGCTAAGTCTGATATTAAATACACGACCAAGAATGGCAATGGTAATTTTCAGCATTCAGTATGCATTTGAAATACTGGCAGAATTTCATATGTAGGAACTCTAATAATAGAAACAACTCCACCAACCTTGGTTTTAATGCATTCTTTTTATTCATATGTCAGGTTCCCTAAAGGTTTTATCTTGAAGTGTTAACAGGGAAATTTGTCACCAGTAGAGGACTAAATGAAGTCACGAGTCATATAACAAGCAGAACAGACAAGTAACCTTCACTTGGATACTTAAGAAAATACTGGCAGAAACCCTGATATAATCAATTTGCAAATAACTTGAAGACAAGAAGGTACTTAGTGGATAATGACTAATGTGTTCTACTTAAAACCAAATCCTTTTAAGCTAATCTAATATGGTAGATCAAGGAGGAATGATAGATTTTCTCTGTTGTGATTGCAACAAATCTTTTGATTATCTGCATGTTACACCCATCAATGAACAAAAAAGAAAAAAAAAAAAAGTGACCTGAAGCACACAGCTGGCTGGATTATAGTAACTACATAATGTCAAACATCTGGATGAAAATGCCAGATGCTCTTTTTCTGCAATGTCAAATATATTCGTATAAACACTTATATATACACATGTGCATACACACATACCCAGAGTACATGTATTTGGAAATATATGAATTTTTGGCCTTTGTATTATGTTGGAATTTTTTGCATCGTATAGACTTGGCTAAAGTTCTATGTCCCAACCATGAAGGATATGAATATTGTGAGAAGGTTCACAAGAATGCAAGGAACAAAAGACACCAGAAAATACTTTCTTGGCATAGAAGTGAAAGATATCAGGACAATTCAATCTGGAAAAAAAAAGGAAAAAACAAATAAGAGATAATTCAATAACATTATTTGAATATGCCTACCTGGTATAAAACAATCAAAGCATTTTGGTCAGATGATTATGCAAGCAATTCAAATGAATTTAAAAAAAATCTGATGATGCCATCAAAATAGTAATTGACAAAATAGTATTGACTGAACATTTACAAATAGTTGAGGCATCTTAAAGATAGCAATTTGCTGGCCCTTGGAGAGGATTGCCTTGTTGGCAGAGAAATACGTAGGTTAATTAGATCTAAGACAAAAATTAGGGAAAGTTAAAAAAAAATGGTCAAAGAGAATATAAAAACCAGGACTCTAGAAGTCAGAATTAAGGAATATGGACCCTCCTCATGCTAGCATGAAGGTTCTACCCATCTGAAACCATAGGGCCTTAAGAGTTAAAGAAAGGCTGTCTCAGCCTAGAGGCATCTTATAATCTTTCTACCCCAATTAAAACTATAAGGTTTGTAAAATTGAATGCTGTCCCACATTATTCCTATTTCCCTATTTCCTTTCCTGTCCATTTTTCTTCAGTAGTTCCATCAGTGACTCCTTCAAAGGGGCCTGCCTCACTTCAGGCAACCACCTTAGACCTATGGCCCTGAGTTGGTGCCTTTGTGCCCCTCTTCCACCCCCAGCAACCTCTATTTTCATGAATGTATTTCCTTACAGTTTAAAACTTTAGAGTCAGTCTTTGCGACTTTTAAAAAAGCAAATAATCCATGGATTATTTGAACCTGCTTAGTGAGAAGAGCACTGAGGAGACTTCTTCCCTAGCAGAGAAATGTCCACCCACACCCCAGACCCTGACCCCTACCCTGCCATGAGTACATTTATAAAATGTCATACTTTTCAAATGTAAGACAACAGTAGTTACACAGAGTAACACTGATGGAGGGAGTGTCAGGCCAGGTAAAGAATGGTGAACAGATAGGTAGGAGACAGGGTGAATGTGATTGAAGAAACACAGGGCAATGTTTGGAGGCTTGCAGAGCATGATGAGATTCTCAGGTCCTATTAGAATTAGCCTCCTTGCTTGCTCAAACATAAGGCTGACCCTATCTCAAGCCGGTGTGATTCTATCATGGTAAAATCTGGCTAAGTTCCATGACTGTGGAGTCAGAATGCCCAGGACCAAAACTTGGCCCTTACTAGTGGTGTCACTTTGGGCTAGCTGCTTGACTTCTTCAGCCTAAGGTACTTCATTACTTACGGAAGTCTAGACAGCCAGCAAAACAAGGAACCAAGCCTGATTTGTAGCATTTGCTAATTTCTATGTTGTAAGTACTCCTACCTTGACCAATTCCAACTTACCAACGTGATGTCACCAAGCATGGTGTTGGGCAGAGACATGCAGTCATACGTCATCATATTTCTACCATACAGGTAAGAGTAGATGTGAAAACCTCAAAAAACCTCAAGAGCACAGGATAATAGTACAGTTTATAATATAATTGGTGAGTAATAAATTTTAAGTATTAATTGCCCTTTTTAAAAAATGAAACTTAATTGTAAGTATATATAATTTATTGTTTAGTAATGTGTATTTTTAAAAACTGGATTGCAAAATTCCTGAAAATTTAGCAATAGGCCCTCCTGAGCTGGTGCATGCTGGCTCCAGGACATCTCCAGTATGTACCCTAGAAGTTCTTAAACACTCCTGATTGGATTTGCATATTTATGCAAACACAAGAAAAGATTTACATTTTGTTCTCGGTCTCCCAGCTTTGACCTCCAGGGAGGGTAGTCCCACTTTGCCTGGGGCCCTGTTTGGGGATTCATTACCTTTGTGATGTGAGGAGTGGTTTGGTGTCCTAAGTTTCCTTGTTAGGTCCCTGTGCTGTCATTTCTTGGTGATAACTCGTTGGTTTTCTCCCCACAATAGAAACTCAGTATCTCATTTCATCTTCCAGTTATGCACTGCTCTTCAAATTAAGCAAAGAAACAGATATTTACTTCTGTTTTATCTTGTGGATATCCACGTTTATTACACTTATCTTTTTCTTCACTGATTTTACATTTGTGGGGGTGTATGCATACAAGATTACTTTTTTTTACTTAAAATTTTTTTTTAATTTAATATATTTTTATAAATTTCTGTCAGCACAGAGCCTGACGTGGGGCTTGAACTCACAAGCCACAAGATCATGACCTGAGCCGAAGTCGGACGCTTAACCGACTGAGCCACCCAGGTGCCCCACGCAAGACTATTTTTTAAAATATCAGTCTCATTTTCACCTTGTTAAAGATACTTACTTCTGAAATATTATTTGAACTTGAACATTCTAAAATCATTGTGGTAAATTTTACCTCATATTCAAGACCTTTGTCTTGACAAGACCTTTGTCTTTTTCATAATTGTGTACTCAGCATGTAGTGCATTGCTTGGTATATAACACTGAGTAAATTTAAAGTGTGCAACATGTTGCACAACACTTATATGTTGCAAAATGGTCACCACAGTAGCATTAGTTAGCCCTTCCATTACCTATATAATTACCACTTCTTTTTTGTATTGAGAACATTTAAGATCTGTTCTCTTAGTAACTTTCAAGTATATACTATAGTACTGTTAACTGTAAGCACTATGGTATATATTACATCCCCAGAACTTATTCATCTTATAAATAGAAGTTTGTATCCTTTGACCAACACCTCCCTGTTCTTCCCCGCCCCCACTTCCTGGTAACCCCCATTCTAGTCTGTTTCTATGCATTTGGGTTTTTTAGACAAGTGATATGATATAGTATTTGTCTTTCTCTGACTGACTTACCACACTTAGCATAATGCTTTCAAGGTCCATCCATTTGTTGCAAATGACAGAATTTCCTTCTTTCTCATGGCTGAATAATATTCCATTGTGTATATATCTCACATTTTCTTTATCTGTTCATACATAGACACAGAAGTAGTTTCCATATCTGGGCTGTTGTGAATAATGCTGCAATGAACAGAGGAATGCAGATATCATTTCAAGATGCTGGTTTCATTTCCTTTGAATATGTACCCAGAAGTGAGATTGCTATATAGTATGTTAATTCTATTTTTAATTATTTAAGGAACCTCCATACTGTTTTCCATAGTGGCTGCACTACACAAGAATTCCTTCTTTCCACATCCTCAACGACACTTGTTATCTTTTGTCTTTTTCATAATAGCCATCGTGGTATCACCTCCCAGATAAATACTGTACCCAGGATACTGGCACTGGTTCTGTTTTTTGGGAAACCCAAACTCACACAGGAATATTTATTTTTGGGGATGCCTGGGCCTCAATCTGTGGAGCTTGTGACTCTTGATCTCGGGGTCATAAGTTCAAGCCCCACACTGAGTACAGAGATTACTTAAATAAACTTTAAAATAAATAAATAAAAGTTTTTTTTTTTTAAAGGAGTATTTATTTATTTATTTACTTAATTTTGTCATGGTGAATTTCCGTTTTTTTCTTTTTCTTTTGAAATAATTCTAACTTCTAAAAAAGTTATACTGAAAGAATAGTACAAAATAACTGCCCAAGAGCTCAATCAAGTTTCATCTGTCATCTCAATAACATCCTTCATGGTAAGGCAGCCCAGTGTAGGATCACATGTTGCACCTATGTCATGTCTCCTGAGTCTCTTTCAAACTGGAGCAGTTCTTCAATTTTCTTTCACTGTCATGGCCTTGTCTTTTTAAACATACGCCACTTTATAGGCTTCCTTCAGTTTAGGTTTGTTCAATGTTTCCTTATGATTAGACTCAGGTTTTTCATCTTTGACTGGAATACCACAGAAGTGGCACTGTGTTCTTCTTATCATGTCCTATCTGGTGGCACACAATGTCAACTTATCATATTACCTGTGGTATTAACTTTAATTATGTGGTTAAGATGATGTCTGCTGCCTAGTTTCTCCAAAGTAAATTTGCTTTTTTCCTTTCCTCTAATTAATAAAATATTTTATGAGGAGATACTCTGGCAAGGCTGGTTCATGACTGTATCACCTGTGCAGTTACATAGGGTCCTGTGGTTAGAAAGATCCCAGACTTGGGTTTTTTTTTTTTGCTTGGTTCCCACAAGGAAGGAAAGAAGGGAGGGAGGGAGGAAAGGGAAATAAGGTGGGGAGGAAACAGGCATATATTTAATTTTCTCCAATTTTTTAAATTGAGGTGAAACACATCTAAAATTTGCTATATTAACTATTTGTAAGTGTACAATTCAGTGGTATTAAGTACTTTCATATTGTTTTGTAACCATCACCACCATATTCCTTGGAGTCTTACATTGCTGTCTTCACATTTTAAAAAAAAATGTTTATTCATTTTTGACAGAGAGAGTGTATGTGAGCTGGGGAAGGGGCAGAGAGGGGGAGACACAGAATCCGAAGCAGGCTCCAGGCTCTCAGCTGTCAACACAGAGCCCGACACGGGGCCCAAACCCACAAGCTGTGAGATCATGACCTGAGCCAAAGTCGGATGCCCAACCAACTGAGCCGCCCTGGTGCCCTGCTGTCTTTACATTTTAAGTAGTAGTCACCTTCTTCATTCTTTACTAACTGCTGTCTCCATCGTGTCCAAACACCTGTAGTTTTGCTCCAGCGGTGTGCTGGAATTTCTCTGCTGGAAATCTAGACTTCCACAGAAGGTCTCTTGTTGAACTGTGTTGTCCGGGGCCTCTGGACCGTAGCCGAGAGGGGCTGGAGCTGGTTCATGGGCCATTGCAATGTCCACAACCAGGAGTGAGTCTATATCCCTATTATCTGATGCATAAATGGATGAGATTCCTCCTGGGTGCCCTGGCATATGGTGCTGGATTCCACAGCTCCCATATAGACACTTTTGTCTGTGAGTGGATACCAAATTGTTATTGTTGAGGGACGTACAAACAAGGGACCTCTTAGCCATGATGCTTGACACTTAAAATTATTGAATGGATGGTTGTATCTTATTCTATGTCCAAAATAAGCAATATTTTTTTTCTGAAAAATTTAGAAGGTTTTCTTCCTGACTTTCCTTTTCTGTTTTTCTTAAGGTACCACTTACTTTTTTTGTCACCTAAGCTCAAATCCTCTCAATTGTCTCTTAAGCATTCATCTCCTCACCCCTGACCTTTACCAACTTTGGTAACTTCAGCTGTCCCCCCTCTACCCATTTATATCTTTTCTAACTGCTGCCTCTGGCTTAGCTCATACCCTAATCACCTTTCACTGGACGACTGCTATTTTTCTTCTAATTAGTTTTCCCACCTCCAGTCTCATTCCACATTAATCCATCTTCCTGGTTCCAGAGAAACTCTCCTGAAGCACAGGTCAGATCATACCATGTCCTTTAAAACAGACCAGATGGTTCTGACACCATCAGGACAAAATCCAAATCCCTCATGTGCCATTTAGGCCCTTCTACAATCTGGCCTCAATCTGCCCATCCACCCTTTCCTCTCAGCAATTCCTTCTACATTTGACATGCCAATGTTTCCCAGGTGAATTCCTCAGAACAGTATTTCCTCAGAAATTAATAGATGCTACGTTGAACACATTTCCCATGGCCAAATAGTCTGGGATAACAATGCTGGCCTAAACAGATCTTGGTAGGACTCCTCAGAGCCAAGCTATGTTGAAAAATATGACTCAACAATATATATACGCTTTGGGTATATATTAGATAAAACTGTAGAGAAAAACAAGGGGATGCTGAATAAAAAATTCAGGGTAGTAGTTATCTTATGTGGGAAGGAGGAAAGTGTGACAAAGGAAGTGTATATAGGGGGCTTTAATGATGTTGGGAATTGTCCTATAGCTTAAGCAAGGTAGTGTATACATGGGTGCATGTTATTTGTTGTTTATCCTTTTCTTTTCACATTTTAACATCTTTGAAATCAGGATAGTGTGACAATTGCTGAAAGTCAGTGACAGTTGTGATGTAGTTGTTTTTACCTTAGAAATATCCTAACCAATTTCTTTTACTCATATTCTCTTTTTTTTTTTTTGTATGCATAAGAGTGACATATGACAAAAATCCAAGTCTGAAAGACCTCTTTCATTAAGTACAAAATAAAAATCTCAATGGCAAGAAAAAGTCATCCATAAGTTTTTAACAATATCTCTATTCCAGTTTGATGGCAACTTAAGGATATTCGTGACTGCAGCAGATTTCCCATGACTTGTTCCCTCATTATGGTCAATGTAGAGCATAAAGGTGACTGTTAAAATAGCAAGCTCAGTATCTCACACAAAGTAAGTACACACTAAATACTGTTGATTGACTTTATAGTGACTGTTAATAATCAACTCAAATGACCCTGTACCATTCTTCACCAAATCTGGACTTTTACACACACACACACAGAATAATGATTGGAAAACTTACTTTGGTAAATGTCTGACCTGATAAGGCAGTCCACATTTATGGGCTAATGGGAAGAGACTACAAGGAATCTTAAACTCAACCTGACCTTGCCCTTCTCCTAACTCCTGCTACGATTAGTTGTATGACACTAATTACTTCTGTTCTTAATATCCAATTCATAATGTCCTTAAGGAACTGTGGCTTCTGTTTGTTATTATATATGAAGCTGTGCATATAGTGGTACTTAAACTGTTGTTTGATTAATGATTTTGTTTGTATAAGTGGCACATTAATCACATCCTCAGAATATAGGGTTTGGGTTGTGACTCAACTCTGTGTATTGCCACAAGACCTTAAAATTCTATGCATGAATCTAAATTGGCAACCATTCTCTAATACGTGATTCTTATTTATTTGGCTTATGGTCAGTAAATCAAAAAGAGATTGAAAGTTGGATAAACTGATATATAAGGAAATTTCCATTTTCTGTGTTACTGACCTTCAAGCTAAAAGTGTTGGTTTTTCTAGTAGTAAGCCCAGTAGTAGACACACATTGGAACTGGACCTACAGGACATACCCAGAATCTAAATATGACCGAATGTGGCCTTCTCAGGTTCACGTAGACACTATATGTGCTGATCACTACTTTCTATGGAAATTTAAGTCTCTAATTATAGAGTCAGCCATAACTCTTCAGTCTTTCTCACTGTTGACTTCTGTTTTTTAATTACACATTTTTCCTCTTTAGAAAGATCTATTTCTTAGTTCACTCTCAATCTCTATTTCTGTTATTCACAGTACCAGTGTGGCACTAAGTCCTCAGTAATGACTTACTGAAATCTCATCCTAATCATGTGTGAGGTAAAGGCTTAGGGTAATATGTTCTATCCCTCGACTGTTTGGCACCATGAAAGGAAGATTATTTAGAAGGGGAAATTCTATTTTCTTCTTAGTTCTCATATTTTTATTACCCCTAAACCTAGACCAGAAATCTTGAGATTGCTGTATTTGCCATTTGTTCTAAAGAAATGATAAATCCTGAGACATATTTCACTGCCCCAAGTTAGTACATATCAAGAATTAAATCTCCCCAAGACAAATAAGATAGATGAAAAGTTAATTGTGAACGTAGCTCATTTAAAAAATTACACTTAAAGCCACAGCCAAAAATACTTTTCTTAGTGAAGGAGACGTCATATAATTGTCATGTAAAATTTTAGAATGAAGAGTTCTTATAGATTTAATTCATTCTAATATGAATAGAATTAATTGCTTCTATGGTTAATTCAAATGTTAGCAGTAATCATCCTGATAGGGATTATTTAGAACAAAAAGACAATGAAGAACAAGCTTTAATATCACTTGGCTGTCTCTAAAGACCATAGTTAAAAGCATCAACTATTTAATCTTCTTATTTTTTTATGAAATAATTTTCAAAATGAATATTTTAGGTCAGTGATCCAATTTAAATCCTATTAAAAAGCAAGAAAAGCATGTAGTCAGAAATAATTCTTCTGCTATATCTTATGTTACACTCAAGGCCTTTCACAAATCTTTGAAAAGTATTTGGGAATCAGAGTATCACAAAAAAAGATTCTTTCTCTTTTTTATGGCATGCTGATGTTATATGTTACTTTCTCCCTGACAGCTCCTATAATGGAAAGCCTTTAATGTGTTTGGAATAAAGAATTCTAGATAATAAAATTTCATTCTCTTTCTAAGGATACGCTGAAAGTCAGAGAGGGTAAAATAATCAAGTATTAAACTACTCAAAGAACTCCCCCAAATATTTCCACTAAGATTAATGATTTGCACTGTGTTTATCTGAAAAGAAAAAAGTTAAATTGACTAGGTCAGCATTTATTTTATAAGAAGGATGAGTATCTGCTGAACAGCCTAATAAAAAAGAAAGACACACTGCAGATTGGAGGTTCAGTGTTTTGGAAAGTGTTCCATGGTGTTAAGGACCCATAGACCAGGATTTAGTGGCTAATAGCCCTGGAGTTCCAGGAAACTCTAACTTAAGTACCAGAGGAACTCTGGTTATCTGTAATTTCTGATGTGGCTCACTGGTTGCTCCATGATCTAGAAAGCTTGCTATAAATTGAATCCTAGTTCTTGTGGAGATTGTTCACTCTACAAAATTAGCAGGGAAAGTCTTAATAGTTCCAGAGAAGGTGGGAAATTATTAAGCCTTGCTTATTCCTCTTTTGTAATGATCTGTTTTCAGTCAGGTTTCTCCAGAGAAATGGAACTCATAAAAGTTATATTTGAACTAAAATACAGATGTTAGAAATAACATATAACTAATATATATAATATGCATGCATCTATCTATCTATCTATCTATCTATCTATAGAGAGAGGCAGACATAGAGACAGAAGTTTATTATAAGGAATTGGCTTATGTCATTATGGAGGCTGAGAAGTCCTAAGATATATAATAAGTAATCTGGAGACCCAGAAGAGCCAATGATATAGCTCCAGTTCAAGTCCAAACACCTGAGAAGCAGGAGAGCTGATAGCCTAAGTTCCAGTCCAAAATCCAGCATACTTGAGACCCAAGAAGAGCTTACATTTTATTTTCATTCCAAAGGTAGGAAAACACTAACATCTCAAATCAACCATCAGACAGGAGGAGTGCCCTCTTACTCAGGGGAGGTTAGCACTTTTGTTCTATTCAAGTCTTCAGAGAATTGGGTGAGGGCCACCACATTAAGGAGGGCAATCTGCTTTATTCAGTCTACTGATTCAAATGATACTATCATCCAGAAATACCCTCACAGATACACCCCAAAAATGTTTGACCGAATATCTGATCATCCCATAACCCACTCAAGTTGAAACAAAATTAACCATCACAATCTGATTCTATTTATGGACTTTTCTCATGTTGCCTGAAAGACACTGAAATTATCTATTATATACATTCTACAGTCATGATTTAAAAGAATTGAAAACAGGGCTTTCTGTAGACTTATTAATGTTTTAGACCTGGAAGAAATCTTAGAAATGTTTAGTCCAATTCTCTTGTTTTAATTTCCCAAAGATAATGCTCTTGGGGTCCCTGAGGTAACAAGAGACCAAGCTGGTCCCTCTCCTCCTGCTTTTAGGCTAGGGCTTCTCCCACAATCCACAGGACTTCTAAAGTCAAGGAAGGTGTCATTTAGGGAGAGGCTTGTCTTCTCTTTCACCTGTTCCTGCTCTTCCCTCTTCCTCTTTACTTCTTTCTCCCTTTTGCTCTTCCTCTTTTTCTTCCCCTTTCTCCTCTTCCTGCTCTGTCTCCTTTTTTTTTTTTCCTGGTGTGGAAAAACTTAGCAATTAAAATAAATAGAAAACAAAGCATGCTTCTTTAACTTAAGTTTGTCCATTTTCAGCCTGAAGACAAAGACTGTTAGTCATCTCTATGTGACAGATCATTTTATGAGCCAACATCTTGGACATGTAACCAAAATAACAATGGTCCTTAGGACTTAGAAAATGCATACATGGTGCCCCTTTGATTAGGGTTGGCATACTACAGGAAAGATTCTTTGGGGCATTTGCTCATTAAAATTAACATTTGATGAGCACAAACTATATGTTGGGTACTATGTCAAACACTTTAGCTCAGTTAGAAGGAGAGACGTCTTGGAAGTTCTGTTCTAAAAATGTAGTAAACCTTCACCTTTTCTGCAAGTGGGTAAGAATTTTAGACCAGAAACCATGGCAATAATATATAATAATATATAATATATATAATATATATGTATGTATATGATTTCTCAAGTTTTGTTATCTCCATGTTTGATATTATTATATTACTTATTGTTGTTATTCTTTTTACTATTTTATTATTGCTTCTTTGCCATATTCATTAATTCTCTTGTTTATTCATTTATCTAGTTACCCAATTCCCTAACATTCACTTAGTTCCTATTGTGCACTAGGCATGTATTAAAAATGCACAGATAGGGACACCTGAGTGGTTCAGTCGATTAAGCATCCGACTCTTGATTTTGGCTTAGGTCATGATCTCATGGTTTGTGAGTTTGTTCGAACCCCATGTCAGGCTCTGTGCTGTTATTGTGGAGCCTGCTTGGGATTCTCTCTCTCCCCACCTCTCTCTACCACTCCCCTGGTTGCTCTTTCTCTTTCTTTAAAAAAAAAAAATATACAGATAAATAGGATAGAATTTTCTCTCAAAAAAAAGTTAATAAGCATAATGGGTAAGAATTTGGACTCTGAAATTGGATGGATGGTGTTTGAAACCCAGTTTTTGTCCCTTACTTAGAAGTTAACATCTCAGAGTTAAATTAAAAAAAGTTGGGGCGCCTGGGTGGCTTGGTCGGTTAAGCGTCCAACTTCTGCTCAGGTCATGATCTCACGGTCCGTGAGTTCGAGCCCGCGTCGGGCTCTGTGCTGACAGCTCAGAGCCTGGAGCCTGTTTCAGATTCTGTGTCTCCCTCTCTCTCTGCTCCTCCCCTGTTCATGCTCTGTCTCTCTCTGTCACAAAAATAAATAAACGTTAAAAAAAAAAAAATTAAAAAAAAATAAATTAAAAAAAGTTAATGTCTCACCTTTTTTTTTAAGTTTATTTTTATTTATTTTGAGAGAAATATAGACAGCAAGTGGGGGAGAGACAGAGAGAGAATCCCAAGCAGGCTCCATGCACTGTCAGTGCAGAGCCTGTTGTGGGGCTCAAACTCACAAACCATGAGATCATGACCTGAGCCAAAGTCAGGAGTCAGACACACTTAACCAACTGAGCCACCCAGGTGCTCCTAGAAGTTAACATCTTTAAACCTCAATTTGCTCGTGTATAAAGTGGGGATTAATAGGTCTATAGTGATGATTAAAGTACATGGAAAGAGTTTGGCAGAGTATTTGGCACATAGTAAGCACTTATGAATGCTCATCATTATTTTTATTATTGACATTAACCTTACAGCCAAGTCAGAGACACATGGGAGTAAACCAAGAATATAGAGCAGCGTGACAATGTTGTCAGTGCTCCATGACAAATGGGGCTGAGGAAACTGGCACTTGATCCCAGCTAGAGGGATCCTAGGAGGCTTTCAGGAGAACATGGTACTTGAGTTGAGTCCTTGGAGAGCCTAGGAGCTACCTTACAAGGAGTCTAAAAAGAGGTGTTTCAGGTAAAGAAGAATAGCAGTTATGAAAACAATAGGCTGTGAGAGTTCAAGGCACTTAAGAGGAAGAGTTTTAAAGAAACCAGCAATAGCAGACCTTATGGAGACCAATTTGAGGTAGGACAGTTCTATCACCCATTTCACAGATGAGGAAACTGAGGCCTAAATGCCTGGTTGGAAAGAATTCCTAAGTCCAAACAGCTGGTGAGAAGGAGAGCTCTTTCACATCACAGCCTCCCATCACCAACGCAGGACAGACATGGGAGGACATACTGCTCTTGGTTTATACACGGGAATATACACAGGAGAATTTCTATATATAAATTTGTATTGGGGCGCCTGGGTGGCTCAGTCTGTTGAGCGGCCGACTTCGGCTCAGGTCATGATCTCGCGGTCCGTGAGTTCAAGCCCCGCGTCAGGCTCTGTGCTGACAGCTCAGAGCCTGGAGCCTGTTTCAGATTCTGTGTCTCCCTCTCTCTGACCCTCCCCCATTCATGCTCTGTCTCTCTCTGTCTCAAAAATAAACATTAAAAATAAATAAATAAATAAATAAATAAATAAATTTGTATTAATAGCTTTGCCTATCTATCATTAATAATCTTTTCCTTAACTAGTTGGATATTGAAGGCTGATAAAGTATGTATTTTTGGGTGTATATTACTAGAAGTCATTAATGTTTTCCTTTCTTAGACCTTACCCACACTTCTATTAACACCTCTCCTCATTGCCAGATCAAAGAACTACTTGCAAATTCTTGCCTATGTGATCTAGTCAAGATGAAAAAAGGAAACCAAAAAGTTCATGATATGAAGCCAAGAAAAAAAAAAAATGTCTACAACTAGATATACTAGTTTTCAGCCCCTGATTTCTTGTCACTAGGGTTTATTTAGCCTATTAGTCAGTGATTCAAGAAATGGAGCTTCCATCTACTGTGTGTCCTAGGTCCTAGAGATACTGTTATGACCAAGAGAGACTGTTTTCACTACAGTGATGGTGGGAATGTGGCAAGTCAATGAGTGACTGCAAACTAGTGTGATGGATGCAACGATGGCAGAAGCCTAAGCCATTATGGGGTCTCTTGGGAGGGACATTTATTCTGACCCAGAGTGTTAAGAAAGGCTTTCTGGAGGAAGTAATTTCAGCATTGAGTTTTGAAATGGGTAGGAGTGAGTGAGCTAGAAAGGGTTGGTGGTTGCTCAAAGAAGGCTGGAGGAACAGCCAATGCATTGGCCTGGAAGAAAGAAGATATATTCAGGACCAAGAAGCAAGTCAGTATGGCTGACTCATTCATCTGCAGAGGTGAGTCTGGAGAGTGGATGCAGAAACCAGCTATGAAGGGCTATATGAACCCAAGAGAGAAATTCAAAGTTCGCTCAGAGACAGTGTGGAATCATGTGCTATTTATTGGGGGAGTAAAAAGACCAGACATGCATTTTAGAAAGAGTCTTCCAGTTGCAATGAAGTGACTGAATAGATAGTCTAGGCCAAGAGTATGTACAGGAATATCAGTTTGGGGACTTCTGTAATAACTACAGCAAGGCATATTGGTTAATTATATAGAACAAATTGATGGTTACCAGAGGGGAGGGAGGTAGGAGACTGGGTTAAATTAGGTGATGGGGGAGCACCTGGGTGGCTCAGTTGGTTAGGCGACCTACTTAGGCTCAGGTCATGATCTCACAGTTTGTGAGTTCAAGCCCCGCATCAGGCTCTGTGCTGACAGCTCAGAGCCTGGATCCTGCTTCGGATTCTGTGTCTCCCCTCTCTCTACCCCTCCCCTGCTCACGCTCTGTGTCTCTCAGTCTCTCAATAATAAATAAACGTTAAAAAAATAAAAAAAAAATTAGGTGATGGAGATTAAGGCATGCACTTGTTGTGACAAGCACCTGGTGATATATGGAAATGTTGAATCACTATATTTTACACCTGAAACTAATATAACATTGTAAAAAAGTAAAATAAAATAATATAGAAAAAAAGATGTATTGGTAGCCTAGGGATGGAGTAAGTGGAAGGACAGGGGTGGTAAACTGGCTTGGTAATTGATTGCACTTTGAGTGGATGAGGGCGAGGAATCATAGAATTGTATTCACCAGATTCTACTGAGAAAACCCACCTTTGGTAGTGCCATTCACAGAACAGGGGACCTTGGGCCAGGGACAGTTTTGAGGTATGGAGAAGGTCAGAAAGAAGAAGAGGGGAGTTTAGTTTGGGATATTTTGAGTTCGAAATGCTTGTGTATCACCCAAGTGAAGCTGTGTAGCATGAAACTGGCAATGACACTGTCAGTTTATGTAAGAAACTTAACTAGTTATTTTACTGAGGATACTTACTTTACTCTGGATAAGGATATAAAACTCCCTGGACAAGAACATTTGCTGTCTAGGCTAGGATCTGGGGGTTTCTCAGTACCCAAGGCAGTGTCCACAGGCCCTAAACTGAGCTCAAGCAGTGATCCAGGTACTGGCAAAAGAACAAAGAAACATCTGGATGAGTCTAAAGAGAGAGCTGGAGACACTTTTAAATCTCTCCATTGTTAATCTATATGCAATTGGTGTGAAAGCACCAAGTTGCCCAAGTGGTAAATGAATTAATTTTGTGATCAGCTTGAAGGACCCAGTAGTTAAGAACATGGGCTTTTGAGATGGTAATTCTGGCTTAGAATTCCAGTTCTATCACTTACCCTATGACCTTAAAGGGAAATTAATTTCTCTAAGCCTCAATTTCTTTATCTGTAAATAGGGTAAAACCACTTGGTTAGGTATAAAAATACCTAGCTTATCAGATTGTTCTAAGGATTAAGTGAAGTAGAGAACGTAAAGTTTTAGCACATTACAGTGTCTAACAAATAATAAGTCTCCAATAGTCTCTGTAGCGGCCATTGTTGGTAATTACGAGATATCTAGGAAAATATCTTTTTCCCCTTGTTAACTACAGCAACCAGGGATAAAAGGAGCCCACAGTCACACCCATTCACACAGATGTGCTGAGAGCATGTGACTACACATTTGTTTGTCATAACAGAAGACTTCAGTATTTTCTTGCCTAAAACCATAACCATGTTGTTCTATGGAAATACGGAAGAAAAGTACATCCTGTTGCTAAGTGATATGCTCATGTAATTACTGGGGAAACAGATGGCCAATCAATAGTAGACAGGTAATTGCTTTAGAAATAGATTTAGTTAAAGATTGGAAATGATGATAAAGTATATTGTCCTATGATAGTGGTATTAAGGCAGTTTATGGTCAATTATAATAAAAAATTATATTGAAAAGAGCATCTTATTTCTACTTTAAAGCTAATAGGAAGCCAACGCTTGCTCTATTATTGAGCCAGCCTTTGGAAGAAAATGTAACCACTCACTGTGCTAGACAAATGCTTTATTCTAGGCTACTTTTTCTTAAAAGGAAAGAGTTGAGCATTTGAATAGTCCAATTATCTCTTCATTCATTCAACCATCATCTCTTGAACACTCATTATTATTCTTTCCTGTACTCCATTCTTCCCTCCTCTGTACCTTCTTCTTCCACATTGCCTGTATACACTCCAAACTATCAGGAAAACTTAGAAATGGCACCTCACACACAACAAATTTAGAAATGAGCACCTTACACGCACATGTGGCTGATGACAAGGTAAACCGGAACAACCTTTTAAGAAAGTAATACGTCTCTGTAAGTTGAGCACACAAATATTATGCCATTTGATCTGTTAACCTCACTTCCTTGGAAATTTATCTGAAGAAAATAATTATCTGAAGAAAATAATTCAGAAGAAGAAGCTATATGAAGGTATTTATTGTGGTATTACCTATAATAAGAAGAAACTGGAAATAAACATCCAATACTAAATAATAATTAAGGATGACAATCATATTAATTCTAGATAATAATATGCAGCTATTCACAATAATTGCAAAATCTCTTTAGAAATATGAACAAAATAAAGATCTGAGACAATATAGTTTGAAGACTTCACCTGTTCTGTCTATATATGAAATTAGCATGAAACATAAAAATGACTGGGAAAGAGCAAACACAAATGAAAATAATGTGTTACGGTAGTGTAGAAATTTTTTCACCATCTTCAAAAGTTTATTTTAAACTTATTTTAATAATATTTTATGATACATTTAAAGTGAACACCACAAAGAATTGTTCTGTATGTGCAAAATCCAAGATGGCATCTTGCAAGCAGCAAATAGAAAGGCTTTACCACTTTTAGAATTCAAGTAATCTTAGAGAAATAAATAGTTCTGTTTCTCGGAGTTTTATCTCCCTTGTTTTCTATTGTGAGAGGCATTTACAAGTATATTGAATTTCTCTTGCTTATGAATTCAACTGCTGCTGCCTTTCCACAAACAGCCTTAATCCTTTGTTTGGCTGTCATAGTTGCTACTGCAGGAATTATGATGCTGCCAGCAGAGAATGCAAGAGCTAAAATGAAGAGGTTTTTAAAATGCGAGTACACACGTTCCCCTTTTTCTGGATATTATATATTTCTGAAATACACACACACGCATAATTCCTATTAAACTCTAACCTTGTTTAGGGCAGGGACCATAATGTATATTTAATCTGAAAACATGCTTTCCAGGTTGTATTTTATTATAAAATAAAATAAATATATTCACTAGTCAGTACATCTGCTCGCAATGAAGAGGGAAAATGCTGGCTTTCCCTGGAATAGACTTCTATCGTCTTCCTTACACCCATGCGAGGGTTTTGCTTTTGTTTTCTTTTTCTTTCAATTTCGTAGAATCTATTTTTCAATCATGCAGGGTAGTTTCAATTAATGTTGGGTGGGTCTACTTTCACAAATATTTTATCACTACTATTTTAGCATGATGAAATAAAGAAAACAATGGCTAAAATTATTTACAATAATTGATTTTAAAATCGAGAGAGGAAAACCGTATCTGAAAATGATAGAGCTCGACTCAGGTTAAGAAGCTGTAGAGAAAATGCTCACTTGTTAGGTTTAAGTTGCTGTAGTGGTCTATGTGAGCCTCACTCACAGTAGTTCTTGGGTGTTGCAAAGAGGTCTGGATCACGTAAAGTCAGACTTCGCCTAGAGGGGGAAATATTCTTCATAGACAACTGGCCTGGTTTTGACTACATGACATGTAATAATGTGGAATATTACCTCATAGTCCCTGTGGAGGTTTGGCTAATGTGTCAATGATGGTTTCATGAAGGCCACTCATGGGGCGGGGGGGGGGGGGGCAACTGCATGTATAGATGCAAACATGTATTTGCGCACGTGTATATGTGTGTGTGTGTGTCTATGTAAATGTTTTTAATTTCATTTGCTAAATGCATTTTTGGTTTATATGACTTCCCTCACCTCCAAGGTTACTGACCTCATTTATCACCAAAAGTCAAAGTTGTTATTTTGATAATTATTTTCAAAATTAAAGATGTAATTTCTAAATGAGTCCAGGGGATTCTGAGGCATTACTCTGTGAAGTTTCAACGTCCTGAAATTTTAAAACTCAGAAAAGAAGGCTGATGTCCTAGACATGATCTCCTGTCTTTGAGACACTCACCATGCAAGTGGAGTAGTGAGGCATGCGGGATCCTATCTCCCTTGTACAGTCCTTGAGTCATAAGACACTATCCCAGGCCAAGGTGGTTTCCCTGTCAGCCACCTCATTTCACAGAACTCAGGTGTCATCCTGCTAGGTAAGTCTATGAGCAAAGCAGGAGAGCCCTGGCTTCGTTTGGACCTTTTAGTATTGTAAACAGAATAGATGTTTAAATGAATCAGAACCTTAATTTCTAGAAAGATAATCCCGGGCATGGAAAGGAAGTTTAGCCTGAAGTGCAGGAAACAGCCTGCAGGTCTAATTTTAGGACTGTGAATCTCAGCAGCCTCCTTTAAATATTGCAGAACACTCTGCTGTTTCCAGGGCCTCTTCAGGATCTATTTGAATATATTAGGATCAAAAGAGCCCTCCTGTTTCCTTAGAGTTGAGCAAATGCTGCCAGTAGTTCTGTTTAGCTCCTTGAGTTGTGCTTTGTGCACTGCATAAGGCCCTTTCTGCAATCTCCACACTCCAGGCCCAGCACAACCCAAGGGTCACAACTCAGACGCTATTTAATTTTCTTCTGGAACCATTTTGTTTCATATAAGTTGATATTTTTTATACCTCTAGAATTGCCTCATTATGAAATGACAGCCCCCCCTGGGATTAGGAACCTTCCTAGCAACACTGTATGTAAAGGTATCTGGATAAGACTATCCTCATTTAAAAATGAAAGGAAACCCTTTCATCCAGTCCACTAGCAGGATTCAGAACATATAGACAATCCTCTTGGATTTTGCTAGAAAAACCTTTGCTTGTTAGGGCAAATAGTAGAATTGGAGTCAGAGATTAATCTGAAGGAGGTGGACTCTTAAGAAGCTCAAAATAATTATTGACTCTATTTTCAGAGTGCCTATTACCTGAAAAGCGTTTAATATATGCCATTGCTAGTACTCCCCATAGCTCTCCAAGTTGCTTATTACAATTGGGGACTCTTGGATTGAGAAAAGCCCAGAAGCTTGCCCAAGGTCATCTAGTAGGTGAATTGCAGAGCTGGGATTTAAACCTGCGCCCTTGTGGCCCCGTTTTTTTCATCGCATTGTTCTGCCCCTCGGGACAAGTAACTCTTCAAAAAGGAAATGCCAGGTAGACAGGCTGCAGACACATTAGTTTGTGTGAATACATTCTATTAACAATAATCTACTTGGATTAGAGAAAATCTAGCAGTTTCAGACCTCAGCAATTGGTGTAGCGTTATTACTGAGCCAGCCCTGGGTCAGCCTGCTAGGATTCAAACCCTCACATTTATTTCGTACGTGGTTACTGGCTAGCTGTGTAATTTGGGGCTGTTACTTAGGTTTCTCGAGCTGTAAATGGGGATAATAATAATAATACATTCCTCAGTGAGCTGTGAGGATTAAATGAAAGAATCCTTGCAAAGTATTCTCGGATAATCAATACAAGATAACTATTGTTATTGCCAAAATTGCTTACAAATGTTTGTGTCTCCCCTGCCCTGTGCATATGGGAAATAATTTTTTTTACAGGGGAATATTTTGGAGCAAACTAACTTGTAACTTGCTAGAAACCTCAAATAATAATACCAAATAAGTAAAGCAGGCTGGTGTACGAAATCTGCCAGCTGTGGAGGGCATTGCAACAAAACCTGTGCTGGACAGAAAAGGCTGAAGCATCCATGCCCCATTACTTCATAGCCTAACTCCGCTGACTCAGCCTAAGGCTGGCAGTAATCACAGCCAAGTTTATATGCTCGAGAATTGATGTGACCATATTTTCACATTCTCAAAAGCAAAGTCAAGAAAAAAAGGGTGATCAGAAAGTTTTTATGGGACTAATCATGAAATGCTGACAGCTCCAGCTTATTGATTTACCTTTAGTTAACCTCTATAATTTGGATGATCTACCCAGCCCAAACTGGAGGTATAGCAGGGGAATCCCTTTTGTCTTTTGGTGACTTTGGAACAAAGAACTTGTCAGTTCTTATTTGTCCTATAGAGGGTAATTGATTTGGGATGGTGGTGAGTGTTCAGATGGGATTTCTAGAGGACATTTATCTTAGTCCCTCCACAGCCCACACAATCAATATTGTTTATGCTAATGATGTGATCCTCTCACTGCATCAGAAATTCTGAAAAGTATGTGCCGGAGCAGTCATAGTACCGTATTCAATTATCTCTTTGTGTTTCTAATAATAGAAATAAATTAGAAGACATGTATTTGACTACTGTTCTCAAGCTGCAAATCCATTGTTTTCTTGTTAAATGGTACTAATTGTGGTTGTCATGGAAACCCTGAAGGTACTTAGGCCGAATTGCCCGATCTGTTTTTTTCTTTTGTAAGTGATTATTTCTTTGGCTGACATTGAAATTCCTCCTCTAGAAAGCTATTATGCATATGCTCACAAGACACTTGCTCTAAGATGCTCGATAAACCTGTTACACCAATTATATTGTACTATGGTTATGAGAATCAAATTACTTCATATGTAAACTGATCATTTAGAAAAATTAATAAAGCTAATTGGCTGTTTTTTTTTTTTTTTGCTAAAAGTATTGATGTGAAAGCTAGATGATTTTGAAAAAAAAACCTACTTGCTTACTTTTATTTCTATGTATGTTTTATATTATTTTATTAATATAAAACCATATATTTATATAATTATATAAAATTATATATAATATTTTTTATTAGTGTATACATTTTATATTATTTTATTTGTGTATGCTTTTAAAATATCATTTTTCTGTAACTTTTTCAAAAAATGTAAAATTTACCTTAAAGAATTTCATCTGCTTCTTGTTAATCCCGTGGGTAGGTTTCATGGGGAACAGATATTTGTGGAGGGTGTGTATGCAGAGGAAAACATCTCAGGAGTCTTACGGTCTTGGGTAACATATTAGACCCACTAGTAATCGATTGTGGGTATTTTACCTGTGTTTCAGTATCCTCGTGTGTAAACTTCATTGGGTTGTTGTAAAGTTGAAGCATAACTCTGTATGTCATGCTTCTGGTCCAGTGCCAGGCAGATAGCAGATGCTGGAGAAATTTCACTCCTGTTCCAGTCTGTCTCCCTATTCACCCTCCCCTCACTCAGCCCTGCAGAGAGGCTCACCCCCAAGATCCTGGAGTGACATATTTGGGTGAAAAGGACAAAATGTTTGGCTGGCAGAACCTCAGCAAATTTTTAGTGTCCTCATGCCATTCCCTTATTATGGGATACAAACAGTGTCCTGGGACAAGTCTGATCTGGAAAGAGAAGGTTTTACAAAGATTTGATAAGTTTCATAATGATAACTTCCAAGTAACTATTAGAAAGTTTATTCCCCTCCCAGTACAACATAGGATCACCCAAGGGTGGGTTGGGGTGGGGAGAAAATTCATTAGTTTACCTTGTACAAGTGTGAGTTTTAGAAAATGCATAATTAAAAAAAATATTTATTGTGGTTCTGTGGCTACTCCCTCAGCTCATTACACTTCTGCAAAATCTTCATTCTTGTGATCGAAATGCAGTCATCACATTGGTTGTATATGATATCTAAAAGGAAATAAACAGTCTTACGAGTTTTTATCTTAGTAAGTCTTCCCTACTACACATTTGATTCATATTATGAATCAAATTTTATTTATTTTAATAAAATTGAATATAGAGTAAATCCGGATTATGTTCCCACTGTGTCTTCTGTAAGCCTCAATTGATAGCATATACACATGCTCGCTTACCATATGATATTACCATTGTTTATATATGTATTTCTCCTCACAGATTAAACTATTTACATATAGGGACTGCAGTTTGTAAATAAAAAAAAGAAAAATGAAATGAAACAAAAACTTAAAATCTCCAGCACCAAGTAGGTTTAGGCTATTTCTTTTATTCATTGAATGATTATTTACTGAGTGCCCACTCTTGCCCTCTGCTGTACTATCTGCTAGGGATTCAGTGGCAGATGCGTCTCCCTGGGCATTAAGCATGCATCTACAGCAGCGGATGCTAAGTGCTGTAAGCACTGAACTGCAGGCTCTCAGAGAACATGTTGGCTCCCTAACCCACATGGGAATGGCACGTAAGTCAAGTCAGGCTTCCCCAAGGTGATGCCTTCGAAGCGGAGAACTGAAGATGCAGTTTGATTTAACAAGGTTAGGAAGACGGTTCCAAACAAAACGAAAAGCAAACATAAACAGCCAGAGGTCAGGGACCAAAAGACGGTTTCTTGCATTCCTGTTCCCGCAAGTTTGTAGAGAAGAGTATCCAGCCTCTACAAAATTCACACTGGTGCCGTTGATCAGCTGTTTTTAAATAGGAGATCTCACGTTTAACAAACTGAACTATAAGCACTGTGGATCTTTGTTTCGTAGGCTGAGGTGACAGCTCTGATAGGCCCTGATTGTGTAGCCTTTCAAGATGACTTTGAATCAACATGCCACCCTCCCAGCACACCCCAGAATGGAGCCCGTGGGTGAAGAACAAAGGTGACCTCTGGGTTTGGTTTTTTAAATTTCAATTTACTGATCTATTATTCCAGACTTCAAATATGTATTTAATACTATTTACTCAAATAGTATTTGGGCAAGGGTTTGGACTAATTTTTCAGTATTTTAAATAAGGCATAATGGGGTGCCCGGATTAAGGAAATTGTAGAACTCAGCATAGTCAGTGGAGTCCAGAGAAATCTGGATTTGCCTCCTGGCTCCTTCTCTTCAGATCTAGGAAACCTCTAGCATGTTCTTCCCTCATCTATGAGGCAGAGCGGGGGGATACCTATCCAGAGGACTTCTGTGAAGATTCAGTGAAATGTAAATTAAAAAAAGTGAAACGAAGCAAAGAAGTTTCTTTGATTAAGTGAGATTCCCTGTTTAACATGATGCCTGATGCCTGGTTTCATTAGCAAATGATAATTAGTAATGAAAGTAATTTTTTAAAAATGTTTATTTATTTTTGAGAGAGAGAGAGACAGAGAGAGACAGAGAGAGACAGAGTGTGAGCAGGGGAGGAGCAGAGAGAGGGAGACACAGACCTGAAGCAGGCTCCAGGTTCTGAGCTGAAGCAGGCTTCAGCACAGAGTCTGACACAGGGCTTGAACCCATGAACTGGGAGATCGTGAGCTGAGCTGAAGTCAGACGCTTAACTGACTGAGCCACCCAGGCGCCCCTGAAAGTAATTTTTAATAGCCTCAGCAACATTCTTTGTTTCTCCTGTATTATTATTATTTTTTAAACTAGTTTGTTGGGATATACTTTACATACTATAACATTCATTTATTTTCAGTGTACAATTCCATGAATTTTAGTATATGCAGAATTAGATAATTGATATTGCAATAAAATTTTAGAACATTTCCATCACCCTAGAAAGAATGTTTTATGTCCAAGAATTCCTAATTGTGTTTGGGAAATGTTCTATTTTTTTAATGTTTAGTTTTAAGAGGGAGAAAGAGAACGCTCACCTGGTTGGAGGAGGGACAGAGAGAGAGGGAGAGAGAGAGAATCCAAAGAGGCTGCATGCTCCTTAGAGCCTGACTCCGGCCTTGATCTCACCAGCATGAGATCATGATCTGAACTGAAATCAAGAGTCGGATGCTCAACTGACTGGGCTACCCAGGGACCTCAGGAACTGTTCTATTTAAGAATCCATGATAATCATCATATTCACTAAGTAACCACAGGTTGTCATGTGGTGATATTCTGATAATTATCACAAAAAATGTTAATTCTTCCCAACACCCCTGACAAGTTGCAGCTGACTAAAACTATTTGGAGAAAGTACAGTCTAAACTGAGATCCATCTGCAGCACTGTTGTGTGATTGTTGGATGAGTTAATAGCCAATGTACCTAATACAAAACCTGAAGTCTTTTATCTGAAAATGGACATTACTCCCGGTACCTTTGTTATGTATAGTGATGATGGGAAACAAAGTATAGATAATTCTCGAGGAGTTTCCAAAAGATATTTGATACTAAACAAGAAGGAGAGGCAACCCACATTCTCCTCCTTTCTCCCCACACACCCCCACCAAAAAAAAAAAGAGGTTAATTCTTTAAGTATGTTATAACTTCTGATAACAAGCTTGGCTAAATACTATTGATACAGTACAAATGAACCACTGTATTTTACTTACGTGGCTAAATATTTTGGCATTTTTCAGTAATCAATCATTCTAAAAAATTTTTTTAATGCTTATTTATTTTTGAGAGCGAGAGAGAGTGTGTGTGTGTGAGTAGGGGAGGGGCAGAGAGAGAGAGGGAGACACAGATTCTGAAGCAGGCTCCAGTCTCCAAGCAGTCAGCACAGAGCCTGATGTGAGATCAAACTGTGAGATCATGACTTGAGTTGAAGTTGGATGCCCAACCGACTGAGCCACCCAGGCGCTCCAATAATCAATCATTCTAAAGAGTATATTCTCTGATACCTTCCTTCCAATTTCTTTTCAGATAATAAGGGAGGGCATCATTCATATTTGTTGATATCATTAAGAATTATTGAATTTTTAAGATTTCATACAAAGAACATTCCATCCAATATTCCATGACCCTTGGTGGTTATTCAAATAAGCAAGTTTTAGAAAAGTGACAAATATTGTCATGAAACTTCTGTGGAAAAAGTCTTTCTTATTTAAGTGTTATTCTGAAAAGATAGTCATTGATAACATTGAATGTGTTACTGCAAAATCTTTGAAAAAAGGCAAGCACTACAAGAAAGTATGCTATGGGGTCAGGTATGAGGGCTCTGCGTAGGAAGGCTCTGGTCAAACTGTGGTTAATTCTGCCAGGTTTTAGCTGTGGGATGTTAAACCCAGTTCCTTAACTCTGGTTCACGGTCTCCTTATTTGTAAAATAGAGGTGATAACACGGTTATGGGAATTAACCTATTATATGAGTAAATCAATTAGTACAGTGCCTGCTATCTAATAAGAGTTCAATAAACGGCTGCTGGAGTTTTATTGAGTTGTAGACTCCTAGGCAATTGGTAAAGGAGCCATTTTATTAAGTTTAAGAAAAAAGGGGGTGACTTCCTATTAGGAAAATTATAAATATGGGTGAAGAGGTTTTTTTATTTTTTATTTTTTTAAATTTTTTTTCAACGTTTTTTATTTATTTTTGGGACAGAGAGAGACAGAGCATGAATGGGGGAGGGGCAGAGAGAGAGGGAGACACAGAATCGGAAACAGGCTCCAGGCTCCGAGCCATCAGCCCAGAGCCTGACGCGGGGCTCGAACTCACGGACCGCAAGATCGTGACGTGGCTGAAGTCGGACGCTTAACCGACTGCGCCACCCAGGCGCCCCGTGAAGAGGTTTTTTTAATCTTCAGTAGGGAACCCAAAGTCTCCCCCTCTGACTGGGAAATAGTAATCATTGAAGAACTGAATGAAAATAAATTTTGGTGCACAAACTGTGTGACATAGAGATTGATCTATTGTACTGTAATCTGATTTTGCTCTTTATCTATGAGGAGAGGAGATGAGGAGGCCAAAGAAAAACAAATCTTAGTAGAAGGGTCCCAGACAAACATTCTAAGGCCTTAGGTGTATTAACACAGAAAGGGCATCATCTGTCTCCACCTGAGCCTGAGAAATGCCAGAAGTGGCCGTGAAAGGCCTGAGACTGACATGTTGGATGTCATCCATGTTCATGGCTCTGTGATGACTGATGTGTAGTTGGGGGCTAGGATATTAACATGAAAATCAGCAGAACAAGTGAGAAGACCTGATTGTCTGGGATCCTCAGGCCACCTGGTCACTTTCAGGACTGAACTAAGAGTGATACTGAGTAGGGCTGATGCCTGGTGATTGCTGGGGAAGCTGGATCTAGGAGCTCTAACAATGACTCAAAGTAGGGATGGCTTACAAATGGGGAATGATGACCACAGGAGGAAATGGGGCAGGCTGATGCTGTGACTGAAGTTCAGGGAGCTGGGGGCTGCATCACTCCCAGGTGGTCTTTATAGCTTCTTATAATTTGAATGTACTTGTCTTTCCTGGCCTCTCTCACCTATAGGAGAGCCTCAGAGGTCCCAGGCTGTCAGAGAAAGTTTAGTTCCATCGTGGCAGTGGTATCCATCCAAGATTCCTTGGTTTTCCCATAGTTAGAGCTGGATTCATCTCTGAGGGCCTGAAGGAACCAGCTTTCCCAAGGTCCAGAAACTTTATCTGTGGGGGCTGGTATCAGCGCTCAGGGCTCTCTTAGTTATACTTTTAGCTCAACCCTGAAAGGGGCTTTGAAACTAAGGTGAAGCGAAGTCGTGGACTAAGCATAACTTGTATGAGCTCGGAAGGGATTTTGCCTACAGGTTCAAACTCTAAAAGATGCATCGCGATCTTCCAAAAGATCTATGATTGATTTTAAAAGACAAGAATAGATTTATTAGGTGGTTGTAGGGGACACACTCGTTCATTTATTTTTATTCAATTTTTATACAAATATCACTGACTTTATATGAATGGAAGGTGGTGCATTCTCTGTGAAGTTTAAGAAGATCTAGACATAGTCTACATTCTCAAGATGTTTCTTGTCTAGAAAGGTGGTTGGCAAACTATGTTGGCAGGTTAAATCCTGCCTGCTGACTGTCTCTGTAAACAAGGCTTTGTTGGAAGATAGCCATGCTCATTTGCTTACCTATCATCTATGACTGCTTTCCTGCTATAACAACCAAGTGGAGTAGTTGCAACAGAGACAATATGACCCTTAAAACCTCAAATGTTTACCATCTGGCCCTTCATGTAAAATGTTTTCTGACCCTTGGGCAAGAATAAGCCACTTAGAAAAGTTCCACTCTTCACTTCACCTTACACAGCGACACGGTGTTTCTTCAGTGGGGTAGAAACAGAAAATGGTGATACGGCACTTTAGGCAGAGAGACTATAAGATGAACCCCACTCTGCCATGTGTCTCCTGCCCTGAGTGACATGGGACTCAAGAGTATATGAGATTTGCTATGACTTTTCAGAGATTCAGAAGAAGCTGAGGGTGGGCTGTTGGGCTAGAGAGGCCTGGTGAGTGGATGAGGTGTGTGGTCCTGACTGGAACAAAGGTCACTGGGTGAAAAAGAAGTTGGTTTATATCAGCAGTGGATGGTCCCTCAAGTCCAAGGAGGGGCTTTGGATGAGATAGACCAATATGTTAGTAAAATAGAAGTTCCCAGGGACTCCATCCAGCAGTAAGAACAATGGCTAACATTCTCATGGCATTTACTATGTGCCAGATACAATTAACATGGTAAATGCTATGAGATATGCCATGAGATAACATAGTTTAACTCATTTAATATTCAAAACAGTCCTGTGAGGTGGGTAGCTATTATTATCACCTCCTATTTGACAGAGGGTAGACCCAATGTACAGAGAAGTTAAATAACTTGCCCAAATCCCCATAGCAGTGAAGTAACAGAGACAGGAGCTGAACACATGCAGGATCAGGATCGTGTCCAAATTGCTTCTCTAAGGGAAGGAGGGAGGGGGTGAGACTGAGTATTTCCCAAGAAAGATTGAAAGTGGCTCAGTCGCACATGTGGTAACCTGAGGAGCAAGCAACACTCAAAAATAGGGAGATAAAGTTATGTATTTATACACTAGAATCTATGGCTGTAAAGATACATATCTGTTACAAATGTTAGTCCTGAATTTTCCATTCAAGTTGTACGGTGATGACAGGATTACTTGTCTCTCATGAACCAACAGGTAGGGGCTCCGGCTCCGGGAGGGTTCGTTTAGAGGCTATGACCATGCTCTGAACTCGGTATCCATAGGTATGAGTAAGTTGGGCATTTAAGGTGTGTTAAATATGCCCTTGTTAATTTTCATGAGTTTGCCGGATCCTATCATGTTGATCAGCACCCCCTGTGCCTCATCCCAGTTCTGGCCAGAGCAGGGGATCTGGAGCTTTGCAGCTTCTTTGGTTGTGCAGCCTCCTTAGGCTGATGGAGCAGAGGCCCCCAGGATTACTGGCTATCCTTACCCTGCACTCTTCCATCTATATCCCATCAGTACTGCTAAGCCCACCAGCCACTTGCCTATGCTTAAACCTGTGCAGGGTCCATCAGTCTCATGCCATCTAATCAAGTAGGCAGGCACATGTCTGTTACAATCACTGTTGCATTTGAATGATGAGACCCCAGTGTCTGGGAGGACATTGAAGCCTATCTGAAATGAACTAGTTTCCTCTGAACACAGAGCTGTAGTTCTTTGTAGAAGAACATGCCCACCTTTGGCCCTGAGTTAAGATTACGTCTAAAATAATTTTTTTCTGTAGTATTTTGCGGAAAAGTTTTCAAAATCCATTTTACTTACCACTACTAGTCTGAAATGGATGAAAATAGAGTTTATAGTTTTTTCAGAATCTGAAATTTTAAACTAAGAGGATTTAAAGGAAGGCTACCTAGTTGCTAATAAAATATCATATTGCATTTATTCTTTTTGATATTGTAAATTCACCAAGAAAGACAGGAGAAGAGAGGCCTGAAAAACATTGCTAGTCCTAAATTATCCTAGAAGGTTGGCAAAATGCCAAGAAAAGAAGGGTTCTATGATGGATAGAAAAATATTATAGAAGTGCTTGCCATAGCCCTCTTTTCTAAACACAGCCAGAACACTTGTGGGATTTTGTTCCAAAACATTTTAATTATATATAATGGAAGAGTGTTGCCAGATAAACATATCTCTGATTTCATATTGCAAGTCAATGGAAAAAATGGATCTACTTTTAAAGATTTAATTAACACTAAATGTACTAATTATGTCATTAGAGTGTATTAAAAGTTATTGCCATGGTGATTTTTATTTTAGAAAGATCAGATAGCCCCAAATATTTTCCCCCAAACATTCCAAATGAAATTTTCATGTAATATCCTTTAAAATTTTTTTCTGGAAAATGTTATTCTGTGTAGAAACTTCAGAAAATGTGGCAAAGTAAAAGAAAACAAATTTACTCATAATCTCCAACCATATATGAATACTGTTACTGTGTAGTATGTGAATATGCTTATTATATTTATGTATTTGTACTCAAGTATATAGATTTGATATAGTCACATACAATATATCTGTATATTTGAAATCATACTATATATTTAATTCCGTATCCTACTTTTTCACAAGAAAATTTCTGAAATTTTTCTTATGCTATTATAATTTAATAAGTGGATTATTTCCATTTTTGTGTTATATATAATGTTAACATTTTTTGAGTTAAATATTTGTCCATATTCCTATTTCTTTTGTTCTTTCTTTCCTTTTTTTTTTTTTTTCCCAAATTTTGAAATAGTTTTATTGGTGGCAACCATCTCAGTTGCATTTATCTACTTAACACATGAAGGACAATATATTACTCTTAGGTTTTATGTGTATGGAATGTCTTATGAAAGACTCTTGTTTATATGAAACTTCAGTAGTTCTTTCTAATTGCAGTGCAGTTATGTAATGAGGATGTGTATTGCACACATTGTCAGATTTCGTTTTGGTAGATTAATCAAGGACGAAATATTCTATACATAAATACTGAGGTTTGTAATTATTTGTTACTAAAGAATATTTATTGCTCACTCCTAAATTTACTTGAAAATTAGACTATGTAATAAAGTTCCAAGCAATGTAGTTTATTATACAAATTAATAACATTTCAAAGATGTTTGAAATAGAAAGAGACATAATCTATTAATAGTATTAATTAGACATTAGAACTTTATTTTTTTAATTAATTATTTTTTAATTTACATCCAAGTTAGCTAACATATGGTGTAATAATGATTTCAGGAGTAGAATTTAGTGATTCATCACTTACATATAACATCCAGTGCTCATCCCAAGTGTCCTCCTCAATGCCCATCATCCATTTAGCCCATCCCCCCACCCAAAACCCCTCCAGCAACCCTCAGTTTGTCCTCTGTATTTAAGAGTCGCTTATTGTTTGTCCCCTTCCCTGTTTTTATATTATTTTTGTTTCCCTTACCTTCTGTTTGTCTGTTTTGTATCTTAAGTTCCACATATGAATGAAGTCATATGATATTTGTCTTTCTCTAATTTCACTTAGCATAATACACTCTAGCTCCATCCACATTGTGGCAAATGGCAAGATTTCATTCTTTTTGATCGCTGAGTAATGTTCCATTGTATATGTGTGCCACATCTTCTTTATCCATTCATCAGTCAGTGGACATTTGGGCTCTTTCCATACTTTGGCTATTGCCGACAGCACTGCTATAAACATTGGGGTTCATGTGCCCCCTTAAAACAGTACTCCTGTGTCCTTTGGAGAAATACCTAGCAGTGCAATTGCTGGGTCATAGGGTAGTTCTATTTTTAATTTTTTTGAGGAACCTCCACACTGTTCTTCAGAGTGACTGAACAAGTTTGCATTCTACCAGCAGTGCAAAAGGCTTCCTCTTTTTCTGCATTCTCGCCAACATCTGTTGTTTCCTGAGTTGTTAATGTTAGCCATTCTGACAGGTGTGAGGTGGTATCTCAATGTGGTTTTGATTTGTATTTCCCTGATGATGAGTGATGTTGAACATCTTTTCATGTGTCTGTTGGCCATCTGGATGTCTTCATTTGAAAAGTGTCTATTCACGTCTTTTGCCCATTTCTTCACTGGATTATTTGTTTTTTGGGTATTGAGTTTGGTAAGTTCTTTATAGATTTTGGATACTAACCCTTTATCTGATATGTCTTTGCAAATATCTTCTCCCGATCTGTTGGTTGCCTTTTAGTTTTGCTGATTGTTTCCTTCTCTGTGCAGAAGCTTATCTTAATGAGGTCCCGATAGTTCATGTTTGCTTTTGCTTCCCTTGCGTCCACAGACATGTCAAGTAAGAAGTTGCTATGGCCAAGGTCAGAGAGGTTGTTGCCTGTTTTCTCCTTTAGAATTTTGATGTCATCCTGTCTTACCTTTAGGTATTTCATCCATTTTGAGTTTATTTTTGTGTATGGTGTGAGTTTATTTTGTGTATGTGTATGGTCCAGGTTTATTCTTCTGCATGTTGCTGTCCAGTTTTCCCAACACCATTTGCTGAAGAGACTGTCTTTTTTCCATTGAATATTCTTTCCTGCTTTGTCAAAGATTAGTTGGCCATATGTTTGTGGGTCCATTTCTGGGTTTTCTGTTCTGTTCCATTGATCTATGTGTCTGTTTTTGTGCCAGTACCATACTGTCTTGATGATTGCAACTTTGTAATACAGCTTGAAGTCCAGAATTGTGATGCCTCCAGTTTTGGTTTTCTTTTTCAGGATTGCTTTGGCTATTCAGGGTCTTTTCTGGCGCCATAAAAATTTTAGGATTGTTTGTTCCAGCTCTGTGAAGAATGTTATTTTGATAGGTGTTATTTTGATAGGGATTGCATTGAACATGTAGATTGCTTTGGGTAGTATCAACTCCTGTTTATTTCTTTAAAGTGGAGTGCTAGAAGACACTTTTGAGTCAGAAAGAGTCAGCATTTTAAGGTTCTTAATGTAGCTTGCCAAATTGCCTTCTAGAATCCTTGTGATAATTTAATACTTCTGTCATCACTGAGAATTTTCCCCTAATACTTGAACAATTGAATAAATGAAAACTGAATTGTACAGCTTTATTTTTCTGTCTATCATTACTACAGAGGCTTACCATTTTCACATTCATAAATTAGCTCTTTTAATTTTCTCTTCCATGACTTGTCAGTTCATGATTTTAGTCACTTGCCTCTTGAAGATTTGGGGATTTTCTTGCTAATAATGTGTATTTTCATGGGGCATTAGTGGAGATAAATTAACATCTTTGGGGAAGAGAATACACATGGAGATCTCAAACCTGGATTCCCAGCATGATCTCCGTCTTCCCACTTCCCTTCATTCTTCAGGAAAATAGCATCATTTGGCATCACCTGTCATTTCTTTATGAATTTCTAATGCTATAAATTGGTACACTGCATTCTCTCTCTTTTTTTTTTTTCTTAGAAGGGTTTTTAGTGCTTGTTTATGCTTGGGACAAATGTAGACTTTGACTGTTTCAGCCTATCTTTGCTTGATATGTAAGACTTTAGGTGCTGTTGATGTTCTCCTCAACTTTGGTTTGTAGATCCTGAATCTTGGCCATATGGGACTGTGAAGAATTTCCTAGGCACCAACATGGTGGGAATATTCTGATGAACATCGATTTTCTAAGATTGGCTGAAGGGCCTGGGACAGGACAATATGACCACTAGGTGTGAAAATGGTATTTGCTGCTCATCGTGGTAAGAAAAGTGAGATTGAAATGAGAAGAGTTTGTGGATTCAGTTGTAATGTGGCTGGTGGCTTGTTTCATCTGAGCCAGTGGTGCTCAGACTTCAGCACACATCAGTGTCTCCAGCATAGGTGCTGGGCTCCACCCCAGCATTTCTGATTCAGTGGGTCTGCTGAGGGTCAGGTGATACTGATGCTGCTGGCTGGGGACCACACTTTGAGAACCATTGATAGAAGCTCTCTGAGAGCTGAGATTAAGATTTCTATGGTGCTGATCCATAAATGAGATCTATAAACTCTTTTAAGATGTTGCCAGTTAAAGTGGACCAAAATGACTGGGAAAATCAAAATGACTGGTCTTGCAGGGTCACCACATTTTTTTTACCTCGAGGGGGCGCCATTCCCATGTGAATGACTGCTCATAAAATTGTCTTTCGCATTTGCATGTGGCCATACACAGGTACCCTGAAGGCTGATGGCGGAAATAATTTTTTCTTTGTGACATCTGATTTTTTTGAAACACTGAACGTCCCTTTCCCCTGCCTCTAAGAGCTCCCAATCCCCAGTCCAAAGATCAAATTTATAGTCATCTGTTTTCCTCCAGTTTTTTATGAATTCTCTTTTTTTATACTTTAATTATACATCAAGTCAAGTTCTGTTCATGTATCCTGTGGGGTGGTGATTAAAACAGTATATTGTTTCCCTAAAAGGCAATTTTCTCAACACTTTTTGAATAAAACATTTGCATTTCACTGATTTATGATTCTGTTTTTTTCCATATGTTTTATGTGTATATATATTTATATTCCAATACTGTGTATATTGTCCTTACTGTGCTAGCTCATTTATTCTACAAATGTTTACTGTGTTCCAGGCACTGTGGAGATATCAAAATGAATAAAATAGTCATGAACAGAACACATGTGGGCTCTGCCTGCATGAAATTTAGCGTCTCAATAATCTGTTCCATTGTTCATCTATCTATTGGTGCATGGGTACCACACTGATTTTAATTTGTGGTACAGAAATTTCCTCCTCATTACCACCAAAAAAAAAAACCCCTTAGTGATCCTTACCCATTTATTCTTCTAAATATCATTTTGTAAATTTCAAAGAGGTGAAGAAAACCATTTGTGACTTTTTTTTAATGTGTGTCTTTGATTGGAATTATCTTACAGTAAGTATTTATTTAGAAGAACGGATGTCTTTTATAGTAATCTTTCCCTCAAAAAAAAGTGTTGTTCTCCCTCATTTATTAGGGTCTTCTTTCATGTTTCCTGAGTTATAAGATAAAATGCAAGTACTAAAATGTGTTAGTTAGGCTGTATTGTACAGTATATTTTATTAGTGACACAAGAAATTCTAAGAATCTTCAGAGTTGAGCCCCTTGGAAGGAATGAAGAAAGAGGTTGTCAAATAGAGAATAGAGAGAAAGCATTGCCCTAGAGCTAGGATAGTCAGCAAATTCTTAGATCAAGTTGATTATGTGAACCACTGGATGATCCACTATGTCTAAATCAGTATTATGTATGTGCACACACACACACACACACAAACACACACACACGCACATTTTTGTTTGTTTCTTCTACAAAGCACATTGCTATGTAAGTTTGAAACAGTGGGGACCCCAGTCCCTAAGCAATATTCCTGGGATCCTGACAACAACGACTGGCTTTTGCTATGCAGATTTGCAAACATTGGTTGAGACTTGTATACTGACAACTTAAACGGACAATATGCCTACAATCTGTGTGCCAACTGGCACATGCTGATAACGTCTGACAGGCCTCTCTTGTCAAAGCTTTTGAACACCTAATAAATACAATTGTACTCTCTTCACCCTTTGAAAAATCAGAGATACTCATTTTCCCCTTTGAGTTACAGATGGCGATATCATAAGAGCTTTGAGCCAGCTGCTCAGCCTCATTGATGCAAGCTCTTATGGCAGACAATAAATTCCTCAAATCTGTGATTGTTTTTCCTTTTCCTTTTCTAGCTTGCCAGTGCCAAGCTGATAATGGGGAATATACGCCTCAATAGCAGTTTCGGTATTAGAGGTCACAAAACACATGGAGGTCTGGGTGAACAAATAAAGAAGTTGCAATAATCACATTCTACCTGTTCTACATCATTTGGGAATGAGGTCTTATTGTGTTAAAATGAACTGCTGGTCAGTGCCGGGGAAGAAATGTACCCTGAGAACTTAATATTGGTTTAGTGATTGTCTTTTATTACCATGGCTTCTGTGGCCATTGCTATTATTGGGCTGGATGCTCATCTCCTTTGTGATGTTTAAAGAGACCTAGCCATGATGAACATAATTGTTACCATTTATAACACTGGGCCAGATTCTCATCCTCTATCTCTGGTGTAACAAAGAGATAGTAAATCAATGAGATGATAGAATTTAATAACGTGCCAAGAATTTCATTGTTGGTGAGACTTTTTCAAATGATGACTTAGGAAATTTGAAAACAAGATTGGGGGCAGAAACTTTTTTTGTTTCTTATTAAGAATCACTGACCCTCTTGGGGGTAAAAATGTCCCAGATCAGATGCATATAAAGGAAAATAATTTGTTTTCTTTTATCTTTTTTATGAGAAAGAAATATTAAAAACATTCTAAAGCCCTCCAAATTTGGGATTTTCAAGTTTCATTGAATAGCTACATGAAATTAAGAGAAATATGCCATTTTAATATGATGGATGACTGGAGACTCCAGGATCAGGGAAGGAAGGAATAGTAACAGAAGGAAGTGGGTGAACGAACCATTGAATGGTGTGGGGATGCAGAGAGGGTCAGGCAGGCGAAGGGGAGAAGAAGAGAGGGGAGAAGGTGGGGAAGAGAGGGCAAAAGAAGAGAAATGGGCCAGAGGAATCAAATATTTATAAATAGAGCAGACAGACAAAGGCAAGACGAATAAGAAAATAATTGAGAGGGAGAATGTGAGAGGGAAACAGGATGAGGAGGCAGGAAGAGGGAGAAGGAAACAATGAGAGATGTAGCAAACTCCCTGAGTTCTGAGATAACCATGTGTTTTGGCTTGGGTCCTTCTGTTGTTATTTGGACATCAGAATCAGTAACCACACAATTCTTCTGATAGCCCAGCCTCTGAGGCTCCCATCTTTCTAAATTTTTTTTAATGTTTATTTATTTTTGAGAGAGAGAGTGCAAGCAGGGAAGGGGCGGGGGGGGGGGTGGGGACACAGAATCTGAAGCAGGTTCCAGGCTCTGAGCTGTCAGCACAGAGCCTGATGTGAGGCTCGAACTCACCAACCATGCGATCATGATCTGAGTCTCATGACCTGAGTTGAAGTCAGATGCTTAACTGACTGAGCCACCTAGGTTCCCCAAGGCTCCACTCTTTCTATAGCTTGATCCCTGCTGCTTATTCCTGACAGTGTGGTTTTTATGATCTATGCAAACCTTGATTAGATTCAGCAGTAGACATCCTTGCCCTTAGCCCATCCTTGCCTTTTGTGTTGCATTTCTTGTAAGCGGGTCTCTTGTCATTTGTTTCCTGTGCCAGGACATCTATCCTTGGTTATCTCTCTAGTACCATTTTCTCTCTAATGTTAAGTGTTGCCTTTCTCCTATAAGTACCTTTTCTGGGACCTGGAGACCTTGCTTGCAACCAAAACCCCAAACTCTCAATTCATGAAGTTTCTGCCAGCGTGGATGGCTGGATCCCACCCTTGCTGATGGCCTGCCCACGTGGCAGTGTGCCTGGCTGAACCTCTGCTGACAGACTGCCTAAACCTCCACATTTTGGATCTTTTGGCTGCCTTTCTTGGTTTGAGGGTCTTTTAGTTACCAGATAATTGGATCATATCAATGTCCTAAAATATGTTAATCTTCCCTTTGAAGTGTTACAATTTTCTTTTTCTGCCTTGAGATGTCTTCCCACCCCACCCAGATGTCAAGGGGAACAAAGCATGTTATGGGATTCTGGAAATAATAATTATGACAAAACAATTTAAACTTTAGAAATGTAGGTATAAAATTTTAAAGTGCCATCAACTTCCTATTTATGAGCAGGAAGTCTCTTTGACATTCAAATGATGCCAAAATACCTTACCTTTCTTTACCTTTCTTCTTTGGGAAATTAGGCCTCCTCTCTTCCATAATGTGTAGAAGTTTTACTTGGAATTACTATCACATGCTACTTACTAGAAATGGATGGAATTAAGTAGCTGGTGACCTGAAATTGTCCCACTTCCAAACTTGTGAGTATCAGTGAGGTGTTGGTCACAATTAAATTTCCTTCCCAATTAAAAATAAGTTTTTTTTTTCTTTCATATATTCAATATACTGCTTTTTAATGTTTTACTAATAACTTTTGATTGTAGCACTTTCCTTTGATCCTAATTTATGGGGTGGTAGTGGGAAGAGAGGATTTAGAATTTCACTGTGATTCACCTTTATACAAAAAAGATGTGGCTTAAAGCACTGTCCAATTTCTTCTTGAAACTTTTGTTACCTTACTCATCCTATCACTCACAGGCATGTTCCAATTCACTTTGTAGGGAAAAGACAGAGTTAGCAACACTCTGGTCTGTTAGGGGAAAACAAAAACAAAAAGAAACAATGTCTTAAAAATACCTTTCAAAACTTAAATCCATTGCCTGTGTCTACACAATTATTTCAGAATGGACTAGCAGGAAAAGGTATGTTGGGGCTGAAGCACCATTTCACAGTTGAAGCTGTTGCATGAATGGCATGAGCAGATCCACACACATGATACACTGGGAGACATGTGTAGCACCTGGGCCGCAGAACTGGCCTTATCTTTCTTCTGTGTGGAGTTCTGGTATAAGTGGTGTGGTATGCACATGTGTGCATGTGGGCACAGGGGGGTTGGTGTAATAATGGGAGAAGGGAGAGGCAGACAGCGCAAGGAAGTCCGATAGCCTTATGTACATTGTCCCAAAGGCATGGAAAGCCCAAGGGGTCTTTGAAATAGCTTCTGGGAGATGCAGTCAATGAGAAAAGTCATGGTAACGAGTAACCCAGATGGCGGGTGATGGTCCGTATGAGGTGGGAATGGGCAGAGTAGCTCTGGGAGACAAAGACACTGACACCTACATTTTACTTTGGAACTGAGAATATACTAGGGCTGGGTTGCATTATGGGGCAATTTTCCTGGACTAAAGTCCTATCCATCTATAAGCATGGGTGCTGTATGGCTTGAATTGTGTCCTCCAAAAAGATGAAGTCTCAACCCCCAGTAGCTGTGAATGTGACCTTTTTTTTTTTTTTTTTTTTAAATAAGGTCTGTTATGAGGCAAAACTTTCCTCCCCCCCACCCCACTCCAATTCATTTGTTAAAGCCCTAATCCCTGGTACAGCAGAATGTAACCATATTTGGAAATAAAATCATTGCAGGTGTAATTAGTCAAGATGAGACTATTAGTGTGGAACCTAATCCGGTCTGACATGTGTCCTTATGAAGGAGGGAAATCTGAATATGGAAACAGATATGCACACAAAGAAAATGCCATATGACGATGAAGGTTGAGAATGGGGTGATTTAGGAACATGGATTTGGAATACATATAAGAGGATTAGCAGGTAACTTAGACTTACAAAATGAGTTACAAAAATGTTTAGCTTTACTTGTTACCTAAAATTAATTTGGGGTGCCTGGGTGGCTCAGTTGGTTTGGCATCCGACTTCGGCCCAGGTCATGATCTTACAGTTCATGGGTTCGAGCCCTGCGTTGGGCTCTGTGCTGACAGCTCAGAGCCTGCAGCCTGCTTTGGATTCTCTCTCTCTGCCCCTTCCCCACTCACACTCTGTCTCTCTCTGTCTCATAAATAAATAAACATTAAAAAAGTTTTTTTAATGAATCTAAATAAAATTGTATTTTAGGTTAACTCTGCTATTTAAAAAAGTCTAAGTGGCTATCTGAGAGCAATAAGATTTGTTCCTCTAATGTGCTCCTGAGGGTGGTGGTGCTAATCATTATTTCTCAAACTACTCGTCTGTTAATATTTATGAGGATGACTGTGGAATACCTGGCCCTCCTTGTAAGTCTCTGTTCCCTGAACAGGGGAGCCAGTCCCACATGGAGGGGACTACTTTTCTCTGTTCTTGGTTATAGGACAATGCCCATTGTACATATTCATCCAGAAGGTCATTAAGGAAGAGAAATGACCCATTGGCTTTACCAAGGTTTCTATTACCTGAGTTAGTTTAGTTATTTCTCCTCTCCCCCCCATCCCTTTCCACACAGTCCAAGGATGTTTGCAAATTTCCTAAAGGAGTATTTTTGTTGCTATAATCTTGCATTTTCAAAGCCATAGCTCAAGATAAAGCCCAACCACAAAAAACAGGATTGTATTTTATATTATGCCCCCAAAACAAGAGTTGCAAACTAAAATGCATTCAAGGCCATGAAGGTAACTTCAAAAAATAAAGTAATTGGAAGTTTGCATGTTAAATATGTTGGCATATTCTTCACTTCCTCAGGGAAATATGTTCCATCCCACTTTTTAAATCATATTTTATTTTTAAACTTTTTATTGAAGCTTAACTTATGTTCAGAAAAAACCTTAGGTTTCAACTTTATGAATTTTCACGAAGTAAGGGCACCCATGAAACAAGCATGAGGTTGAGAAGCAGAATGTCACTAGCACCCTACAGAGGCCCCCCTTGGAACCTCTCATGGTCATTACCTTTCCTGGAGGTAACCATTATACTGAATTTTAACATTGTAGATCAATTTGGTATTCCTATTTTTGCATCTTATACAAGTGGAATCATACAGCATATAGTATTTTATTATCTTGTTTTCTCAGCATAGTGATATATATTTGTGATTTCTTCATTCTCATCACTGAATAGCGTGTCATTGTATGAATATACTACAATTTATTTAACTATTTTAAATAGGGATTTGGGTACTTTTCAGTTGTCTCTATCACAAAAGGTGCTACTATAGACATGCTGTTAGGCCCCATACCTTCTTGCTCTATGAACATCTTCCATTTGGGCATTCCTGAGTTGTACCCTTTATAATAAAGGATGGATAAAGTAAACCTAAGTACACTATTTTTCTGACTTCTGTGAACTGTTCTAGTAAATTACTGAACCTGAGGAGGGGATCGTAGGGACTCCTGGTTTATAGCCAGTTGGAAGTATGGATGCCTCTGGACTTGTGGCTGGTGTCTGAAGTGGGGGCAGTTTTGTGAGACTGAGCCCTTAACCTGTAGTATCTGTACTAAGTCTGGGTCAGTAGTGTTAGAATTGAATGGAATTTCTGGACACCACTTGGTGTTTGGAGAATAAGAGAATTGGTTGTGGTGTCAAAAAAAAAAACACTCCAGAGCATAAAATTATAATTTCCTCTTGTCCTTTAAATATTTGTCAAGGGGTGGCTTAGTTGGTTAAGCATCTGACTCTTGGTTTCTACTCAGGTCATGATCTCAAAGTTGTGGGATTAAGCCCCACCTTGGGCTCTACACTGACAGTGTGGAGGCTGCTTGGGATTCTCTCTCTCTCTCTCTCTCTCTCTCTCTCTCTCTCTGCCCCTTCTCTGCTCATGCTGTCTTTCTCTGTCTCTCTCAAAATAAAAAAAATAAATAAATAAAAGTTTTAAAAAATAAAAAAAATTAAAAATAAGTATTTGTTAATCTGAGATGATGTCATTTTTGCATATTTCTGATTTTGGCAGTTTGTATTCTTTTTTTTTCTTGATTCATCTTCCTACAGGTTTAGTCATTTTACTAATATTTAAAAATCCTTTTGGCTTTGTTGATCTTCCTTGTTGAATACTTGTTTTTTATTCTGTTAATTTCTATTCCAAATGTATTGTCTCCTACTTCCTTAATTTTTTTTTTAGGAGAGGAAATAATTTGTTGAGTTTTTATCTAAATTCTTGAGTTAGATACTCAGATCACTAATTTTCAACTTTTCTTCTTTCCTGATGTATTAATCAAGGTTATAAATGCCTTTCTAAGGATGGATTTAACCGCACTCCACAAGTTTTATTATGTCTTAATCTTTACTATCGTTCAGTTCAAAATATTTTTTTATTTTTCACTGTTTTTCTTCTTGATTTTAGAATTATATTGCTTAACTTCCAAACACTTGGTAATTATCTCAGTCAGAGAATATTCTTTGTATGATTTCAGTCCTTTGCAAAATTTGTTGAAGATTGCTTTATAGCCTAACATATTGCCAATTTTGATAAATACTGTATGTGCAAAGCATATCCTACAAATGATATGTGTAGTATTTGACATACGAGAAACATGCCAGGCGTGTTCATCATTTTGTTCTTATATCCATTGTTTTACTATATTGTCTTCTCTGGGGTAATAAAATATTTCTATTTCTTTATTTTAATTACAATTATCTTGTCTGTTATACCTTCTGTTATTTTTTAATACCTACACTTGACTTATTGCAGTCAAATAAAAAATATTCCTTTTATCAATTCTCTGATTATGTTGGAAACTCTGAATACTTTAATTCTCAATCTGATTTATTCTCAATCTGCCTTTCCCAATGCTGTTTCACCTATTTTAGTGCATTTTAAACTCTGCAGGGCACCATTATTATTGTTTTGTACAGTTGCCCCCATTTATATTTATCCAAATATTTATCACTTTATGCCACCTTATAGTCTCTTTTGCATTTTGTGCAAGACTCTTTTCTTTTGCCTGAGGACTTTCCTTTAGTAATTATTTTAGGAAAGTCTACTGGTGGTAAATTTTCTCAGTTATTGTTTGTCTGAAAACATCTCAATTCTACCTTCATTTCTGAAGGATGTTTTCATAGCCTATATACTTCCAGTTTGGCTCTATAAAAACATCCTTGTATTGTCTTCTGGCTCCCACCTTCTCTGTTAAAAGTGCAGCCCAGTCTTTTTATTTCTCCTCTGAAGATAAATGCCTATTTTCTCTGTCTGTCTTTAAGATTTTTCAGTCTTTGGTGTTTAGCAGTTTTACTACAGTGTGCCTAAATGTGGATTTTTTTTTTAATTTTAAATTTTGATGTTTATAGCCTTCTTGAATATATGAGTTGATGTACCTAGTCAATTTTGAATATTCTAAGCCATATCTATTTAATATGGCTTCTGCCACATTCTCTGTATTATCATTTTAGGACACTGTGTGTATCACAGAGCTTATTAAGATGTCTTATATAGTTCTTATAGTGTTTTCTGAATTTTCCAGATTTTTTTAATGCTGTCATCTGTATATTTTTTCTGTTCAGTAAAATCATCTTTTCAACTGGGCCCAATCTAAAGCTCATCTATTGAATTATTGATTTTAGTTATTGTATTTTTTAGTTATAGAATTTCTATTTGATTTTTTAAATACATTTGACTTTTCATCCAAAATTCTATTATCATCATTTTTTGGCCATATTAATCACTGCTATTTTAAAGTCTATGTCTGGTAACTCTAATGTCAGGATAACCCCTTGGTCTGTTTCTATATTGTTTTCTTTTTGTCTTGACTACATTTCTTGGTATATCTGGTAATTTTTAATTGAATGCTAGACATTGCGTATGATCATAATAATATCCTCACAGAGGAAATTAATTTTATTTATTTATTAAAAAAATTTAAATGTGTATTTATTTTTGAGAGAGCAAGAGACAGAGCATGAGTGGGGTTGGGGCAGAGAGAGAGGCTGACACAGAATCTGAAGGAGGATCCAGGCTCTGCATTGTCAGTGCAGAGCCCAATGTAGGGCTCGAACCCATGAACTGTGACATGACCTGAGCCGAAGTCAGATGCTTAACTGACTGACCACCCAGGTGCCCTGGAAATTAATTTTAGATTATGATAGGTAGTGAGAGTAGGGCAGATCACCCCAATCCAGTTAGGGTCAGGGCTCAATCCGGTCTGGACAGGAGTATTTTAAAGAACTTAACTGGATCCTGGGAAGATGGCAGGGTAGGAGGACGCTGGGCTCACCGCGCGTCCTGCTGATCACTTAAATTCTACCTACACCTGCCTAAATAACCCAGAAAACCGCCAGAAGACTAGCAGAAAGGAGTCTCTGGAGCCAAGCGCAGATGAGAGGCCCACAGAAGAGGGTAGGAAGGGCGGAGAGGTGGTGCACGCTACACGGAGTGGCGGGAGGGAGCTGGGGCAGAGGGACGGCCCACTGGCCAAGCAGAGCCCCCGAGTCTGGCTGGCAAAAGTGGAGGGGCCTGACGGAGTGTGTTCTGAGAGCAAGCGGGACTTGACATCTGGAAGGTTATAAGCTAACAGCTCTGGTCAGAGAATGGGAGGGCTGGAGGACAACGGGAGGGAGAGTTGTTGAGCCCCGGACGACAGAGCTCAGCTTGGCAGGGAACAAAGGCGCTCTCCAGCGCCATCTCCCTTGCCCATTCCCCAGCCAAAATCCCAAAGGGAACCAGTTCCTGCCAGGGAACTTGCTCGCACCGAGCAAACACCCAATGCTGTGCTTCTGTGGATCCATCCCTCCGGCAGGTCTCTCCCTCCCAGTGCCCCAGGGCCCCTCCTGAAGCAGATCTCCGAAGGAAAAGCTAGCTGAGCCTACCCCTCCCGCCCCTGTGCACCTTGCCAATCCACCCCAGCTAATTTGCCAGATCCCCAGCACCACAAGCCTGGCAGTGTGCAAGTAGCCCAGATGGGCCACGCCACCCCACAGTGAATCCTGCCCCTAGGAGAGGGGAAGACAAGGTACACACCAGTCTGGCTGTGGCCCCAGTGGTGGGCTGCGGGCAGACATCAGGTCTGACTGCGGCCCCGCCCACCAACGCAAGTTATTCAAGACAGCACAGGGGAAGTGCCCCGCAGTCCCGCACCACTCCAGGGACTATCCAAAATGACTAAAGGGAAGAATTCCCCTCAGAAAAACGTCCAGGAAATAACAACAGCTAACGAACTGATCAAAAATGATTTAAACAATGTAACAGAAAGTGAATTTAGAATAATGGTCATAAAATTAATCGCTGGGCTTGAAAACAGTATAAAGGACAGCAGAGAATCTCTTGCTACAGAGATCAAGGGACTAAGGAACAGCCAGGAAGAGCTAAAAAATGCTATCAATGAACTGCAAAATAAAATGGAGACAACAATGGCTCGGATTGAAGAGGCAGAGGAGAGAATAGGTGAACTAGAAGATAAAATTATGGAAAAAGAAGAAGCTGAGAAAAAGAGAGATAAAAAAAATCCAGCAGTATGAGGGGAAAATTAGAGAACTAAGTGATGCACTAAAGAGAAATAATCTACGCATAATTGGTATTCCAGAGGAGGAAGAGAGAGGGAAAGGTGCTGAAGGTGTACTTGAAGAAATAATAGCTGAGAACTTCCCGGATCTGGGGAAGGAAAAAGGCACTGAAATCCAAGAGGCACAGAGAACTCCCTTCAGACGTAACTTGAATTGATCTTCTGCATGACATATCATAGTGAAACTGGCAAAATACAAGGATAAAGAGAAAATTCTGAAAGCAGCTAGAGATAAACGTGCTCTAACATATAAAGGGAGACCTATAAGACTCGTGACTGATCTCTCCTTTGAAACTTGGCAGGCCAGAAAGGAATGGCAGGAGATCTTCAATGTGATGAACAGAAAAAATATGCAGCCGAGAACCCTTTATCCAGCCAGTCTGCCATTTAGAATACAAGGAGAGATAAAGGTCTTCCCACACAAACAAAAACTGAAGGAATTCGTCACCACTAAACCAGCCCTACAAGAGATCCTAAGGGGGATCCTGTGAGACAAAGTACCAGAGACATCGCTACAAGCATGAAACCTACGGACATCACAATGACTCTAAACCCATATCTTTCTATAATAACACTGAATGTAAATGGACTAAATATACCAACCAAAAGACATAGGGTATCAGAATGGATAAAAAAACAAGACCCATCTATTTGCTGTCTACAAGAGACTCATTTTAGACCTGAGAACACCTTCAGATTGAAAGTGAGGAGATGGAGAACTATCTATCATGCTACTGGAAGTCAAAAGAAAGCTGGAGTAGCCATACTTATACCAGACAAACTACACTTTCAATTAAAGGCTGTAACAAGAGATGAAGAAGGGCATTATATAATAATCACAGGGTCTATCCATCAGGAAGAGCTAACAATTATAAATGTGTATGCACCGAATACCGGAGCCCCCAAATATATAAAACAATTACCCACAAACATAAGCAACCTTATTGATAAGAATGTGGTAATTGCAGGGGACTTTAACATTCTACTTACAGAAATGGATAGATCATCTAGACACACGGTCAATAAAGAAACAAGGGCCCTGAATGATACATTGGATCAGATGGACTTGACAGATATATTTAGAACTCTGCATCCCAAAGCAGCAGAATATACTTTCTTCTCGAGTGCACATGGAATATTCTCCAAGATAGATCACATACTGGGTCACAAAACAGCCCTTCATAAGTATACAAGAATTGAGATCATACCATGCATACTTTCAGACCCCAATGCCATGAAGCTTGAAATCAACCACAGGAAAAAGTCTGGAAAACCTCCAAAAGCATGGAGGTTAAAGAACACCCTACTAACGAATGAGTGGGTCAACCAGGCAATTAGAGAAGAAATTAAAAAATATATGGAAACAAACGAAAATGAAAATACAACAATCCAAATGCTTTGGGATGCAGCAAAGGCTGTCCTGAGAGGAAAATACATTGCAATCCAGGCCTATCTCAAGAAACAAGAAAAATCCCAAATACAAAATCTAACAGCACACCTAAAGGAAATAGAAGCAGAACAGCAAAGGCAGCCTAAACCCAGCAGAAGAAGAGAAATAATAAAGATCAGAGCAGAAATAAACAATATAGAATCTAAAAAAACTGTAGAGCAGATCAACAAAACCAAGAGTTGGTTTTTTGAAAAAATAAACAAAATTGACAAACCTCTAGCCAGGCTTCTCAAAAAGAAAAGGGAGATGACCCAAATAGATAAAATCATGAATGAAAATGGAATTATTACAACCAATCCCTCAGAGATACAAGCAATTATCAAGGAATACTATGAAAAATTATATGCCAACAAACTACACAACCTGGAAGAAATGGACAAATTCCTAAACACCCACACTCTTCCAAAACTCAATCAGGAGGAAATAGAAAGCTTGAACAGACCCATAACCAGCGAAGAAATTGAATCAGTCATCAAAAATCTCCCAACAAATAAGAGTCCAGGACCAGATGGCTTCCCAGGGGAGTTCTACCAGACGTTTAAAGCAGAGATAATACCTATCCTTCTCAAGCTATTCCAAAAAATAGAAAGGGAAGGAAAACTTCCAGACTCATTCTATGAAGCCAGTATTACTTTGATTCCTAAACCAGACAGAGACCCAGTAAAAAAAAGAGAACTACAGGCCAATATCCCTGATGAATATGGATGCAAAAATTCTCAATAAGATACTAACAAATCGAATTCAACAGCATATGAAAAGAATTATTCACCGTGATAAGTGGAATTCATTCCTGGGATGCAGGGCTGGTTCAACATTCGCAAATCAATCAATGTGATACATCACATTAATAAAAGAAAAGATAAGAACCATATGATCCTGTTAATCGATGCAGAAAAGGCCTTTGACAAAATTCAGCAACGTTTCTTAATAAAAACCCTCGAGAAAGTCGGGATAGAAGGAACATACTTAAACATCATAAAAGCCATTTATGAAAAGCCCACAGCTAACATCATCCTCAGTGGGGAAAAACGGAGAGCTTTTTCCCTGAGATCAGGAACACGACAAGGATGTCCACTCTTACCGCTGTTGTTTAACATAGTGTTGGGAGTTCTAGCATCAGCAATCAGACAACAAAAGGAAATCAAAGGAATCAAAATTGGCAAAGATGAAGTTAAGCTTTCACTTTTTGCAGATGACATGATATTATACATGGAAAATCCGATAGACTACACCAGAAGTCTGCTAGAACTGATACATGAATTTAGCAAAGTTGCAGGATACAAAATCAATGTACAGAAATCAGTTCCATTCTTATACACTAATAATGAAGCAACAGAGAGACAAATAAAGAAACTGATCCCATTCACAATTTCACTAAGAAGCATAAAATACCTAGGAATAAATCTAACGAAAGATATAAAAGATCTGTATGCTGAAAACTATAGAAAGCTTATGAAGGAAATTGAAGAAGATATAAAGAAATGGGAACACATTCCGTGCTCATGGATTGGAAGAATAAATATTGTTAAAATGTCAATACTACCCAAAGCTATCTACACATTCAATGCAATCCCAATCAAAATTGCCCCAGCATTCTTCTCGAAGCTAGAACAAGCAATCCTAAAATTCATATGGAACCACAAAAGGCCCCAAATAGCCAAAGTAATTTTGAAGAAGAAGGCCAAAGCGGGAGACATCACAATCCCAGACCTTAGCCTCTACTACAAAGCTGTAATCATCAAGACAGCATGGTATTGGCACAAAAACAGACACATAGACCAATGGAATAGAATAGAAACCCCAGAACTAGACCCACAAACGTATGGCCAACTAATCTTTGCCAAAGCAGGAAAGAATATCCAATGGAAAAAAGACAGTCTTTGTAATAAATGGTGCTGGGAGAACTGGACAGCAACATGCAGAAGATTGAAACTAGACCACTTTCTCACACCATTCACAAAAATAAACTCAAAATGGATAAAGGACCTGAATGTGAGACAGGAAACCATCAAAACCCTAGAGGAGAAGGCAGGAAAAGACCTCTCTGACCTCAGCCGTAGCAATTTCTTACTTGACACATCCCCAAAGGCAAGGGAATTAAAAGCAAAAATGAACTACTAGGACCTTATGAAGATAAAAAGCTTCTGCACAGCAAAGGAAACAACCAACAAAACTAAAAGGCAACCAACAGAATGGGAAAAGATATTTGCAAATGACATATCAGACAAAAGGCTAGTATCCAAAATCTATAAAGAGCTCACCAAACTCCACACCCGAAAAACAAATAACCCAGTGAAGAAATGGGCAGAAAACATGAATAGACACTTCTCTAAAGAAGACATCCGGATGGCCAACAGGCACATGAAAAGATGCTCAACATCGCTCCTCATCAGGGAAATACAAATCAAAACCACACTCAGATATCACCTCACGCCAGTCAGAGTGGCCAAAATGAACAAATCAGGAGACTATAGATGCTGGAGAGGATGTGGAGAAACGGGAACCCTCTTGCACTGTTGGTGGGAATGCAAATTGGTGCAGCCGCTCTGCAAAACAGTATGGAGGTTCCTCAGAAAATTAAAAATAGACCTACCCTATGACCCAGCAATAGCACTGCTAGGAATTTACCCAAGGGATACAGGAGTACTGATGCATAAGGGCACTTGTACCCCAATGTTTATAGCAGCACTCTCAACAATAGCCAAATTATGGAAAGAGCCTAAATGTCCATCAACTGATGAATGGATAAAGAAATTGTGGTTTATATACACAATGGAGTACTACGTGGCAATGAGAAAGAATGAAATATGGCCGTTTGTAGCAACATGGATGGAACTGGAAAGTGTTATGCTAAGTGAAATAAGCCATACAGAGAAAGACAGATACCATATGTTTTCACTCTTATGTGGATCCTGAGAAACTTAACAGAAACCCGTGGGGGAGGGGAAGGAAAAAAAGAAGAGGTTAGAGTGGAAGAGAGCCAAAGCATAAGAGACTCTTAAAAACTGAGAACAAACTGAGGGTTGATGGGGGGTGGGAGGGAGGAGGGTGGGTGATGGGTATTGAGGAGGGCACCTTTTGGGATGAGCGCTGGGTGTTGTATGGAAAGCAATTTGACAATAAACTTCATATATTGAAAAAAAAAGAAACGCAAAAAAAAAAAAAAAAAAAAGAACTTAACTATTTGCAGTCTATTCTCAGGATATTGCCCTTCAGGAGTTGCATCAGAGAGCCAGGCTATTCACTGGACTTCATCTCCTTGATGAGCCCTGAAATTCGATTTTTGTCTCTCTGACACAATAAGATTGAGGATAGCTCTGCCAAGTTTCTCAGTCTTTTAGCTGACACTTTGTTCTGAACCTCTTAGCTTCTAGTCTTGCTCTGCTCATGAATCAGCAAATACTTCAAAGAGCAAAGCAGAACACATTTTTGGTTTTACTTTTCTGCCTTTCCCTCCTTTCTGGAATTTTTGACCCTCAAGTTCTAGCTTCTTGGTTTCATACTTTCAATTGAAGTCTTAAAATTTTATATATATTCTTTCTATTTGTATTTGGAAGGTATTAGTTTGCTGAAATCTAGTGTTTGCATAGCCAGAAATTATATGCTAATATAATTTTTATATAATGTTACCACATTGATGGCATCTGTTGGTATTTTATGCTTTTCTGCCTTCAACTTGTTTGCTGATATAATTTATATATGGATGATGTAGCAAGTACATTTCATATGTGGCACTGTATATGTAACTTATTTCATAACATATTTAAAATCACTAGTAGATATGTGGATTTCCATAAACTTTCATGGGTCAACACAAAATAAAAGTTTTGCTGTTAAGACTATATCTTATCTAGTACGTACATCTTTCCTTAAGATGATCACAAAACCCAGAACCTTCCATTTTTTTTTCTTTTTGAAAGAATATAAACTGAGATGTATACAAAACCTATACATTTATATAAATGTTTAGTGGCAAACCTCTCTCAACTTGTAATTAGTTTTAATATATGTTTCTTTAGCAAATTTGCTGTCCTCTAACAATATTTATGGACAAGACATGCATTTTGGTTTGATGTGGTATCATTTTCTGGATATTATTTGAACTATTATTACTCCTTCAGGAAGGATAACTACCTCTTCTCTGGTGTGTATCTTTTAAAATTTTAATATTTAGTGGAAAATTTCTAAGGAAGCATATAAACATTTCCCATTATATTTAATGGATTTTTGTCAAGTATTAGATTCAAAACTTTAAGTTTCTTTTTATCTTCAACATGTTATAAATGTTTCATTTAAAAATTTTGAATCTTGCTAATAATAATTCATATAAAAATTAGCTATTATTTTAATATGTCATGTACTTAGGAAGAGTTTCAACATTAATGACACTGGGCATGAATCCATATTTCAAATAATCTTGGTTATGATTTCAACTTTTTTGGTGTTTTATTGTGATGTCTGAGTAGTTTATATTATTTTTATGGTAATGAGGTTATAAATGATATAGGAACAGAATTTAGAATTTAGTAAAAAATTTAGGGGCAGAATTTAGAAGCACTTATTGTGTTTTTTCAGGGTACATGCTGTTGATTCAAGGACACTCCCTCCCCATTTGAATGGTAGCTTAACATTTAACATTTTTTCTTCACACGAGCTGGATACTTGTGGTCAATGGGTACAGTGATTAGATTGAAGTGGAATGAAAATGGTTCCAAATTCTGTGAAGAAAATCTTGGGAAATCTGGTTCCTGCCTCTAGCAGTTGACTTGTTCCAATGATAGGAAACCTTGACTAATAAAGTGTATAAAGGCAGAGCTGTTCCTGTACTCCCCACCCTGCCTTGATGAGCGGAATGATGCTTGGAACTTATTCCACTGATAGCCATTAGAGGATTTCATGATTTTGATGGTCAGCCTCAATATTGTGGTGGTTTCCGTGATTTTAGCAAAGATCTTTAAGGAAAAACATTGTGCAAGCTATTTGTGTTATTACTGACATCTTAAAGTTTTATTAAGCTTTGATTTTTCATTTATGGACAAGGATAAGCACTGCCTCAATTTATGTAGGTTTCTGAGGTATCTTGAACTGGGGTCTCTAAAATTGATACTGTTGATGGATTTGTTATATGAATTATCAAGCTTACTTGATAACAGGTGCCATTACAAAGTTTTAATTATGTATGAATTACAAATTACAAATTTTTACATTGCAAATTTTTCATATGTAGTATGAACTATTTTTATTCCTATTTTACAAAAGAAGAAATTGAAGACTTTATTGTTGCATAAACAAATTACCACACACTTATTGGCTTAAAACATCATCTACATTTGATATCTCACATATACCCCAGTCTGGGCATGACTTAGCTGGGTCATATTTTCAGGATTTCACAAGACTCTAATCAAGGCATTGACTGGGTCTGAAGTCCTGTCTAAGGCTCAGGCATCCTCTTCCATGGTCACCTGGTTGTGGTAGAATTAGTTTTCTTACAGCTGTAGAACTCAAGGTTAGCTTGCTTCTTCTTGAGGCTTGAAGGAGGTTCTCTTCCGATTAACTTAAAGTAAACTGATTAAAAACTTTAATTATATCTGAAACATTTCTTGACTGCTGTTGTATTCTACTGAGAAGAAGCAAATCCACGGGTTCTACTGGTTAGGAGCAAACACTCAAAGGGAAGGGATTATACAAGAGTGCGACTCGTTAGGGATCACTGTAGAGTATGTCTTCCACAACCTGCCCATTTCTAGTCAATGATGGTAAGAGGACTTGAATTCAAGGTATTTGGTCCTAGAGCCCACTCCAATGGATCCGTTTTCTGAAATCTATCGTGTTATTATCAGTAGTAAAATATGCTCCTTTTTATTTTTTCCTGTATTCATCCTCCTCTATTCTTTTTTTTTTTTTTTTTTTTTTTTTGGCTTGAAAACTAACTAGAATTTTGACATGACATTTTGGGATAAATTTTAAAGAAGGGAAAAACTAAGCCGACATACTTTAAGAATTATGAGTGTTAGGTAATACACAGTGTTAATAAACAGAATTTTACTGATCAATATGATTCCCTTTTACGTTTAAAAGATATCTATGAAGCAACTCTCAAAGCCTGGGATGACAGAAAGACCTCAGGAATATTCTAAAAACAGTTCATTTAAAGAAATATAAAACATTGTACTAAGAATGGTTTGGCATTCTTAAGTCCCCTTCACCTGACTTCCAATCTGGCAAAAAAAAAAAAAAAAAAAAAAAATAGAAACCTTATAAAGGGTTAAAGAAAAAGAACTTTTATTATCTTTTTTTCTCAAGTAAAAGATATTTTTAGTAGACACATTTAGGGAAAAGATAGAATATCTATGTTTATGTGAAATCAACCAAAACCATTAGCATTAGGGACAGTTTCATTAACATAACTAAGAAAGAGGATCACAATTCACAAAAACAAGTTTTTGTCATTTCAAGAGCATACAAGGATTCTGAATGATGGTCATTTCCCAAAACATCTATGAATTTTGTCTTCCAGGCACCAGAGGGCATCATAATGCTTGGACATAGGAAGATTTGAGATTAATCAGGTAATGTGCAAAAGTTGAGAGTGGAGCTAATTCATCCCGATCTACTTTTAGTTTCATGAAGCCCATCAATTGATGTCATCTATTTTCAAAATTTAGCATTAAGCTTAATGTCATTTTCTGTAGCAAACTTTGCAATTAAGGCACAAACCCACTGAATGTAGCCCAACAATATGGTTTTGATATTTCTGGTGTAGTTTTCTACATGTTCTTATGAGTGGTAGGGACAGGAAATCTCTTATGGTGTTCAATTTCCTTTCAAGTGTTTAGAAATAGATTCAGAAGGAACAATCACTTCACTGAGCTACTGAGGCAGGTAAAGTAGAACAGTAATGAAAGAGAATGAAAACGTTGAAGGCTTCCAAGGAGCATTCAAGGAAGATGGGTGTGTGAAATCCTACAAACTAAATCACAGAAGCAGTTGAAAAACTAAATGATGGAGGGCTTCTGAAAAATGTCCAACTCTGTTGGATAATTTTTTATATTACTAGTATGGGCTATGAGAGTAGAATGAGTAACTATAAAGCAACTATGCAGCAGAGTGGAAAGAGAATATCCGTATCATAAGCATGAGGTTTCCTAGGGGAAAGTATAAGGAAATAAATCTTTTTTTGCCTTGACTATAAACCTAATCCTAATCCGACTCTCTCTTAACTAGTCTTTACCCTGCTTGCCTTACTGATTTTGTTCCACATACTCATAATTATGTTTTTTTAAATACGAAAATCAGTTGGGCAATTTAAACATAAGATAGTGATCAAACGCAAACGTGAATGCAGTAGCATAAATTATTTGATTGGTATGGATCGTCCTCAGAAATCAAGTTTTGTGGTCAAATAACTTCATGACACTGGACTATACCCCCCAAAATTGTCCCTTCACACCTCCCAGTGATGTTTGTGAGATGTTCATAGGGTCACACACAGTTAACTCTTCTAGGACGCTAGAGTAGACAGCATTTCCTGAATGTCTTTTTTTACTATCCTGTTTTTAAAGAGTTTACTAAGGAGCATAATCTACAAAATTTTGGTTCCTGATGAGTTTTTAAAAAAATAAATAGGGTATAACATTTCCCAAACAGCAAAAATAGCAAAGTTTAATAACAGTATCATCCATTAATAATGTGCTATTTCTCCTCTTTTCATTGATCTGTTTTCCCTTCAACTCACTGGACACATGCCAACTTCTCTTCCAATTTCTGCCACCTGGGGAAAAAAAACCCTCTATCTTGCCTCATTTTGGAAAGACATTCAGAGGAGAAAACAGGAAAGTAAAATGACGTTTTCTTTCCTTGAGCCAGCAATAATTTAAAACAATACATCAGAATACCAAAACATTAAAAATCAGTACATTGGATTGGAAATTAGTGGTTGGATTTCTAGGAAGAGTGAGCCCAAGTATAGTTCAATCTCAGAAATAGTACATGGTGATGATTTCGGGGCTCAACTGGTTTAAGACATTGCCTGATGGCAGCTTGTGAATACAGATGAATATAGCAAATTATGCACCGTCTCAGTACTGCTGAAGCCAAAACTAATAAATTTTCCTAAAGTCTGCTGAACCAGCATATTAGAAACACACTCCACAGAACATATTCTAACTTAGAAATAAAATATATTATATCGCACCAAAAAGTGTCCAAGATGCCCAAACCTTAAATGAATGATTGTATAAAGTTAAGGAATTTTGTTTCTTAGAAGAGCTTCTGCATCAAGAACATATAAAGGAAGAGTGTGGACAGGGAATAAACTGGCATCCTATTAAGATATGTGACCTTGGGCAAAACAGCACTAGATGGCCATTGAGTCTGTGTCCTTGCTTATAAAACGGGAAGATAACTCCTCCTTAACCAGCCATGGATATGTCCTGACAATCAAATCAGAAAATTTATAAAATAATTATAAAACTCTATAGGAATGTTAGTTACTAATAGAATATAAGTTTTTGCTCTTTCTTCGTGTGTGTGTGTGTGTGTGTGTGTGTGTGTGTGTGTCTGTGTCTGTGTCTGTGTTTCTGTGTCTGTATGTGTAGATCTATGCAGGTCTGTCATTTATCTCCATCTGTGTTCCTGTGTATCTATATATCTATGTATCTATCCATACATTTACATAGATAGTTACGTAGATATCTTCTCTTCCTCCCTCCCTTCTTCCTACTTTTCTTTCTTCCTTCTTTCCTTTCCATTTCCTCCTTCCTTCCTTTCTTTCTTTCTTTCTTTCTTTCTTTCTTTCTTTCTTTCTTTCTTTCTTCCCCCTTCCTCCCTTTCTTCTTTCCTTCTGCATTCTCTTCTTTCTTTTGTTCTTTCTTTCTGTCTTTCTTCCTTGGTTCCTTTCTTCCTTTCTTTCTCTAAGTTTTCCTTTATTGGTATATTTTTATATACAAATAAGTGTATTGGCAACTTCTGGTTTTGGAAGATGACTATAAATGTGTAGGTCATTTCGTTTTTCTTTTAATATTGTGCAGCTTCCCAAGATTTTTGTTAAAAAATTATGGTGAAAAGCTAAAGAGAATAATTTATTTGCATCACTTTTCTCCTAGAGCCCCAGTGGATGATCAAACCTACATTTATTTTCTTCTTTATGTCATGCCAAAGAGGAAAAATGCATAATTAGATTATTTAGGGCTTATATTTTATACTGTTACCTAATTTTAGAATAGAACAGATACGCTTATAGCAATGGAAGACAAAACATGGAAAGAAGTCATTTAGGATGCAGAGCAGCATGGTTGGTGTGCATTTTGCCCTGCTTGGTACTGCATGCAATGACTGAATATACAACCAACGTGTACAGCACGTGAAATAACCAGGAAGAGCAAAGCCCACTTCTGCTGCTCTGAAGGACCAATAGTCAAATACATAAACGTGAGGTCAGGAAGATCTGAGCCAACTTGTTCAAACATGTCACACCGTGGTTGCTTGACTTTAGCACGACAGGCTCAAGCTCACTATGTGTACCAGGCTGAGCTCTGTGAAGTTGATTGTGGGTGGTGGGAAGTAAATTTATCCTGCAAAGAAGGAGGGAATTGCCTCTGGACCTGGAAGACCTTCCATAGTTACCAATATTCCAGGCTGACTGAGTGGTGGCTGACCTGCCTGCCTCTCTTCCTTCTACAGGTATTTCCTGAACATTTGCTATTGTACCACACACTGTTATGGGTATTAGGGATACGACGGTGAACCCCACAGATGCTGTTCCATATTCATAGACCTGATATTCTAGTAGAGAGGAGAGTGAAAAAATATCATATTAATAACGTTAGAGAAGTTATTACAAATGTTAAGAAGGAAACTAATAAGGACCAAAAGAACAAATCAAAGGGGTGGTGCCTTGGATAAGGGTGATCAGTGTCAGTCTGTCTGAGGAGGTGAGACTGAAATTAAGACAGACATATAGGTCTTAGATCAAGAAATAAACCTAGGTCTTAGATTAAATGTCAGGGCATGGAGAGGTTTTTGCTAGAAGAGGGTGGTAGTAGTGATGGTTAATGTTGCAAGTAAAAGAGATAGCATGTGCAAAGGCCCTGAGGTGGGAAGAAGTGAGATTTTTGAAGGAAAAGCAAGGAGAAAGAGATTTCTGGAAATATTTGTACCTAATTCCTGCTATCATGATAAAGTAGAGCCTTTGAAACTGATACAAGTAGCCTGGTTGTACCAGAGCAATCTAGTTGGGTATTGCTCTTGAGAATTGGTTTCCTTGAACATGCTTTGGAAACATACTCTATGCAACAGCATACAGACAAAATAACAACAATAATAACAACAACAACAATGACAACAACCAGAAGACATTTTTGAGAAACAGGAAATGATTTTGTGTGCTATAGAGGGGAGTTTGCATAGATGTCTGGTTTCAGATAAAGTTTGATGTACACTCTGAGTAGATAGTGGAAGACTCTGAATGTTTTTTGTTTTCTCTTTTTCTACCATGTAATGAGTTTATTGTTTCTATTTTTATTTTTAAAATTTGTATTATTTCCGGCTTTATTGACATGCAACATATGTAAGTTTGGAGTTTACAGTGTGATGATTTGATACATGTATATGTTGCAAAATGATTACCACAATGAGAATAGTTAACACTTCCAACTCCTTACATGTTTAGCTTTGTGTGTGTGTGGTGGTAACATTTAAGATGTACTCTCTTAACAACTTTCAATTATATAATATTGTTAATTATAATCACCATGCTATGTATCCGTTCCCCAGAACTTATTCATCTTATAGTTTGAAGTTTGTACCCTTTGATCGATGTCTCCCCATTTCACCCCCCTCTCTCTCCCAGGCCCTGGAAGCCATCATTCTACTCCATTTCTATGAGTTCAGCTTTTTAAGAGTCTGCATATAACTGCAACATTTGGTGTTTGTTTTTCTCTGACTCATTTCACTTAGCATAATGTCCTCAAGGTCCATCCATGTTGTCATATAAGGCAAGATGTCCTTCTTTCTCATGGCTAAATAATATTCCATAATATATAATATATATCATATTCCTATATATCTTTCTTATTTATCCATTCATTTGTTGATGGATGCTTAGGTTATTTTCATAGCTTGGCTATTGTGAATAATGCTGCAGTAAGCATAGGAGTGCAGATCTGAATAAATGTGTTTTTTATCCACTAAATGTTGACACTAGCAATTTAGCTTTGCTTGTAGACCCGGATGCTGAGAGCTCCCTCTGCATCCTGGTTGCCCTGGCCCCCTCACCTGGCTTCCTCTACCGCCTCTCCACGATCTGGGACATGTCTAGTATTACAGAGGGCCTCTAGGACCTTTCCAGCATTCATTCTGATTAGTGTTTATCCATTATCCAATTATTCACTGTTAAATACATTGAATGTCATTTCTGTTAGTTCGGTAGAACTATTATAGAAAAAAAAATCTGTGTTCAAATAGGTTGGAGACATAAGAGAGAGTTGTTAAGAGTTAGTGTCTCCAAACATGCTTGGGAGCCTCTTACTCCTCCGGTAGCAGCTTATGAGGCCAGAGGTTCACAGAATAAAGCACAGGGAATACTCCTGATCTGTCTTAGTGGTCTTACTTGTTTTCTCATCTCATGTACCCTCTCTATGCTGTCTCAACCTTGATGTTGTAGCTCTCTTTCTAAAAACAGTTATGATGAGGTTATTGTCTTGCTTCCACTGTTGATAATTTCTCATGTCTATGGAATACAGGCCAAACTTCAGAGCCTTCAAGAGTCTTTGCAAACTGTCACCTACCACCTGCTAACACTGTCATTCTCAATCCCTCCCACAAGGCCTGCATGTGGCTCAGGCACACAGGACTACTCTGAACTTGGCAAGGACTTCACGGCTCCTCTCTGGTCTCTCACGTCATTGACCCCTGATCCTGCAGAGCCCACTGTGAATTGCAGTCTTCCTGTAAAGTCATTCTCTGGATGAGTTTCTCCCCCCTCCTCTCAGCTCTCATGGCAATTTGCTCACACTGGGAGCATTTATCCCAGGCCCAATTGTATTATTGTTAGCCACGTCCATTTCCTTCTCCTCCACCAGACAGCGAGCTCTTCAAAAGCTGGCAGCACACAGTGCTCATTCCCTCAGCCCACTCTGCCTCTTTCCTGGCTTCCTTGTGTCTGACTTCACACCTTGCACCCAAGTTACCTGTTGTTTCATCAACCTAGGCTAACCAGGAAAACAGGTGACATTGTTGAACTAGCACTGGGTCAGAAGATCTGGCGTTCAGAATGGCCGCCAGCCCTGAGTAGCCATGTGCCTTGAGCAAGTTGTATGAGATCAGAGGCTCTGTTTCTTCAAAGGATTAATGAGGAGTCCAGCCTATGTGCAGCTTCTCTGCAGCTTTTTGTCTAATCTGGTATGTATAAAAATCCGGTGGAATTTTAAACATTTGTACTGTCAAGTCCCTCTGATATGCTCAGGAAATATTAATCTCCTGTATTTCTACTGTCAGTGCGTTCCCTACCTACAAGCTTTAGGTGTCCTTAGTTTAAGATTTGGGCCACTGGATCAGTATCACAAGTGATCTAGGAGGCCCTTTCTATAGGTGAACCATCAGAACTAGACTGGAGAAGTCAGTATACAAGGCAGGAGTGACAGCTAGAAAACCCCACTGGCTGATTCAGATGCCCTTCCTCTTCACCTAGAGCACCTCAACGGTCTAGCCACCTGCATTCAAGCCTCACATAGATGCCCAGCAGGCCCTTAACATGCAAATATGGTCATTCCTTCCCTGCCTTACATCTGCCAGTGATCCATAATGCTTTCAGGAACAAGTTTGAATGACTGGATGAGTGGCTTTTCACGATTTGATCTGTGCCCCTCTCTTCGGACTCTGTATCATTATACACTTCTTTTGTGGTCCATAAGTCACTAGCCTATCTCTGTAAAATATGGGACACCCTATATTTGAATTTTGATAAATAATAAATACTGTTTTAGTATAAGTATGTTCCAAATATTGAATGGGATATACTTATACAAGAGTATTATTGTAATTTTTTAGCTAAACTTCAAATTTAACTGGGCATACTGCATTTGTATTTCCTAATTCTGACAAACTTGTCTATCATTCCATGTGACCTCGGGAACTTCTGCCTTTTTCCTGCTATTGATTCTTCCATGAATAGTTTCTCCTCCCATCCTCTCCCATTTCACTTCCACACATCATTTAGGACTCTTTCCATTTCTTCTAAAAAGCCTCCGTCACCTCTCATTTTAATGTAGGTATTTTTCTGCGGTACCCTGGGCTTATGTCTAATAGTGTACTTATACACATCTATTCTACTTATTTATTTGTATATTTATCTGACTCAGTAAACTAGAGGATAGGATCCATGGTTGCAGTCTATTTACATTTAGAAACTAACAGAATGCCTGGCATATAATAGCTTTTCAATAATGCTTGTTTGTTAAGTCAAATGGTGTCATTTTATTAGCTTTTAAAAGCACATAGAGAAAAACACATGGGCAGAAGCCTAGGTTTCTGGGTTGAAGGAGAAGAGGGTGCCAGACATCAAAACTACTAACTGGTTTCCAGATGGTCACATTCACAGGACATATCAGTATTGAGTATAGGCACAAGAAGAGGGACATTCCAGGAAAGCACAGTTGGAAACATCATGGCAGCCATCAGAGATTGAAAACATAGAGACGAGACCAGAAACAAGACAGTGTTTGGGAAGCCTTTCATCCTCAGTGTCCCCATGGAAGAATAAATCAGTATAATGAGAATTTGACAGTGAAGAAAAGATGGATTACTAGCTGACAAGGGAACAAAGGCTGTCCCAGGAAACCTTTTCCTCTGTAAGAATTTTAGCAGGAGAGACAGAATGGGACCATCTGGCCACACCTATCTTAACAAATCTGTTCTCATAAGCAATGGGCCTCAGAACAATCATGAATGGAGGCTTCAAAGCGCCAAGGCAAGCCCTTCTGTTGGGTATAGGAGGGGAGCAGAGTCCTGTCCTGTGGGAGTAGCAAGTGCTTGCAAAGGCAGATAGCAACCTTCCTGTTTTCTTTGTGAATTAATTAGGGTTGGGGGGACAGTTATGCAAGGGGTGAGTTGATGGATCTGCCAAAGAAAGGAAAAGAGAAACACAGACTATCAAAATTTGGCAATATCTTTGGATCCCAGCTTATCCTTGGTTGAACTCATTTCTTAAGCAGAAGCTTTTCCCCATTTTGCTGTTCTTTCCTCTCCCTTTTCTTCTCATCAATGTACTTACTTGTATCCCTCAGCCCCACTCCTCAAGTGAGTGGTTTTTGACTTAGCAGATCTTCAATAATATATAAGCCACTGTATCATACTTTCAGAATAAATATTAAGAGCCTGAAAAATATTCATGGTTCTCACAACACTCCTCTTCTAGCAATTAACCTAAGGAAATGAGGCAAAAAGTTTCTGTTCAATAATGCTCATTACAATATTGTTGTAATAAATAATTCTGAGACATTCATGTGATGACATAGTATACATTCAGAAAATAATCTTTTCTAGGAATGGCTAATAGCAGAGGGGATGTTTATGATTGGAAATACATTCCTGAAAGCCAGAATAAAAGACTCTAAGTTCCAAGGAGTTCCAACATATGTGTTACACTGTTTGAGTGTATGAGAAACAATAGAGCATTGAAGTTAGAAGCATTAGGTTTGGGATCAGGAAGACTGAGGCTTACCACATTCTAGCTGAGATCCTGGGAATTCACCAGGCCTCAGGATATCACTGTAAAATGAGGACAATAGTACCTGTCTTGCAGAGTTATTTTGTGGATATATATGAAAAATCATCTGCCAAATGCCTACAATAGTTCTACTACATACTAGGAATCCAATAAATGAGGTTCATATGTAAATATGTAAAAATGCAAAATATTATCACCAACATATGTATACCAAAATATTAACATGAGCTATCACTAGGTAGCGGTATTAAAGGTTTTTCAATTTATTTTCCATGCTTTTTCATTTTTAAAGCTACCTATAGTGCATATATATCACTTTTATAATAGAATTAAACTGCTATATTAAATAGATTGGAATAAAGCTTGTAACAGCTACATTTCTTTGGCAACAAAGAATGCTTTGTTTTATCCCTTCTTTTCTTTTATTATTAGAGGCATGTTAGAAAAAGATCTAGGGATATTGTCAAAAGTATGCCAAGATCAAATAGGGAGCTTTGCACGACTCAATACCTCCTGGCAGAAAATGAAGGCTCCAAATCGTCATACTTAAGCAAAATCTTAACTCACCGGAGTCTGTAGGCATTATGTCTGTTTTATACTTGTAAAATTCAATTAATGCTACCTGAACAGCAAGATGGTATGGTTTCTGAAAGTCATACTTTGCAGCAAGGACACCAAATTAATTATGCTTGATGAAGAACTGTGTTAGTGGGAGCAGTACTTAGTAACAAAGGGCAGGATAAAGCTTTCACTAGTTGCACGCCGGATTAAAAGCCTTGAAATGCTTTATAGAGCAGGCTGCATTAATTTAGGGACATTATTAGTTCGCTTGCTGATATTTCTTCCATCCTCTGTTGCTCTCATGGGCTACTGGGCTTGACTGACTTGTTTCTGTTCTTTTGCATTCATTTCTCTCTGAGGAATGACAGTTAATAATGAGAAAACGGGTGTGCTATCACAAACAACACTGAGATTGAGGAGGGATTTCACAGCAGCTGCAGCAGCTTAAACCTTACCAGACAGGAATACCCACCGAACAAAGGCAATTTTGTTTGTCCAGCGTGACAAAGGTTATTACCACTTTGTTTATAATGAACTATATGTCAACGTCTGGTGTGATCAAATGATGGAGCTTCTCAGTCTAGAAATAAATGTTTTTACAGTGGTCTGTGGTTTCTGTTATCAGCTATATAGGTAGTAAAAACAAACTCTAAAGCATTTTCTGACATGTGCCTTCCTGCAGGCTATTAAAAAGCCTTCTTTCTGTCCTCTGCTCTCAGCATCATGCTGGTCTTAACATCATTAAATTATGAAATCACTGTAGTATCTCTGGAATTGTTTGCTCTGCTGCTGGACTCTTGGCATTCAAATGGCTCTTCTGAGGCTCAACTATGTTATATGTTCATCACATTAGATACAGTTTATAGTTTAGGTAATGTGTTAATTCAGGAAACATTAACAAGTGGAAGGTCTATTAGAAAGGAGGCATGTCATGATTGTTTTCAGAGAAGGAGAGGATTGTATGGCCACAGAACTCATGAGAACTCGAAGAGGTAGAAGAAATACAGTATAAACATTCCAAACCTGGAACACTTTTCAGCAATAATCAATAATAAATTATAATGAGAAGATACGATTTTCAGCAGTGGCTCTTCAATGAGCCAGACAGATATGGATTTTTTCCGGGTGGAGGAATGACACATTCCCTAAACTTGCCCCTCACTCGGAGCCCTGGGCTCCTAAACCATGCAGCCTTTTGTTCAGAATTTCACCAGGTGGATTTTGAAAAGGTTGCCAACAGTTTCTGGCTATGGGAATCACAGTCAATCAAATTCATGGGGGAATAAACATCAGAACATCTTCCTCATCCTCCTCATCTCTTCCTAAGACAAACACATTTCCCCAGTTATTAACTGGGGTGTTTGTCTCCAGCATAGACAATTGTTTACAATCTTACCCTAAAGCAGTTTTAGCTGCTTCAATCACATCACCATTTGGGAAGTATGTTTTGGTTAGGAGGATTGTAGTGGGTTGAACAGTGGTCCCCCAAAAGATATGTTTATGTTTTATGTTCCAGAAACTGTGAATGTGACCTTATTTGGACAAAGAGTCTGTAAAGGCCCTTTGTTGACAAGTGATAAGTTAAGGATCTTGAGAGGAGATCATCCTGGATAATACCATTGCACCCCAAATCCAATGACAATACCCTTATAGGAGACACACAGAATAGAGACGGAAGAAGAAGAGACACTGTGGTCACTGGAGACAGAGATAGGAGTGATGTGGCCACAGGCCAAAGAATGCCACCAGAAGCTGGAAGACACAAGGAGCAATATCTCCTCTGGAGCCTCTGGAGGGTATATGGCTCTGCTGACACCATGATTTTGGACCTCTGCCCTCTAGAATTCTCAGAGAATAAGTTCTGTCCTTTTCAAGCCACCTAGTTTACGGCAATCTGTCACGGCGGCCACAGGAAACTAAAACAAGCAGGTTCTAAAGTTAGCAGACCAGGGCTCCAATCTTGGATCTGCTATGACCTTGGGCAAGTTGATAAACTTCTCTACAGTTCTCATCTGTAAAATGGCCATAATAGTAATAACGATAGGGTTGTTATGAGAAGTAATAAAGATGTCTGTACGTCATCATGATTGTATCTACATCATTAAAAGGCCAACGAACAAGGTTTGCCTTGTTAAGAAATAAGCTGAGCCATATTAAAAATTTTAAGAGTTTATTTGAGGAAAGCCCAATTTCACTTGGGCAGTGCCAACTGGAAATGGTTAGGAATGCTCCCCTGACAGGAGTTAGAGGAAAGACTTATATAGAGGAAATGCAGACGCGAAGAAAGGAAATTATTTGATTGGCCATAGCATAAAGCCTAGTTAGCTGTTGGTAATTGGTGTCCTTAGCATTTTGATTTAATAAGAGATATTTACAGGCTTGGGTTTTGGTTTGCTTACATAGGCCACCATAGCATTTGAACCACCTCAGTAGAATCGCTCAATTAATTTAATAGCCTGAACAAGGGAAGAGTGATCTCTAAAGATGTGTTGGAGTCACCACCTCTTACCAGATAGAAGCTACTTTCAGCATGTAAATGTCAGCTTTGCTTCAGCTTCTACCAACCCATTTTCAAATATGCTAAAGTCTGTGTTTTACCTGAGTACCCTGGACAGGGCTTTGCACAAACTCTTCTTGACACACTGAGTGGATTCACCAGTTTTCATCACGATTTCTTATAATCTAGATGATATTTAATGATGCTAAATATTTACTTGTCTTGACTTTGTTTTCTTCATTCATTCATAGATTGCTCCTGGACTGTAAGTTATTTTGAAAGCTATTACGTATCTTTTGTATCCTCTATGGAATCTTGCATGTAGTAGGGCTGTGATAAACAATTGAACCGGTGGTAATGAATGCCTCTTATGGTCCCATAAGGGTGATTGAAGAAGCAGTGAAATACTCAGAGACTCCTAGGAATGGCCTTCATTGACCTAACTTCTCTCTTATGTTGTAGCATGTGAAGTTTTGCATATACTTTGCACTTTGCTCACAATGTGCTGATGTCTGCTCTTTCTGTCGTTCAGGCTTCAAAACCCAGTCTGAACATCATTTCTTGAGAAAATTCTTCCCTGAGTGATTAGGTCCACCTGCTAATCATGTCCACAAAACCCCTACTTCTTCAAGACACTCATCTCACCTGTAACGATCATTTTGACATGTCGTTCTCAGACCATAATAAGGTCCATGAATCAGGACCAGGTAGGTTTATGCCCACATGCATTCCTTCATGTAGCTCATCTCCTGGTACTTATTTGTCATGTATTTAGTACATAATTATGATTAGCTATGCCACCATGTGATGACAATAGTATTGTCACTGGGGCGCCTGGGTGGCTCAGTTGGTTAAGTGTCCTACTTTGGCTCAGGTCATGATCTCACTGTTGTGGGTTCAAGCCCCACGTTGGGCTGTCTGCTGTCAGTGCAGAGCCCGCTTCGGATCCTGTCCCTCTGTCTGTCTTCCCCTCCTCTACATGCATCCACTCTTTCTAGCTCTCTCTCTCTCAAAAATAAAGAAACATTAAACAAAATATTTTCACTTTTTCTTCTTTAGCTTTAGTCTACATTTTTTACACATATTTTTATATATATGCACATTGGTTTCTCAGGGAATAAAACAGCTGACATGTGTATTGTGCTTTTATAAAAGACAAAGTAACTTAGAGATTTAATGGACTCAATGAAAAATATTATATTCAGAAATGACCTCTCTGAGTTCTGTCTTTCTTTTGGATAATTTGTAACCCTGCAGAATTAACATGAGTTTCTGTAGCTGCAAAGACAAAAGGCCTTAGTTTTATGATAAACCAATTGAAAATTAATTTTTTTCCAGAAAAATTTTGTAGGAAGAAGACATTAGGAATGAGTTGAAGTTACCAATTTTATTGGCATAGTGATGAGGCCAATTCAAAAGAAGCAAATTAAATTTCATTCCCTTCAAACACATTGGTAGTATTTCTAATACCATATGCTGTGGAGCACCAGTCCCTTGAGATGATCCATGAAAAAGAGCTTAACGAGCAAATTAGTTTCAGAAACACTACTATTTATGACCCCTTTTGAAGAGTATAATATGTATTAGCATATTAAATGCTCTGAGGTGTCCTAATGTGAAGAAACCAACTTAGTTTAAACCAGAAATTCCTAGACTTGTTTAAACAAGGAGTTCTCAAACTTTTTTTTTTTTTCCTAAACATGTCATGCCTATTAACAGTCTGAGAAAATCAAGCTCTTTAAGAGTTTTTGTACTAGGGTAATGACTATGGACATAAAACTTTAAAATTATAGAACAAATGTATAACAATTATTGCCACAATGAAAGTTGGTTATGCCTCCTAACTATTGTGTAGGGTCAATACCTTACCTGTGTAAAACCAGCCTCAGTGTGTCAGGTACTTAATCCTTTCAAATGTGGCCAAGGATATCTGCACTGCCTGGTAATTTAACCAAGTGACCATAGACTAAGTTCACAGAATGAAGGACAGCCATCATTTGTCCAAAGCTTAGATTTCCTTGTCTTTTAGTCACAATTAAAAGTTTTTCTAAGCGCCTTCCATGTGTAATGTACTTAATAATCAGTAGAAGGATTAATATCCAACACTGTCAAAAAATGTTCACAGATTCATGGAATTATTATTGTGAGGACTGAACCAGCAAAATTAAAAGCAGACACTTTATAAATTATAAAGTGCTCATCTAAGCGTTTTGCCACTATATTTGGTGCAACCTTCTCAACAAGGAAGATTGTCATCAATATCCTTGAAATTGCCTCTCACATCTTGGAAGTTCTGCTTATTAGAGAGAAGAGACACAGAACAAGGCTCTGAAATTTTATCTTGACAAATTGGGCTGCATGGCAGCTTGTTCATAGGACCTGAAATTTCATCTGAATACTAATGTTGGCATTGTGTTGACTTTACCAAGTCAAGCTCGAACACTCAGGCTTGCTTGCAGTTCACCCACCATACAAATTTTCTTCATTACTGCCATGTCCTCACATTCTAAAGTCTGCCTTGCAAGAAATTACACGCATCTGAACACCGTCAACAAATGAGATCTGACAAGTAAACATTTTGCAGCAATGGGATTTGAAATCTGGACTTTGATTGCCTTCAACTCCTGATGATATTGTATCACAGATTCTTCATGTGATGTATTAAAAGTGTCCTTCCTTTTTGAAAAGCCATGGGGAATCAATAAGGAGTGAGAATTTTTAACAAGCTGAAACACCTCAAAGCTGAAGTAATTAGTTCATGAAACTTGACATGCCACTCTTCTGAAGGTGAACCTAGGAAACTGTGAGAAACAATCTGATAGAATAAAGTCTGTTTCACCTGTCATTTTCCTACAGAGGCTGGGTGGCTTTCCACCCTTACTAGTAACTCCCAAGGAGTAATCCAGATAAGTATTTTCACCAACTGGCACTCAGGAAATCCCAGCATCCTTTCTGATGTGCATGGGCCAAAGCCCTCTCAAAACACATGAGTCACCATTTCCAGGGAGTTGCAAAAAATCAAAGTGTACCATTTATTACAGACTCAAGTTCTCATAATACAACTCCTATTACACAGTAGAAATGGAGGCCCAAGATGTTCTCACGTAGCACAACACAACAGAAAGGGTCAAATGTCTAAGATCAAATTCAATCTGTTACTAGCTAGACTTTAATGGTGGTGGTGGTGGTGGTGGTGGTGGTACTGCTGGGAGATTAATGTCCCTGCACCTTAGCTCCTTCCCTGTATAATAGGGGGGGAAATGCTCTGTCCAACCCACTTACAAAGAAATGACTGTCGAAAATACATGTTAACTTATTCTGTGAACATAAATGGCTGTCTCAGTTTGAATTCCTCTAGAAACCAATCCTGAGACAAGAATTTGGGGTGCATTTGTTTATTTGGAAAGTAGTCCCAGGAAATACCAGCAGGATAAAAGGAAGAGGTGGTAATGGGCATGATTGCCAATAATCATTGTGCACAACTGACTTAGTCTCACTGGGAACTCTGGGAAGCAGTGCAGGATACCGACCTCAGAGTTATCGCAACTAAGGGGTGGTACTACTGAGTGCACACAGACCAATTCCACTTAGCCATGAAGGAAGGCTGTTCTGAGAGATGGGATGTTGATTCTTGACACTTCAGCTGTCACAAGCATGGGTTCAGTGGTCTCAGAGGAAGCAATGGAAAGTCCTTAGGAAAAGAGATGTTGGTCCCGACAGCTGGAAGTAGCCTGATATGCAGCTAAATGCAGAAGGCCAGAGAAATATGAGCTGAGTATTGACATATATATACAGTATACGTATACACACGTGTATATGTGTGTGTATATATTGACACATGCATGTATATGTGTATATATATACACACATATGCAATACACATATCTGTAAATATGTTCACCAAGAACTCTTTGTGATCTTCTCAGTCCTTTTTCCTTCTATTCCTCAGAATTTTGAACCACTGTCATGAGTTTGATGAAAACATTTTACCTTTGAAATTTTATAAAACTATTATCCAAAAAGTATTCATAACCAACTTACAGTACTATTCTACTTGTTTTACAATTTAATAGGAATGGTATTAATGGTATGCATCATTCTACAGCTTGTAATTTTCATTTAACATTGCTTTTATAGTGTAGTCATGTTGAAACATTGATTTTCAATTGTTGTATCGCAAGAGTCGGCAAACATTTTTTGTAAAGAGCCAGATAATAAATATTTTAGGTGTTGGAAGTCATATAGGCTACCATACAGGCATTTTATGTTTTGATGTAATTAACTTTATCAGCTTGTTCTATTATTTATGTTTTAAAGTTTATTTATTACTTTTTAAATAAACCTCAAGGTGACGTGAAAGGTTTTCAAATCTATCTTAACTTGTAGGACAGTCCCCTCGGTGGTCCCGTGTTTATGCACTGACTCCAACTGCAGCTCCTCATTTAGTGCTGAGTGATAGGCTTTACTTCCAGCTCTACCAGGACATCAGAACCCAGCTGTCTCAAATGTGTATCTCGCCCTCAACGTTGAGAGAGGCGTTTTGGTTCAACTCTAGCTTTCCTAGATCTGAGTCACTTTTTCATTTTTTAGCCCCTGAAGATTTCCCTTTCTTGCTATTAAGTAGTTTTGTTTTGCTGTTTTGTATTGTTTTGTTTTTTGGTATATTTCCCCCCAGTGTTTTCTTCTTTTGTGGATGGGAAGGGGCCTTATAATTTCTTCTTGGGTCTTCCAGATGTTTACAAAAAATTATCTATTCACATTGCTTCCCCAAATGGACACCAGACTCTGTACCTACCAGATTCATGATAAAATTGGTGCCCTGGGAGTATAGCTGGCAACATTAATTCACAATTAAATTGTGAATTCCTTGAGGGCAGGGACAATATGTTATATATTATTTCATCTCTAGCATCTATGATACCGTAATATAGTATTAGGCACTTGATAAATGTATTTTAAAAGAATGTAAAATAGAAAAATGTTGAAGAGGTTTTACGGGACCTACATACAGAATGGTTTAAGAAAGTCAATGATTATTTCTGTACTGGATAATAGGAATCAATACACTTAACATTATTCATTTAGCGTCTATTGTGAGCTCATCTCAACCTTGAAGGATGATATGGAAAATAGCCTACATTGTTTCCTTTTGACCTGAAAGGGCCATGAGCTCCTTGTTGTCTTGTAAAAGAGCAAGGAGAACATACCAGAAACATTGTAGAATGTGTGTGTGTGTGTGTGTGTGCACACACGCACATGTGCGCATGCCTACATCACAGACCATAGGGACGGTTAAGCCACAAGTGATGAGAGAGTTTAGAAAACTGGAGATCTCTTATGGGACTGGGAATCAAGAGACACATCTTAAAGGAGGAGGGATTTGATCAGATTCTTCCAGAATGGGCAGCATTTGGATAATCCACCAGACAGCATTCCCAGCAGAGGGAATAGTACATGAATTAAGGACAGCAGATAAAAACAGCACAGTGTGTCCATATGTCCATAGGGATGATTTTGGATCTGCCTTTGTTAAATCACTGGGTATTGCTCCCAGTATTCTCCACTTTTCTAACTAAAGCTGGGAATATAGTAGGGGGATAGCCCCACATACCCAGACAGAAGTGAGGCCTGTAAAGGCATTTAGATAGTTCAGTGAGAGATCCTAAAAGGAGAGGCGAAAGCTCTGCCTCATCTAGGGCATCCACCCAGTGGCTTTAAAAGCCATTTGCCAACTCTCTTTTTTTCAGGCCAAGTCTCGGTGGAAGACTCATAAAGGCACCTCTGGGTGTCTGTGCAGTATAATAATCCTGGAATTTGAGATCTATATTTAGTTTTGCCCACACACTATGTGATGTGAGAGCAGAGATATGGGATTGCCAGCAGCAGTGGGTCCCACACGTCCTGACTAGTAAGAGGGCAGAGACTGAAGGCATCTGCAGAGAGAAACCAATCTGCGCTTAAGGTCTGGCTCGTTTGCACCCTGGGTGCAGAAGTCACCCTGGTAACAAAGTCAGCTCCAAACTCTTCACTCAGGAGAAATAATTACCAAAGTGTCTAGAAAATAACTGAGTACACAATATACTTGTTTTCCTTTTTTATTTGCTTTACTTAAAGCAAATAGTTGTATAAGAAAGAACACTATTTCCCACTCGGTCTTCTCCAGCCTGTTGTAGATTGTGTGTGAACATTGTCCCAGGCCTCACTAGTGGCTCACTTCTCAGGAGTCACTTCTTCAGGTGTTTGGGGCCCAGACTACTGCTCTCTTGCTGCCAAAAACACCTTTATTCCCTTTTCTGATCTCTACCCCTTCTCTAGGATGAGTTGATAGTCCCAGAACCATTATTAAACATTTTTTTTAAATGTTTATTTATTTTTGAGAGAGACAGAGACAGAATGCAAGTAGGTTAGGGGCAGAGAGAGAGGGAGACACAGAATCCGAAGCAGGCTCCAGGCTCTGAGCTGTTAGCACAGAGCCCGACGCGAGGCTTGAACTTACAAGCTGTGAGATCATGACCTGAGCCGAAGTCGGATGCTCAACCAACTGAGCCACCCAGGCACCCCCGGAACCGTTATTTTTGCCACAAACAAAACATTCTTAGCTTACAGTATTTGCTAAGCTTACAAAATAAGAAAGTAATGACCAACTAAAATAAACTTGAGAACAATTCCCCTAAATTAAAGAATGAAAAAAGGTCATGCAGTGTTATTTGGTGGAAAACTTTACCAAATGCTTGAATTATGAGGGTAGATTTTAAAGTGAAAAGGGCACAGGCCAATTTAAAAATGGGCAAAAGATATGGACACTGCACTGAAGAAGATATACAGGTATCAAACAAACATAAGAAAAAATGGTCAAATTTATTTGTTATTGGGATATTGCAAATTAAAACAACAATGAGATATCACTGCCCACCTACTAGAAGGGCTAAGATCCAAAAATCTGGCAATACTAATTGCTGGCAATGATTTGAATCAACAGGAAGTCTCATTTATTCCTGGTAGGAATGCAAAATGGTACAGCCACTTTGGAACACAGTTTGGCAGTTTCTTACAAAGCTAAACGTTGGTTTACCATATGATCCAGCAATCATAGTCCTAAGTATATACTTAGCTCATTTGGAAACTTAAAACCCTGCATATGAATGGTTATAGTGGTTATATTCATAATCACTGCAAACTGGAAGTAAGCAAGATGTCTTTAAAAGGTGATTGGATAAACAAGCCATAATACATCCGTAGAACAGAAACTATCCAATAGCAAACACACACACACACACACACACACACACACACACACAAAAGAGTTTCCAAGCTCTGAAAAGCCATGGGCAAATCTTAAATGACTATTCTCAGTGAAAGAAGTTAGTCTGAAAAGGCTACATGTATGATTTCACTTATGACCATCTGGAAAAGGCAAAACTATTGAGATGGTAAACAGATCAGTGGTTGCCAAGAGTTCTGTGGGGGAAGGGGAGGGGGTTGAATACGTGAAGCACAAAGTATTTTTGTAGGGTGGTGAAACCCTCCTCTATGATACTGTAGACCCATAGAACTTGTAGTAAAAAAGTGAGAATATATGCAAAATTTAAAAAGTCTTTTAGGATATCTGGGAATCCCAAAATGGAATATAAAATGTGGCAAAATTGTCTAACTGTATTACAAGTGTATGAAACACGCTCATTGAAGAGTATGGGGGAGAAGGTGCTGATCTAAATAACTTTGGAAATGGGTGGAATCTCTCAGGCTAAAGACAAAAGAACTACACATATGTAATGTAATCTGGTTGATAAAGCTGCTGCCTGCAGGTATATGGATTAATAATTCTAAACCCCTGTATATGTATATGAGATTTGAACAGTTAACTAAATGGATAACAGATTGAAGGAATCACATTTCTTACTGTTATAATGGGCAGGTTATGGATAAACAAAGGAAGAGGCTTGAGTGACCCATGTCGTAATGGATTAGAGTTGGAGACATCAGTATGAATGCATGTTTAGGTTAATGGAGATACAAGTGGTTACATATAGACATATTTACAGATATGTGTGTATACATATAGAATATAGAAATATATATTTTTTCTCTGTCTACAGTGAGGGCCTAGAGGTAATGATACCTTGGATGCAATGAACGCACTTGGCACCCAGATTTTGGTTTCTAATGCCATTCTCCAATAAAAAGAACAAGGGCATCTTTGGAAAAGTGACTGATTATAGGACTAGGATAGGAAGTGTACAAGATGAGGTTGGGCTATCTTATAGTGCAAGAAAATAAAATGTCAAGCATATTTCAAAAGACACAGGAATCAACTGAAAGAGCTCCCAATATCCAATTCTGAAACAATTTGAGATACAAAATAAAGTAGTATTGGATTATAACATAACATACAAAATATATACCATGGTGCCATACTTATAAATAAGTAATTGAGTAAAATAAATGGAGATGAAGAGACAAATATCTTATGTGGTATAATTCTAAATCATTTATGCAGATATTCTGCTCTTAAGGAGGTGGAATATGACTCATCCGTCCTTAAGTATGGGCTGCCCATCTGACTTCCTTCCAAAGAGGGCAGTGTGGAAAGGGGAAGAAAAAGAGTAACTTTATAGGGGAAAACCTGACAAACACTATCTTGGCCAGGTGGTCAAGGTAAGTGTCAACAGTGATAAGTCATGTTGATTGTACAATGTGATGAGAATGGCACTTGACCTTTGTGATCTTCCTTCTGAAAACCCATAACCCTAGTGTAATCATGAGAAAACACCTGAAAAACCCGAACTGAGTGAAATTCTACAAAACACCCTATCAATACTCCTTTAAACTCTCAAGGTCGTCAAAATAAGAAAATTGAGAAATTGTCACAAGCAGGAAGAACCTGAGGAGACATGACAACTAAATGTAATGAAGTATTCTGGGTGGAATCTTGGAACAGGAAAGGGGCATTAGAGAAAAACTGACACAATCCGAATAAAGTATGGACTTTGATAATAATGTATCAATATTGGTTCATTAATTGTGGTGTATGTGCCATCCTAAGGTAAGATGTTAACAATACGTAAAATTGGCTGTAGGGTATATGGGAACTCTCTGTATTAGTTTCTCAATTTGAATGTAAATCTAAAAACTATTCTACAATAAAAAGTTTATTTAAAAATGAAAAGGGTCTTATAATAATATTTCTACTTTGAAAAATGCTGCTGTATACCAAGTTTATTAGACCTTGTAATATCAAAGTATTTTCCACGAAAGATTATGTACTTCAGCAATCTGATAGAAATTCACTATAAATTTTATTTTCCTCTACATTTTAATCAGGAATAAAACCAACATGCATTTAAAAATGTATCATATAACAAATTTTAACATTGGAACCAACTAGCTTGTTATCTTGTGCTTCTAAGTTAATTAATTTTTGTGCAGTCCTCAGGATAAACCTTCTTTTGCTACTGTTATATAGCTAGTGGGTACTGTGATCATGCAAGGTGAGTTTTTTATTTTTTATTTTTTTTGAGAGAGAGAGAGAGAAGAGAGAGAGGCACCACAGGGAAGAGGGGCAGCAGAGGGAGGGAGGGAGACAGAGAGAGAGAGAGAGAGGGAGAAAATCTCAAACAGACTCCACGCTGAATGTGGATTGCTTGATCCCATGACCCTAGGATCATGACCTGAGCCGAAATCAAGAGTCTGATGCTCAACTGACTGAACCACCCTGGTGCCCCATAAGGTGAATTGTTTAAAAAAAATTTTTTTTTAACGTTTATTTACTTTTGAGACAGAGAGAGACAGAGCATGAACGGGGGAGGGGCAGAGAGAGAGGGAGACACAGAATCGGAAGCAGGCTCCAGGCTCTGGGCCATCAGCCCAGAGCCCGACTCGGGTCTCAAACTCACGGACCATGAGATTGTGACCTGAGCTGAAGTCAGACGCTTAACCGACTGAGCCATCCAGGCGCCCCTAAGGTGAATTGTTTTAAAAGAGCAAGAACACTTGTTTATGTGAACATGGACTTTCTCTAAGCTGAATAAAGAAAAGTCATGGCAGGCATTAATTTCAGACTCATCTTCAACTTGCTGGCATAATCCCAGTTTTGAATTGTTTGTATTTATTGAAACAGCTTAATTAAGTGACCTGTAAAATTACAAGGCAAAAATACATTTTGTAAATTAAATATATTGTAAAATAAATTTGTACTAATGTAATATCACTGTTTAATATATTAGGACCACTGTTTTATATATTGTATCATACTTACTCGTTAATTTTAAAAGAGGTTTCTGTTTGTTTTTGTTTACTTATTTTGAGTGAGTGAGCAGGGGGAGGGGCAGAGAGAGGAGAGAGAGAGAGAGAGAGAGAGAGAGAATCCCAGGCAGGCTCCGAGTTGTGAGTGCAGAGCCCAACTTCACGGAGCCCTGAGATCATGACCTGAACAGAAATCCAGAGTCAGACATTTAACTGACTGAGCCACCCAGGCGCCCCTAAAAGAGGTTTCTGATGATTGTTTTTAAGCCTTGAAAGCTACTTTAGTGCAACAAAACTTAGTCTGTAATATAGTCTATAATTGATATACCTGACAATTCATTTATGACCCTTGTCACATATTACTATTTTCATTCAAAATTTTCCTAAGTTCAGAATTAACACTTGCATCAAAAAATAGATATGAAATTTAATAAGCAAGATAGCATAGACTCACAAACCCATTACTAGTAAACAATATTTTCTGGTAGGAAAGGTAAAAGGACAAGAAAAAGCACAGTTGTGATGTTTTGGTGGGAGTCATTTTTCATATTTAAGTGAGAACCCGACAAATCATTCTGTGAGCCTCAGTTAGCACATCCATAAATAGATATGCTAATACTTGACCTGCCAAAAAATGAAGGACAGGGGCCAAAAAAAGCCCCTGAGAGCCCTGAGTTCTAGCATGAAAACAATTGTAAGCTTTTATCCCATTTACCAAATGATCAAGTATAAAATACTGTGTTGGTCTCATAGTATCGTTATTTAACATGTCGGTCCTGTTTTTTTCCCATTTCCTACTTTTTCTTCCGTTGCTTCTTTTCACCACCCTTTTCTCTTCCCAGAAGTCTGGAATGCTGTCGAGTCTCCCAATCTTCTGAGTCAAAATTTTGTTTGAAAGCCAGATCTAATTTTTACCCTGTGCAATATTTGAGGATTGACTGCTTCCCCCACTCTCTCCATAATGGAAGATTTCCTTAGATTTCTCTCACATCTGTGGTTGCCCCGTTGCAGTCTCCTTTGAGGCATCTCTCCCTGGCTCAAGACTTAGCAACAGAAACTCTTTGGGGCCCACCTGATTTTCTACTCTGCTACTTTTCTACTCTTCTACTTTTCACACTCTTCTGAGTGACATAATCAACATCCATGGCATCAACTACTGCATAATATGTTGATGATTCCAGAAACCTATATTTTTAGTCAAGATTTCTTTTGTGAATTCCAAGTCTTATACTCAATCACCTCTTGAACTCTTCCACTTAAGCTGTCTTACAAGTATTCCAAATTCATCGTGTCTAAAACATCATCCCCACCTCCAATTTCTAACCTCTTATTATATTTCCCACCTTAGCAAATGGAACCATCTTCAACCCAGTTACCCAAAGGAGAAATCTAGGAGTATTTTAGAATTAATTAGCTCACTAGAGCCAAGGAATAAGTGCTTATATTATTCTCACCTGGATCTTTCAATTAGTCTTTCTTTTTCAGTCTGGCCCTCCTTCAATCCATCTTTATCATATATCAAAAGAATTTTCTAAAATATAAATAATTTCATGCTTAACATCCTTCAGCATGATGTTTTAGAATAAAGTCATACTCCTATTTTAGGACATAAAATTATCATCTCATTCCTACATGCTGCTGCATCTTCCAAGACTTTACCACCCTTCTGGGCTTTTGGGACATGCTCTCTCTGTGTGAGATCTCTCTGTTCTTCCCTTATTCCTCTTCTATTCTTTCCTAACCATTCCCATCTTACTTCCTTATCCCTTGCTGAGACTACAGCACCTTCTGTATACCACCCTCATAGAGTTGACCAAAGTAAAATATAATCACTCATGTGCTTATTTCAACCTTCATTAGACTGTAATTTATTTGAGGATAGGAACATGTCTTATTTAACTTTGTATTCCCAACACTTAGTTCAGTACCTGATACATAGTCAGCATTTAAAAACATTTGCTGACTTGGGGTGCCTGGGTGGGCCAGTTGGTTAAGCATCCAACTTTTGAGTTTGGTTCAGGTCATCTTCTCATGGGGTGGGTTCAAGCCCTGCATCGGGCTCTGCACAGACAGTGCAGATCCTGCTTGGGATTCTCTCTCTCTCTCTCTCTCTCTCTCTTTCTCAAAAAATAAATAAACTTAAAAAATAAAAAAAAATTGAATAAAAACGTTTGCTTTCTGAATGACACTGATGGGCACTTCCTTCCTTCCCTCTTTCCTTCCTTCCTGCCTTCCTTCCTTCCTTCCTTTCTTCCTTCCTGCCTTCCTTCCTGCCTTCCTTCCTGCCTTCCTTCCTGCCTTCCTTCCTGCCTGCCTTCCTGCCTTCCTTCCTGCCTTCCTGCCTTTCTTCCCTCCTTCTTTCCTTCCTTTTGTTCGTTATTTCTTATTTGGGAGCAAGAGAGAGAGCACGCAAGGGGGGGTGGAGAGAGGTGGAGGGTGAGGGAGAGGAAATCCCAAGCAGGCTCCATGCTCAGTGCAGAGCCCAATGTAGGGCTTGACTGCATGACCCTGGGATCATGACTCAAGCTGAAATCAAGAGTCCGACCCTCAACCGACAGAGATGCTCAGGCACTTCACTTTATTCTTTTAAAAGCCATATCACATGCCACACATCATATCACCTCCACCCACCTACTTCAACAAATCCTGATTTTCTTTTTTTCTATAGAGAACCATTTGCAACTAAAGAGTTTTTATTCAGTCAGCAAACCAAGAATGATGAAAGGAAAAAGAAATGAATCCATGCTACAACCAATGCAGAGGTTGATATTATGGATGGTCATTAACACAATTTCTTAGAAAATCCCAGAGTTTTAATCAGATTATAGAAACAGAGGCAAAAGAAAAGGGTGATTTTGTATGGCATATCAAAGTTACACAAGGATAGAGTCCAGGTTCAGAAGAGGCCAAAAAGCAGCGGCTATCTGGGAGAAATGAAAGATGGAAAGAGGTCAAAATCTGGGAGAAAAAGATGATTTTTTAAAAAGTCAGAAGCCTTTAATTTTAATGATCTTTATTTATTAAAAAGATCACTTGTGGTCTTTCCAACAAGTATGTCTACTTATGAATGACAAGGAGATGTCCTCCAGAGAAGGAGAATATAAGAGGGAATGACTTGAGAAAACAAAATTTCGAGAGTTGAAGGTAGCACTTAGAACTGGTTAAATTATTTAAGATATTAGGGTTGAATATAGGTCAGTATTCATAAATTTTAATAATTTATTGACAAACAAATTATTTAAAGGCACAGTGTACTTAAAAATAGATCTAAAAGCACTTAAAATAAATGCTTTGCATAGTATTAGAAGTGTCACATTTATTGTGACTATTAATGCTATTGTTATTGTTAAAAATAAAAGGTTACCCTGAACACCATGGAAAAAAAATCCATGTAAAGATGCAAATCAAATAAGTTATAGGGCACCTGGGTGGCTTAGTCGTTTGGGCATCCAACCCTTGATTTTGGCTCAAGTCATGATCTAAACAGTTTGTGAGATCGAACTCCATATGAGACTCTGTGCTGACAGTGCAAAGCCTGCTGGGGACACTCTCTCTCTCTCCCTTTCTGTGCCTCCCCTGCTTGCACATGCATGCATTCTCTCTCTCTCTCTCTCTCTCTCTCTCTCTCTCTCTCTCAGAATAAATTAGTTTTAAAAAATAATTTATAAACACCTGGAAGAGTAAATGGTACTAAGTTGCAGCTGTTTCATACATATGTATCATATACAAAAATATATATTTACACACACAGATTTACTTTGTTTCTTTAGAGAATGCCTTAGGGTCAGACATCTCATTTTCCACCTCTAGCAAAAAAGCAAATCACATCAACAAAAGAGAAAAAATGGTGAATTATGTAGCTTCGAGAAAACCTTTCATGTTTGCTACATAGGATATTGCTGTCAATGAATTCAGAAAATAAAAGGCCTTGTTAATAAATATTATTGAGTATATTCCACGTGCCAGACAAAAACAGACCCCAGAAGAACCTTAATTCCTGCCATTTGGGAGCATATATTGTAGTTACAGTGGATACGGTTCATAAAATAAGACGAAACAAGTAAAATGCCTATTATGTCCAGCCCACATCCCAGGAGCCCTTCTCCACTAGGTACAGACATCCCAACACCTCTCTGTGAGACCCTGAAACTCTTGGTCTGAGGGCTCACCCCTAGAGCCTGCTCTGCCTGGAGATGTGGGAGGCCAGACAGTTCCAGGAGCAGTCTTCAGCCAATGACTGACAGAAATGTACTTGTGAAATATCCTAGGAATCTCAGCTCTCAGGTGGGAAAACTATGAAGGCTGTGTTCTGCAGAGATTGCCCCAGAGTCTTCCTCCAGTTGAGCTCCAATTGTTCTGCTCCACAGAGGAACTTGCTTGACAAAGCATCCTTTGCTGCCTTCTTTCCCTTCCTCTCACTCTTCCACCCTCCTGCCTGTGACTTTGTATCACATCCAGCTCACCCTGGAATCAGTGTCTTAGAGTCTCCTTCTGGGTGAAACCAAATACATGAGAATGGGTCCTAAGTTAAGGAAAAAATAAAGCAGAGAAGGGAGGCATGGAATATGGATGGGTAGAGGGTATAATTTTACCTGGGGAGTCTAAGAAAAGTCTCATGGATAAGTGAATTTTTAGAAAATAAACATTTTTATTGATGAATAACATTTATAGAGAATCACATAAATCATGTTAGTTCCATCAATTTTCATGAAATGAAAACATCTTCAGATGAATATAAGAAATGGGATATCAAGAACTATTACATTTCAACAGCTCCTTCATACCCACTTCTAGTCACTATGTCTTTTTTTCTCAAAGATAATCATGATCCTGATTTCTATACCATTAATGAATTTCCCTTGTACTTGAGAAATGTAACTGGGATATACAATGCATACTCATTTGTATCTGATTTCTTTTCCTCAACATTATGTTTGTGCAGTGTGCTTGTGTTGCTTCATGTAGCAAGTTTTTTTCATTTTCATTTCTGTATGCTATTTTATTGTGACTATAGTAGTAATTGGCTACTATGAATAGCGCACACACACACACACACACATATATATATATATATATATATATATAATATATTTGTATATGTAGTGCTGTTGGATAAACACCTAGGGTCAGAATTGCCAGGTTATAGACTATGCCTGTATTTTGGTGCACTAAACAGTTTCCAAAATAGTGGTACCTGAGATTATACTCCCACTGGCAGTCCGTGAGAGTTCTAACTGCTTTCTCATCAATATTTGGTATTTTTCATTTTTTTCATTTTAATCACATTGATGGTTACATACAGGTATTTCATTGGGGTTTCAGTTTGTTTCTCTGATGACTGCAGAGGTTAAACGAGTTTTTAATTATTTATCAGTCTATTGGATATCCTTTTTTGTGAAACGCTTATTCGAATCTTTTGCCCATTTTTTATTGATTAGTTCTTTATATAATGTGGATTTGAGTGTTTCCTCAGTTTTTGATAGTGTATTTTGATTAATAGAATTCATCCTTATTTTAGTGAATTATTTAAAGACAGTTTTGCCTTAATTATTTTTGCTTTTTTCCTGTTTAAGAAATATTCACATAGCCCATGGTCATGAACGTATTCTCTTATGTAGTATTGCAAAATTTTTGTTCATTTTTTAAAATTTAAATACAAGTTAGTTAACATATAGTGCAATAATTATCTCATGAATAAAATTTGGTGGTTTATCACTTACATAAAACACTCAGTGCTCATTCCAACAAGTGCCCTTCTCAATGCCCCTTGCCCATTTAGTCTATCCCCCTCACCCAACATCCCACCAACAACCCACAGGTTGTCCTCTGTATTTAAGAGTCTCTTATGGTTTGCCTCCCTCTCTGTTTTTGTCTTATTAGTATTATAATAAATTTACAGGTTACTTTGGGGACATCTCTACAATATTGAGTATTTTAATTCATGAGAATAGTATATACCTCATTTAGCTATTGCTTAATGTGTTTCAATAATGTTTTATAATTTTCTGTGTAGAGATATTGCAGTCATTAAATTTATTCTTGTATTACTTTTTCCTATTTTATTATTTTAAGATTCAAATTTATTTCCGATGGCTTATTGAAGTACAAATAATTATGTGTATTGATGTGTATATAGTGACCTTGGTAAATTCAGTTTTTAATTCTAATGGTTTATCTGTAGATTTGGGGGGGATTTTCTACATGCATAAGGATGTGATTTGTTATGGCAGTCTTATATCTTCCCTTTCAATCTTCATAAGTTGTGTATCTTTTCTTGCCTTATTGCCCTTATGAGGACTTCTAGTAAATTACTGAATTAGCGTCATTTAGCAAACATCTTTGTCTTAAACCGAATCTGAAATGGAAAGCATTTAATGTTTCAACATGATATATGGTGTTTATGAAGGTTTTGAGTAGTTACCCCTTTTCTGATTGCTTCCTTTAATTCATACACATTAATTTCCTTTCTCAGCTAATTTGTCAGAAGAGAGTATTTATTAATAAGAACTTGAAGGAAACAAGAGAGCAAGAGAAAACTTTAGGGCAGTCTAGAGAAAGGGTGCTATATGCAGAGGTAACAGTAAATATAAAGTCCTGAGGTAGGAGGATATTTGACGTGTTTGAGGAGCAGCAAGAAAGCCATTGTGGCTGGAGAGAATTTGAAAAGTGAGAAGGAGCAGAAGATAGTGGTCGAGAAAGAATGGGGACCGGGAGGGACATAATAAGACTTCCATATTAACAAAGCCATGAATTCTTTGGTGCTAATAAAGGGCGACTCAAAAGTAGAAGTAGGAAGACACACTGGGTATAGTTGAAATGGTCCAAATTTAATTCGTTTAAAAATAAAACAAACAATAGGAGAAGTCCACAAGCCAAAAGTAGAATTTCACAAGCATTAGTAACAGTGGTAAACCCCTAGCAAGATTAATCAAGAGGGAAAAAAAGAGAGAGAGAAGTAAGACACAAATAACCAATATCAGGAATGAAAACACTCCACCAGGGATGTTACAAACATTAAAACAATAACAAGGAGATATTGTGAATTTCTTTACGGCATGCATTTAAACAACTTGGATGAAACGGACGAGTTTCTTCAAAAACACGGTGTACCATCAAAAAAAAAAAAAAAAAGAAAATCTGAATATCTCTGTATCTATTAAGGATTGCTATTTTAATTAAAAATCATCTTCAAAGGATGGCTTTACTGGTCAATTCTAAGGAATATTCAAGAAAGAAATACAGTTGACCCTTGAACCACATGGGTTTGAATTGTGCAGGCCCATTTGTTTACAGTACAGTATTAGAGGTGTATTTTCTCTTCCTTATGATTTTCTTCACAACATTTTCTTTTCTCTGCCTCAATTTATTGTGAGAATATAGCATATAATACATATAACGTTCAAAATACGTGTTAGTCACCTATTTAGGTTACCGGTAAGGCATCTGGGTCAACAGGAGGTTACTAGTGGTTAATTTTTTGGAAAGTCAGAAGTAATGCACAGATTTCTAACTGCACGTGGGCTTGGTACCCCTATCCCGCACATTGTTCAAGGGTCAACTATATTATCAATCTTATGCAAACTTTATCAGAATATAGAGGAAGTAGGAATATTTTCTCACTTATCTTATGAAGTTACCAAGGACATTTCCAAAAAAATTACAGACTAATCACTTTTGAACTCATGAACATAGATGCAAAATGCTAATAATATATGCAAATTACATCCAGTAAAATATAAATTTATATAAAATATGGTAAATAAAATTAAATAATTAAATTGTTTAATGAAAATATATTTAATAATATTTAAGACATGTGACACATTTAAATATTTACATTATAATTAAAATATGCTAATAAATTTTATTTAAAGTATTTTGAATATTAAAATTTATAATGTTATGTCTGAAATATCTAATAGTAAATGTAATATAAAAATATTTTTAAAACCTAAAATATAGTATATTAAGTGGCATTTATTTCAGGAATGCAGAATTGGTTTAGCACTCAAGAACCAATCAATATAATACTATAATTCACTGAATAACTCATAAAGGAGTAAATTATATTATTGTCTCAAAAGATATGAAAACATTCAATACTCATTCATGACAAGAAAAAAACTCTCAGACAATGAAGAATAGGACAGGTCCCCAATCTCATAAAATATATAAAGACATCCTACAACTAGCATACATAATGGTGAAATATTTGACACTTTTACCCTAAAATCAAGAACAAGAAAAGGATTCCATTTTTTCCATTTTTATTCAACATTGCCTAAAGGTTCATGCTAATGAAGTTAGGAAATAAATACATGTATATGTATATTCTTTAGGATTTTCTAGTAATGCAGGTATGTGATCGCTGAATAAATCAAGAAATATTAAGGTCAGTACATGAGTACATCAAGATTTAACTGTGGTCAGTTAAATTTTCAGAAGGAAATTCAGTGAGGAAAAGGATTGTCTTTTCAACCAGTTAATTTATATATAGAAAATAATTGTAGCCAACAGACAAATGAAATTTGATCACCTGTTATTAAGTTTATTTAGAAGAGGAACATGGTCAAGAAAATTTATACAGATAAGAACAAATATTGAAGACTGGTTCTACCAGATATCAAAACACTTTTGAGCATTAATAATTTATATAGTTTGATTTGTATGGAAAAAGAAAAATAAGGAGAATTTGGACATAAAGTTACATATTTTGATTAAATGAGTGAAGAAATGATAGTTTAGGGACATTTAAGTCTTCTTCGGGGGAAAAAAAAGTTTGATTCCTAAATCATACTATATGTAAAAATATATTCCATAAATAGATTAATGTAAAAACAGAAAAATAAAAAGAAATAAACTAAAAAATTTGCAAACATATATCTAAGAAGCTCTTACACTTAAATAGGAAAATGTTCAAAACTTATTATGAAATAAGCAAAGGTTATAATCAGACAGGCTAGCAGAGAAATAGAAAGAATAATGAATAAACTAAATAGACCCATCCTTCTTCACCTTTAATTACAGGAATGCAAATCAAAATAGAGGCAAAATATTTATTTCTTCATCAGATGTGCAAAAATTAGAAAAGAAAACTGGTAACCTGTAATGTTAGTAAGGATGAGGTAAAACACTCATAGTTTGCTGTTAAGAAAACAAACTGGTATAGCCTTTTTGGGAAAGAAATCTGGGAATTGCCATCTGAAGGGCATATACTTCAAACCCAATAGTTTTATTTCTAAGTATTTCAGAAGAAGCCATTTATACATGTGCACAAACAAACTATATATCTAAAGGTGTCTAATGGTGTACAATTGAGTATAACAGTGTGCAAAATATTTATCAGAAGGATATTATATTTAATAGTATGCATTAATTAGAACTATATTTTACTGACATGAATAATGTTCAAGGCAGACAAATATGACATTTTCTCAGAATACTTAATGATCTTCATAAAGTCTAAAATTTATAATCCTCATATATCTAACAGTAGCAACAGACTGCTGAACTTTACCTCAGATGAGAGATTAGCCCTTTAGTAAACTAGATTGTGCCAAAGAGAAGAAACATGGCTCTGAGTGTTCTGTAATTTGATTAGGAAAGCAAAGGCAACATTACACAGTTTCACAAAGAATCTGTATTGTGAACTGGTATGGTTGAATTGTATCCCTTCAAAAAAGATATGTTGAAGTCCTAACTCCCAGTACTTCATAAAGTGACCTTATTTGGAGATAGAGTCATTGCAGAGTAATGAAGTCCAAATGTGGTCATTCGGGAGGGCCCTAACACAATGTGACTGGTGTCCTTATAAAAGGGGAAATTTGGGCACAGAGATAGACACACATAAAGGGAAGACAAAGTGATGAGACACAGATAGAAGGTAGGTATGTACAGGCCGAAGAGAGAGGCTTGGAAAAGATCTTTCCCTCACAGCCCTTAGAAGGAGCCAATGCCTTGACCTTGGACTTGTAGCCTCCAGAACTGTGAGACAATAAGTTTCTGTTCTTTAAGCAAGCCAGTTTGTGGTACTCCATTACAGCAGCCCTAGCAAACTAATAAAGTAACTCTGTCAAGTTTTAGGCTTCTATTAGGCCTTGTGTTTGGTTTGCATTTTTCTTTTGCCTGCATGTATAGTTACTTTTGAAAAATTCATCACCATTTCACTTAAGCCAAACGACAAGGGAACAAAGCACTGTACAGACATAAACCAGGATAGCCACAAGGCTCAGAAGGAAAAGAGAGAGGGAGAGTGAATAAGACAACATGATCTTTATTGCCCTATTTGCTCTAAAATTTCATGACTTTCTTATTGTACTTCCTGGTCTTATTGATGTTCTGAAGCTATCTGGGCACTACATTCCCAAAATGTTTCCCACCTTAATTTTAGTTTTCCCCCAAAGCAACTCTAAGACAAGGACTTGGATGTAAGTCATTTATTTGGGAAGTGGTCAAAGGAAGCACAGGAGAGGGAGTGAAAAAATTGAGAAAGGAAAAGATAAGTTGGGAAAGGAGAAATGCCACTAAAATTGTATCATTGTTTTAAAGTTGCCCCACGGGGGAATTAAATGTATAGTACTCTGTGATCACTTTGGTCCTTGGCTGGGCAAATTCTTAGACAACTGGGAAAAGCCATTGGCAGAGAAACAGAAAGATATAGGCACTTGAGCTGGGCAGTCATCAGCCTATAATATACTGTCCAGCCCAGCACCAGTGAATTCAGAGATTGGTCAATAGGATGTGGAAGGGAGGATTGAATCAGTAGCATCTTCTACTCTACCTGATGAAAACTAGATTAATGGTAAGATTATGGTGGTAATATGCAAATGCGTGTAGGTCTATGAGATCTTCAGAGATAGTTTTGTTATATGTGGCTTTAAGAGATTCCTGTTCACAACTTAAAATAAGAAAGCAAAAACAAAACAAAACGAAACAAATAGGTGTTTGAGAGTGAAGTCTAGTCTGCATATAGTAAGACAATATTAAAAGGTATAGCTAATGTCCCTGAAAATAAAAAATGAAAGAAACTATACTTCTGGGTCATGATTGAACTCATAAGTAAAGTAAATCCTTATTTCCAAGTGATTAGAATGTTTGGAAACTATACGGAGTCACTCATTCGATAATGCTCTTTTTCAACAATCAGTGAGTAATGATGAAGGCTCAGGCTAGACGTTTTGAAAAATAAAATTGAATAAAATTATGTATACTGAAGAAACTCACAATCTGTGGGCCAGGGTGGAGTTATTATCATGAATAGTCATACTACCTAGGATGTGGTATCATAACTGCGTATGTACAAAAGACTCTGGCAGAAGAGAAAGATCTTTTATCCTGGCTGTTGGGATACGAGAGGCAGTGGATCAAGGAGTTTTCCACAGCCCCTGGAGTTCGCACCTAAATGATAATTGGATATTTCCAAGACGTACAAGGTGAGGATGGAGGGGGCTATTCCAGGAACAGTAGCCAGAATATTCAAATGAAAATAAACATGGAAGTACATGGTAGTCCAAGGTTACTATAACTTAGGGATTTTGAGTTTATTCCTAGGCCACGGGGAACTATGAGGATTTTGAAAACGAGAGGGAGATTTTAGATTTGTAATATTGGAAAAGCTACTCTGGCAGCAGTGGAACTTGAATTTGAATAAGGAGATGTAAATGGGGAGACTTTTCATGTCATCAGGCTACAAATGCAGGTGTGATTGGTTCTTGGGCTACAGCAGTGATCAGTAAGGATCACTGAGATTGAGGGAGGAATGTTGACTGTAGGTGTTTAGAGCAGGAAAAGAGAGATACTGAGGTTGGATCCCAGATTTCTGTTTAATTATGTGGGAGAGCCAATTGCTGAAATAGAGAAGTAGGCTTGCTAAATTCTGGGTGATGAGTTCAGGTTTGGGCATATTTTGGGTATGTAGAAATACAACCCATTACTGAGTGTGAGAAAGCCTTTCACCTCTTACCTATGAAAGAAAAAAAAAAGGTTGTGATGAACTTGAAGAGAATTATTAACACCTTTAGGGCTTTAGAGGGAGGTCCTATGAATACGTAAAATATCTACTGGGTTAAACCCTATGAAATTGCTAATATCTGTCCATTTTTAATTTTTTTTTTTAATTGAGAGAGTGTGTGTACTCACATGTAAGCAGGGGAGGGGGAGAGAGAGGGAGGGAGAGAATCTTAAGCAGGCTCCACGCTCAGTGATGAGCCAGATGCAGGGCTAAATCTCATGACCATGAGATCATGAACTGAGCTAAAATCAAGAGTAGGACGTTTAGCTGACCGAGGCCCCCCTAGTTGGCCCCTTTTGATCTACATAAAATGGCAATTTCATATGGCCCATCAAATAGTTCACTGGCTTTGGGGAAGATCCTTATGACGGATCTTCTTTAGATTTCACTAAGGAAATAGGGAGTATTATTGTGTTGAACATAATATTCCAAGAAAAATAAAACAGGTGGCAAAAATTTTATTAAACCGAAGTATTTACCTTTTATTACTTAACTTTCACTACCTACTGTCTTGGGAAGGCCAGTGTTATGCGGGGAAGCTAGTGGAGAGTGCTGACTTGGGAAGTGAGTGGTAGTGGTGGGGGGTACTTTTTAGGAGTCTACTCCCAAGAACTGTGCTGGACAAACGGGGTTGTATCCTCCTTTTTCTCCCCAGTCTCCACACTCGTGTTCCACGGCAGCTACCACATAGAGCAGCATATCTTAGAACTTTAAAGAAAGATCTAAGGACTGTTGAAAATATCATTTACCTTTCATGTAAGTTAAACTGAAGAATTCTTCTTTGTTAGCTAAAGGGAGGAGCAAAACATTTTTGGGCTTTTCAAAGAGAAAGAAAAAATACATGAAGAAATGTTATTTTCCTTGGTGACTGATGCCAGGAACATTTTGTTTTGATAAGTTCAATTCTGCCATCATTATATTACAGTCAAAATAGAGTTTTTGACTGGATTATACATTTCTCTCCTAAGCTGCCCTGCTCTCTGGAACTGAGATACTTCCAGTTCAAAATTATTTCTGCCTTTTAGATTTATACTGACATTAGTATAAACCAAATGAAGAAAAATGAAAATATATTCATGCAGCTGTTTCTGCATATCACCTTTAATCTTCCATATACTTTAAAATATGTGCTTCTCAGAGAGGAAGAGAGGGAGAGATCTATTTTTGCTTTATGTGAGTATAAAAGTAATTTGTTGCCATGGCAATGTATTTTTTCCATCCTGTATTTTCCAAACACAGCCTTTGCTTCAAATTTTGGATAAACAGTCACTCTCTGTGTCCTCCATTTACAGTGCCATGCTCCACTGACCACTTCAGGTCAAGCACAAACTAGTCTACAAGATCAAGTACCATATTTGACAGAGATTTTTATTTTTTGGTGCTTGTATCAATATAAGCCTCTTGACAGAGTCAGGGAGAGGGCATTTCAGATTCCTGAGACTCTTGATTTGGCAAATGTTAAAGTATAGTGTTCCAATTCTCCCTCCCTCCCTCCCTCCCTCCCTTCCTTCATGTCATCCTTCCTTCCTTCCTTCCAAGAACCACTGCTCATTCACTGCTTATTTTAACCCTAGACAATATTCACCTAGCATTGCATTCACCAGCCTGCCATCTATAGTGGATGTTTTTCTATTAACTCTGTTTCTATTAACTCTGTGAAAATTGTAGGAACTAGCAACTTTTTGGTTGTTTTGTAAACAAACAAAAATCAGAGGCCTAAGTATTTTTGACTTACGGAAAGTGTAGTAGAAGGAATAAAGTAAATAGAACCTGGAAAGTCAATCCATAAGCTCAAAGAAATTAAATTAATCAACAATTAAGGAAAATTAACTTAAAGATGAGGTAGATTAGGGAAGATGGAGAAAGAGGGGTGCAATCAGAGAACTATTTTAGTTCTGAGGATATCTTGTGTGTATGGTGGTGTTAAGAGGTGGGGAAGGGAGATTTGAGGGGGGAAGTAGAAGAGAACCATGCAGGGAGGAAAGGAGGTAACAAACACAGGACATCGTGCAATAGGTAAGCAATTTTAGTTCTATTATTTGTTCAAACGACAAACCAATATTAATGGTCAAAGTGTCAAATCCTCAAAGTCAAGCGTCACTTATAAGTTTGTCTGTATAGTCTGTTCTTGGGTGGGATGAGAGGCACAAATACACAATAGATTATTCATTTGTAGATTAACTGGTTGTTGAACATCTACCTGGGAAAGGCATTATGTTAGCCTTGAGGAAGGTAAACAGAAGTAGAGTAATATATAGATCAAAAATTCTGAAAGAAGGGATAATATGTAAATGCATAAAAGGTAGCTAATTATATAGAAACCACATGAGCTGTACAGGTAGATTGGAGGCAGTGGAGATTCCTTTCACTGTGGGGGCTCACAGACCACGATCAGAACTAGCTTTTGAAGAACAAGTTAAATTTAGAGAGCTACAAAGATGAAGAGGGAAAGGAACCCCTCTTTGCCTCTGGATACCGACCAATGGAGGAAACACATAAAGGAAACTGAATGGAATAGGAGGTTGGAATGGACACCATGTCTTAGAGTCTAGGTTAAAATAAGCTTCTTACCCTCTACCCTGACTCTCAATACTAATACTCAGAGATTTTACTGGGCCTGAAGTACAGACTCAAAAACTCAGTACCCAAGCAGCTAGATGAATGAGGACCTCAAGATTACCTTAAACATCCATTTGGAGGCAGACAATAAAGTGGCCTAGTTACCTGAAGAGAAGAGACAGCTCAAGTTTCACAGAGTGCAGAGAGTGAAAAAGGAAATGTAGAATCAGGTCTGGCTTTTGGCATCAGCATGACCACTAACAAAATGGTTCATTGGATGTCAATTTCTAATAAAATTCACCACTGCTTTTTCCTCTGTAAGGAATGTTGGCATCAGAGAAAATGTGTCTTACCTTCAATACTCTCCTAGGTAGAAAGTTTTGTCTATTATCCTTAATGGGTAGAAGTAGAAACGAAGAAAAAGAACAGATATTCATTCCTTCCCCTCATGCCTGCCCAAAGCCAAACCGTATGTCAGATTCTTTCCATTTACCACATAACTAAATCTTTACAATAACCTAATGAGGTGGGTATACTCGGCTCCATTTTACAGGTAAATAAACTGAAACTTAGGAGCTAAGGTAAGGGAACTTACCCGAGGTCAAATAACAAGTAAGTGGGCAGACCCAAGATCCATACTCATAACTGAAGTCCATACTTTCCATACACATGCCCATTATAGTAGTTCTGCCAAAGCTAGGAAATATGTAGGAAATCACCAGAGGCTAATCTCCAAAAGATTATAGCAAGGATAAGAAAAATTTGTTCTTCTGTCAATCTGGTCCTTCTGGAGCGATTTCTTTGAACAAAGAAATGACACAACATGGCATACTTTAAATTCAATTTTGGATGAAACTCAGCCCCAAATGTATGTAACAGCATAAAAATAACCCACTTAGCATTTAAAGCCTATTAAAAATAATTTTTAAATAATGGATTTGGCGGTAATGAATGGTTTGCTGTTTTTCACAACAAAGCATCCAAAAATTCAGTTGCTTAAAACAACAGTGATTTATTACTGCTCATGCATCTGTAGGTTGGCAGGAGGCGGTTGATTCAGGTTGGGCTTGGCTGGATGGTTCTGCTTTAGACTAAGGCTGCTGGTCAGCTCCACCTCTCACTGTGTGTCTGTGGGCTGGACTGGGCTGGCTTTGCCCCATTGTTTCTCATCCTTCTTGGACCAATGGTTTAGACAAGAAATGCCCTTCTCATTGGGATGGGTATGGCCCAAGACAGCAAGCAGAAACTCTTAAGGAACACTTAAGGTCCAGGATTAGAGCTGACTCATATGCTGTCACTTTCCTCTTAATTTATGGCATAAAGTTGGTCACTCTGCTAAACTGAAAGCCAAGGGGCAGGGAAATATACTCAGCTCTTTTCCTGGGAGAAACTTAAGAGTCACATGGCAAAAGGTATGAGGAGGAGTGAAGAACTGGGCTAAAAATGAAACCATCATCATCATCATTGATTACCACCGTATAAGTACTGAGTAGGTTCTGAGTGTATAGATTCTATTTGAGAAATTGCTACTTTTAGTTAAACCCAATGTTTATAAGATAATGAGAAGAAAAATCAAATCCCGAAGCTTTGATTTTACTTCCTCATGTGTAAAACAAAAAGTTTGGATGTGGCAATCTCCATGATCCCTTCTAACTCCATGAATCTAGGTTCCTATTATTCTCCCCCCATCATATTGCTTTCAGTTTCAAATGTTTACGAACATAGTCAAATGGGACTTCTGATCTAATGTATATTCTACAACAAATTAATAGAGAAATACTTAGGAAAACTTTCAATACTCTAAGTTTCGAGAACTACAAAGATAGGCTAAAATTTCATTTTGATTAGAAAAACTGACTTGTACCTTTACAGACTAATCACAGCTAAGACTTTTGAGTCACCCGTGTCTAATACATATTCAATATTCTCTTTATATAAAAGGAAACATGGATTGAATATAATTATTATAATGCCCAACAGTTCAAAAGTTCTCTTTCAACATGTGTGGATAAGACCTTTTATGCATTACTCGAAACAGCAGACACAGAAAATACATTTGGGCAACAATATGAGGCTTTATACATCTCTATAATCCTTCCTTCTCCTGAATCCTCTCCTTTACAACAAGAACTGCCACTTCTGGGGAGTTTTTCCTGATGAGTGGGGATATGGAAGCCACATGAAGGAAGCCAAGGGCAGGAGTTGTGAGGAAGATGATTGGTATCATGCCATTGCTTCATCAGGCTGCATGCAGTGACTGGGATGGCTGAAACCCGTGTGTCTGCTACTGGCCTCTCTTCTATTTCCAGATATGTGGTTCATTTAATGATCTTCTCCTGTAACCTTACATCTTCTCTTAATTTTTACTTAATTTGTTTGTATAATGACATTTCATTTGGAATTTCATGAATGGATATTTTGCTCATATATTACCTACTTGTATATTACTTATGCCTTTTAGCTTTCTGGGATTACTGTATCTTTAAATTTTTCTAATGTTTATTTATTTTTGAGAGAGAGAGAGAGAACGAGAGAGAGTGGGAGCAGGGGAGGGGCAGAGAAGGAGGGAGACACAGAATCTGAAGCAGGCTCCAGGCTCTGAGCTGTCAGCAGAGCTCGACACGGTGCTTGAACTCACGGAGCATGAGATCATGATCTGAACTGAAGTCAGATGCTTAATGGACTGAGCCACTTGGGCGCCCCTGGGGTTAGTGTATCTTTAAGATTTAACTCAAACTGGTTTCTACCCATTACATATGTCAGATGAACACAGCATCATTTCTATTAACTCCAAGGATTCTTGGGTTCTTAATTTTCTCCCAGCTACCCTGGCCCTGAGTCCCTACTGCTGCTGATGTGACTTTCCTTTCTATAATATTTTGTTTTGCTGGACACCCATTTCCCTCTATTCTTCTCTCCTCCTCTGAAGTTCCACAGACACAAAGCTGGGGATTAGGTAAACTTTGCAAAAATGCTGGGAAAGTGGAAGGGGTGAATTTACATGTAATGCTGGAAATAATGTAATAGTAGGTATTAGAAAGCCCTGTAATTAAAAGTCCTTCAGCTGTGTTCCATGAGCAGCCATTCTCATGGAGAATTTCTCTTCAGCCTCTGGTTATCTTATGAAGCTTCTCTCTTTGCTGCACCTTGGCTGCCTCTCAGAAGACAGCAAAGGCTCCAAGGCTATTACATAGAAACATTATCTGCCATACTTACCTTATACCAAATCCCAAATGACTTTAGGTTCACACAGATCATAAAGAACATTACTAAACCATAGGCTTCTCTTCTAGGACTCTTTCAGCAGCACAAAGCCTTGAAATGGCATATTTTTTTTTCTTTTTTCTTTTCTTTCTCTTTCTTTCTTTTTTAAAATTGGGTCAGCTCAACTGTTTTGATAGAACTATCTTTGTTTGTTTATTTGTTTGTTTTAATAAACACTGTCTGGAGGCCACACTAGGGCTTAGACTTTTTTTTTCAATATCTTTTAAATAGTTTTTATTAAAAATTTTTTTTAACGTTTATTTATTTTTGAGACAGAGAGAGACAAAGCATGAACAGGGGAGGGTCAGAGAGAGGGAGACACAGAATCTGAAACAGGCTCCAGGCTCTGAGCTGTCAGCACAGAGCCTGACGCGGGGCTCGAACTCACGGACCGCGAGATCATGACCTGAGCCGAAGTCGGCCGCCCAACCGACTGAGCCACCCAGGCGCCCCTGAATAGTTTTTAATGTTTATTTATATTTTGAGAGAGAGAGACAGAGCATGAGCAGGGAAGGGGCAGAGAGAGAGGGAGAGACAGAATCCAAGAGGAGAGACAGGCTCCGAGCTGTCAGCACAGAGTCTGACACGAGGCTCGAACCCATGGACCATGAGATCCTGACCTGAGCTGAAGTTGGGAGCCACCCAAGGGCCTCAATAGGACTGTCTTTGAATATGGACATTGCCAATGCTACTCTACCAGCTCTCATTATTCCCACACCATCATTTACAGCAGGAAGGCTTACAGTCATTTTGTTTTTATTATTGTTTTGAAAAATAGTTTCATTTCTGATACAGATAAATATGATACCTCAGACACAGAAAAAGAGCATTCCTAATGTATAAAATAAGTCATCATAGTCCAGATGTGGAAGCAAGGATGCTGGGAGAATGTTGTAGAAGCAGTCCAATTTGTGCTTATGAGCGCATGGCATGTAGGTAATCAGGGGAAGAAGAATCTGGAAATGTACACTGGCTTGGGCTAAGGAGATCCTTGGATGACAGGCATTCGTACTTTCCTTTGAGTGATTCTCTATCACTTACAAAATGAATGATCACCCAAACCAATGATGGTTTTTGAGTAGAAACTGTTTCATCTTTATAATTTTGCTTTAGGGCAGTATTTCATGAATAGGATAGAATCAACTCAGGTGTCTAAATGGAGGTGGAAAAATCCATAGGAAGACTTGCAGGAATTTCTTTGTATGCTTTGTGTGTATATAATTGATACAGAATTGAAGCAGTTTTTTTTTAATACCTCATTTATTTGCTGGGCCTGTATAAAGGACTGGGAGCCTGTTTGATTTATTGTTTCAGTGAATTGAGTAATATTGTGTGGGTTGAAAAAGTCATTGCTATTATTTTTTTGTGGCAACTCTCAAAAAAAAAAACCATGAGGAATTTAGTATTAGAAAGATCTGGCCACTCATATATAGTAAAAAAAAATACTTGGTATTTTTTTACACAGTACTAAATTTGACTTCAACATAAGTCAAGGGCATATTTGCAAGGGTTTGTATGGCAGTTACAGAGTGGTTGTCAGGGCTCCTCAAGGTGGCCACAGCCAATATAAAGACCTGGAATGGCTTTCCATCACAACCATCTCCTGACAAACGTCACATCCTGAGTATTGTGGGTGGTGAAATTGTCTTCCAGAGAAATAGAATCCACTCCATTCAATCTGTCACCTCCTCCATGCAGAAGTCAGCCTCCAAATCCACAGTGTATGTGTGGTGTGAGGTTTGGGGAGAAAGGGAAAGGCACAGGAGTATAGAAAGCTTTCATGTTGTACTTTTCACATTTCTGTATTGTTTTTATTTCTTCATATGCATAAATTGATTTTATAATGAACATAATATCGAAACAAATATGCAAAATGTCATTCCATTGTGTAAAATTATTCCTACTGTTTAGTAGTTACTTGACTAGGGCTTCTAAAATTCAGTTGAAAACTGAAGGTGTAATAGCTGTTTGAGACTTCTGCTTCGATACTATTGGACTATTCGGAAGTGGAGTGGAGGTGAGTAGGAGCTGAGGGAGACTATATCTAATACAGCACCTGCACCTTCAGTCTATATTCTTTGGTTTATTTTATCTCTCTCAAGAGACCACCTGCTAAGATAAATCAACTTTAATAATTTGATTCAGTCAGGGTGAAGTTTGAGTTAGAGCTGCCTTGCACCAAATTCTGCTTTGGCATTAGGATATTGGATCTACATATTGGGTTCTGGTCTACGTATTGAGCCATTGAAAAGAGAAAAGAGAGGTATATTTATTAGGCGTGAGGGAAGATCTGTCTACTACGTACTTGTTTTTTATCCAAGCCCTGTGATAAATCTTTACTTAAGTTAATAACTTAATACCCATTGACATCCATGGGTAGATAAGAAAAAAAGTTTGGAGAGGTTGGGTAATTCACCAAAAATCACACAGTAAGGGATGGAGTCATCTCTTAGAATCCTTTTTATTTTTTTATTTTGTATTTAAAAATTTTTTTTAATGTTTTTATTTGTTTTTGAGAGAGAGAGAGACAGAGTACTAGTGAGGGATGGGCAGAGAGAGAGGGAGACACAGAATCCGAAGCAGGCTCTAGGCTCTGAGCTGTCAGCACAGAGCCTGACACGGGGCTTCAACTCACAAACTGTGAGATCATGACCTGAGCCGAAGTTGGACACTCAACCGACTGAGCCACCCAGGCGCCCCAGAATCCTTTTTATTTTCAAAGTCACACTTTTCCTTACACAGTATGTCCCCCATTGATTAACGTAAAATCCACAGTGATTTATCTGAAGTAACTGAGTGTGAATAGCCCAGAAAAGGCAGAGCCATGATGGTGTGTATCACACCCAGAAGCTCTCTTTCCTGCCAGAGCTCAACTTAGCAAAATTATTCCTGAAGGCTGGACCTCAGGATGAAGAAGCAGTCACCAAATGTGTGTGTTTGGGGTGGGGGGGGGGTGGTGGAGATATTTATATGTTAATGAATTGGTACAATTTCTCAGTCTGAGAAGGAAGTAAACATCTTGAAAGAGAAACACAGTTAGAGGAAACTAATGAAAACAAGTTCTCAGTGCCTTAAAATCTGTTCGATGCCATTTTGATTGGCAGCCCAGGGAGGATGCTGTTTTTCTGTCGCGTCTTTATTACAGTTGCTGTGCAATTGTTTGCCCACCTCTCTGACTTTGCGTGCTCACTGTTCTTTGGGTTCAGAAATAAATTCTGGGCTGTATTTAAAGTGAAGAAAATATCCGTCTGGAAAAATTCTATATGAATTAATATAATTAAACATGTTCTAACAGCAAAACTGGACTGTTGATTTGGTCACTTGTAAGTGGAAGAGAAATCGGTGCGGTGGTTAGAGCAGCCATTCAGATCTCATGCTTCACAAGGATGTGCTTTCCTCCTGATTATCTCCCTTCAGCTCACAGCCCTCACTTCCTGAATGATTGACTCAGCCCTGGTTCCACAATGGCCAGGTCTCCACTGCCAGGGCAGACATTTGTGCCAATCGCTGCACCTCGAGAATTGAGATGAAACTGCTTTCCCCCTAAATTACTTGAAAAATTGCCTCAATTTCCTTTTTCATTTTTGCTAGATGAGGCCTGGCCTTTAGTTGAGAGGGTCTAGCCCAACTAGGCCATTACTGAATGAGTCCTGCAGGGCCATTTCTAAAATGCCATTGTATAGTCATCGCAGTCCACTTTAGCAGCTGGGATATTATCGCTTTGAGCTTTCGGGGTTTCTTCCCTCTGGAAAGCTCAAGCCTCTTGTCAAATTTCAAAAGTATTGAATGTATGCAAAATGGAAAATGGAGAGAATGATGAAAAAATTAGGTGCCCCATATTTATAAATGTGAATATGCTCAATTCAGGTATGTTTTCCTTGTTACATTTTCTATAAAGAGGGTCTTGTCCTCTCAAATAAGAGGGTTCCTCTCTAAGGAGAACAGGCTAAGCATTTCAGCTGTTGAAGCTATTGCAAATTTTTACATATGCAAACTTCTAAAGATTTGATGCAGTGGCTGTGATGTATATTGAGTGCCTACTGTATGGCCCATGCTTTACTTACTTCATTTCACTGAATTCTGAAGGGAATCTTATCATCAGGCATTTCCCTCACTTTTTATAGATGCCTGGCTCTAGACCTTAATCTCTATTGGAGCAGAGATGATGGGACATTTATTCACTGCTATCTTCCAAGGAACAAACGAGAGTGATGGGTACTTATAATGAGTATTTGGTGAATTAACACTCACCCTCAGTGGGTGTTTATTAAGTGTTTTGAACTGAACTACCTGATGAAACTGAAGGTCGGCAAAGTGAAGTGACATACCCAAGGTCTCAAAATCATTAAATAATGGGCCAGAATTCAATTCAATTCTGGTCTCTTTATTTTGGAGTCCTTTATTTAGACCTGAATTGTCAAGAACCCTTCCTGTAGATCACTTATCTTGCTTCTCTCAGTACCTCTGTGAGTAGGTACCATTCCTGATGGATTACTAAACCTGTGTGCATTTTCTAGGACACACTCCCTCCCTCCCAACTCACAAATCTGGTTCCTCCTGTTTTAGTGAAGCAGGAACCTTTTCAGTATCAGGCAGAAATGGCAACTTGGAGACTCACAGGAGGAGTGACTGAGAGATTGATTCTCTGACAGACATTAATCTTCTGTGCCTGAGGGATAGGTGGCCCTCATGATCTCTGTTCTCTGCCTTTGACAGGTGAAAAGATGTGACAGCTCTGAGTACTCAGAGAACCAGTTCATGGTGGAACTGAGGCCTTTTCTGGAATTAGCTAAAGTCTTCTCATGTGAAGGAAACAAAGTGTTCTTAAATCCAAGTGAAACCAGAGCTGAGCTGTGCATTTATTTAGGAATTCAGTCATGAACACGAGAAGATACTAAGCAGGAAGAAAGCCAACAAATGATGAAAAGCTACAGGGATTTTGGCTTATGACATAATTTGTTAGGGAGCATAAATGCCTGAAACATGCAGATTCCAGGGTAAGAGAACAGTCAGCAATGGGGAGGAATGTGGAAGATGAGGGACTTACAAAAGTTAGTCAGTGGAGTTTTTTAATATAATTTAGGTCTTTCTATGATTTTCAAATTTAGGCCCTAAATTATCCAAGTAAATAGATGTAACTCTGTAAATGTTTAACCCTTCTCACGAATTCCTTTTTATTTAAAAATGTAGAATTGAGGAGAAAATAGAGCTGAATGATTAATACTCTTCTTTACTACAAAATGTGGTCTTCGATCTCTGGATCAAAGGTCAAAAGACCCAGGTCTTAGTATCAAGTCTTCCCTTGCTTATTTGCTTACTAACTGAGTCGTCTTGGAAGGTCCTTTCAGTCTTTTAACCTTGGCTCCTGCATGCAGTCGTGGCATAGCACTGTGGAGGCCACTGCCTTGAATTCTTGACTTGCCTGGAAGCACTAACTTACCTGTCTGAATTGGCATGTTTCTTAGCTGCTCTGCGCCTCAGTTTCCTTGTCTCTAGAATGACAGGAACGGTAGGATCTGCCTCACTGCTTATCTGCAAGAGTGCCGTGATTCTCACAACACGTTAAGCACGTTGAACAGAGCATGGCACAATAATGTGTCACATCTGGGGGATGGGGACCCACAATTGTAAGGATCGATCGAATGGCTACATTGTGAAAACTTTGTGTGTATAATGTGCATATGTGCTTAAGTAAATGAGAAGCATTGATGTCATTATCACGTCATTTTGCCTTTTTTGTCTGCTTGCTCATTTTCCTCAAATTGCTTTATGAATGCACAGTTCTCCCTAAAGAAATAGGGCCCTGGTATCAGGATCTCTGTATAGAATTTCCTTTGTATTCTTTAACGTCATTCAACAATATTTATAACACTTGGCTGTTTTCAAAGCCCTTTTTAAGACATCTCAATCACTCCGTGAGGCAATCCTGAATGGTACATGTTTTTGTAATTCTTTCTTCACGGTTGAAGGAACTGAGGCTCACGGAGGTGATTTATTCGTTATTCCTTGGGGGCGGGAGGAGCAAGAGGCACATCTGTGTTATGAACCCAGATCTTTCCATTCCAAGGTCCATGTTCTCCTAACCTCACCAGGCTGCCTCTTGTGTTTACTGACCCATCACTCAGAGTCAATCAATCTGAAATGCACAAGGGTCTGGCCTGCTCCGGAGCAGTTTCCTTAGAAAGGCAGGAGTCTAGACCCATCCTGTGATTGACTAAGGGAGCCTCCTTGGCCCCCAACCCTGTTCCCCAGTCTCTTTTCCCTCTAGCTCTGGCTGATCCAGGTGCTCGCCTCCCACATGGTCACGTGGATGGCACAGTAACGGCTGGGGCCTCAGAGCAGTAGCTAGAGCCAACCTCTTTTTATAACTCCCACTTTGCTGAATTATTACAATAATTGCACCCCATCTATGCTATGTGAGGTTGCTCTCCAGGGGCAGAAGGTCAGCAGCTAATCAGCTGTCCTTTGCCTCTCGGAGATATTTGAGCAACACGCCACAGTGGTTCAGAGCTGGCCCATACATGGGTCTGCAGCCTCTGCCTGCGTCTCTCTATTCCCATCTGGGCAGGCTCCGCTCAGTGGAGGTGAGGGTCATAAGGCGCCATGCGTTCTCAAATCACTCCACAGTAATACTCTTTATAGGTCCTATTATTGTCAGTAGAACACAATTTTGAGGCCTGTATGTGATTAGGGCAGATGGCCAGCTGGAGGCATTTGAAGAAAATATCTTTTTACATTTCCTTTTATTGAATTTGGAGAATTCGAGGTTTAATGCAGAGTTTTGTACTGCATGTCGATACAGCAAAACTTGGAAGAAAATCTTTTAAAACTACAGATGGATCTTGGAAAAGCTTTGATTAAATAGTTGTTAGCGAGTCACATTTCCCTGCACTCATCAGAGTGCGTTCTCTAACGACAGTGATTTTCACCTTTGATTTCATTATTTTATAAAGGAAGACAGAAGGGAAAATGAAATACAATTTACTGAGTCTTTTACGCACCCAATATGCAAAAAGAGAGACCTATAGGACACACAAAGCATAAGCCAGCACACCGCCAAGCTTTCTAGGCATGAGATTTTTTAAATAAAAAATCACTGGTTATAGAATCAATAACCGGGTTTTCTGATTAAAATGTAATCAACTTTCAGCAATGTTTCCTCTTTACCCCTGAGGCACTCATGCATGCCGTGTGCATAAGGCAACAAGTCAGGAACCTCCTCGTGATAGGGTTTTGCTTCTCCTGTTCTTAAAGTTGAAGGGGGTATGTGACAGTGTAGTGTTATATCACTTTTGTGTTTATGATTATAAGTCTTCTCTCTTCTGGAAACTCCATTGTACACTCCTAGAGGGCGGAGATTAGGAGTTCAATGTCTTCAGTGTTACCCGTGCTTTGAATGTAGCAGGCCTGTATCTCAGGCGTGGGAGGCAAGGGAAAGCAGAGGGTTTCTATGTGCCCAACTGTTTTAATATGCAAAATATTGGCTCATATTCCAACACAGCTGTTTGGTCCTTTAATCTGTGGGATGAGTACTACAGAAGTTTTGAAATGGAAAAAAAAAAGCTATACAGAAAGGGGGTCTATTTATTTATTTTATAGGATCCCTAGAGGCAATTGATCTAGATGCTATTTCTTCCCATCCATAGTGGACTCTGCTAAGTGTTTACCAAGATATGTTTCCTTTCTTTCCCAGCACTCAACTAGAACTCATTTCCTAGTTGCCCCTTACAGTTTGGTATAGCCACATAAATGACTGAACTATAATGAATGGAATATGAGCAGAAGTGGCATTTGTCATATCTGGGCCTGCTTTAAATCTCCCACACGTGTTCTTCCATATTTTTCCCATTTTTGGAGACTTTAGAAGACATGAGTCAGACATGACAAAGTCATTACCAGCCTGGTGCCCTGAATGACTCCTCCCACTGACTTGAATTCACCCTGAGCCCCCTTGACCTACCACATGAAGGGCCTCTAAATAGCATTACATGTTGGATCTATTTGCTACCGCAGTCACCCTAACTAATTCACCTGCAACTGTTGAGTTAGGATAAATATTACTTCCAGGTAAAAACTTAGAGATCACTCGAGTAAGATTCTCAGCAACGTTGGTAGGGCACATTATCCACAGAGATGGAACAGACAGAACCAATGTGATATTAAAGGTTCTACCTTTACTGTAGCATTTCTCAAAGTGCTATTCAACAGATGTCCAAAACAAGCTGAGTGGGCCATAGAATCTGCCGAAAGCTCACTGCCAAATTAACGATGATGGATGAAAAAGCAATACTCAAGACTTTAGCAAGTAAGCAAAAGGGATCTCAGATGAATATATGAGCCATCTGGGATTCTGCTACGGGGTGGGAAAGGAATTGGGAAGCTCAGAGCACCAGTGATATCCGTGTGTGTGTGTGTGTGTGTGTGTGTGTGTGTGTGTGTGTGTGTGAGTGTGTGTGTGTGAGTGTATGAGTATATGTATGTGGATGCCCAAAGCCTTAGATTTCTTCTCCTTACCTTTTCTTGCCACTGCTTTTGTTATCAATTCTCTTTGATAACCTTCCCTCAAGCAGGTATGCCTAAGGGAAGCAAGGGTGGCATATTAATTACATCCAGTAAAAGCAGAAAGTAGGTCTCAAGAGAGTATGTGCAATCAATTTTTTTGGTTGTTGTTATGGAGGATATGGAATTTATATCAACTAGGAGTTATTTAGTGCATTTGCTTATATTTTTCAAAAATGTCTGAAGTTTTTTGCTTTCTAACCTTGTGCTTTTTAATCTAGAGAATTATAGTTTTCATCTGAGGCCAAAAATAATGATTTACTGTCGAGACTAGGTTTATTTGGCTAGTCATGATCTAGAGGCAATTTGAGATTTTCATTTTTATCACTATACATAAAAATCTGATTAACAAGTACTTTTCAGTAGTCTCATTGTCTTTCAGAATCACCTCTACTTTCTTACATTTTAAATCATACTTTAATTTTTAAAGGAGTCTGCCTTTTCTGGGGTCTCTTTAAAGCTCTCTGCTGGTCTATTGAGGAGGAGGTCATAAGGAATTTTATTTTTCTTTCCTTCTGATTGGCTAAAGAAAAGAGTGAGACTTTTCTGATGTGTGCATATGTATTAATCCTAAGGTTTATTGTGTAATTCAAAAGTCACAAACAAGGCCCAGAGAATGACTTTTCATTTTCTTTTCTTTCTTTCACCCTCCCTCCCTCCCTTCCCCTTTCTTTTTTTCTTTCTTTATTTCTTTCTTTCTTTCTTTCTTTCTTTCTTTCCTTCTTTCTTTGTTCTTTGTTCTTTTTTTCTTTCTTTCTTTCTTTCTTTCTTTCTTTCTTTCTTTCTTTCTTTCTTCTTTCGCCAAGTCTTTAAAAGTACCTAAATGTCTATTAGAACTGGTAGCACTGTGCTCACATTTCTGCCTGCAGTAATTGGCTGGACCCAAGTAGAGACTGCTTTCTTAAGTGGCTGGTGCACTTCTTTGCCAGAGTGCCTCCCACTTGCTCATTGTATACACATACACCTGGGTTACATGGGTTGCTTCACTTATGTGTGATATTTTTCCGATCTGTGTACAGATTTGAGTTTGCAACCTTGGGTTTAATTGTTAAACTGTGCTTCTGTGTTTGTGTTTATAAATGCATATAATTAAGAAATCAATTAGTATAAATTGGTACAACTGAAGGAGACTTTAACCTATTATCAATATATTCTAGGTGGTTCAGGACCAGAAAAGAAACCTTTATGCCATTCTAATTTATGAAAGTACATGTAAACATTAAAAATAAAGTATTAGCTGTGTATGAAAAGATCAGGAAGTATTTAGTCAAGTATTGCAAGAAACATTAATGTAAAAAGTATATCGTTGTAATTTATTATAGTAACAAATCAAAAGTAAAATTAATCATCATCATTTGAATAGAATTTAACAAAATTTTACACCTATTCATGATTCAAACAACAAAAAAAAAATCTCTTCTCATATTGGTATAGAAGGAAATCTCTAATTCCATAAAAAATACCTGTCAGCAATCCAGAACTGATCACACTATTAATGGTAAAATATTAAGTGTGTTCCCATCAGGTTCAAAAGTAAGATAAGGAAGCCTATTGTGATTGTTGATATTCAAGGTTGTGTGAAAAGTTCTAGCTAATACAATAAAAAGAGGAGAAGTGAATATGTGTAAATATTGGCAAGAAGGAGGAAAAACTAATTGAATAGGGTGTACAATCTACCTAGAAAAAGAATGAAATCAGTTAGCAACATATGTTTGTTTAACAAGGTGGTCAGATACACCAGTGGATAATGAGTTCATCAATCATGCCTATGTAATGTGTCATGAGACTTTGATAAAAACCTTTGAACAAGTTGAACAGTGATTCAGAGAGTTTGTGGATTGGTGAGCACATTGATGTGCTGGGTGGGTGGCATATCCAGAGAGAGTATAGAAACTCTGCATCTTACTCCCCCCATACTTTGCCCAATACTTCTCTTCCATTTGGCTGTTCCTGGATAGTATCCTTTAGAATAAAAATGCCATCAGAAGCATAGTTCTTTTTTTATTTTTATGAGTCATTCTGGCAAATAATCAAAATGAATTTGTCTTCAGTTGTGCAGAAGTGTGAGTAGCCTGGGGATCCCACCTGCAACTGATATCTGATGTGGGGCCAGTCTTGTGGGACTGTGCCCTTAATCTATGGGACATGTGCTGACTCCTTGTAGCTAGTGTCAGAATTTAAATGAATTGTAGGACACCCAGTTCATTTCAGAGAATTGGAGAATTAGTTGTTGTTGGAAAGACACAGTCATGGTTAACAAAAGAATAAGCAGTGAAAAAGTCTTGCAGAGGAAAAAATGGTACATTGATGTATGTGACAAATTGAGCAAAATTATTGGCATGCAAAGATCAAAAATTGGTAGTTGAAACAGCTACCATCAAAAGAGCTATCTCAGAATGTCACTATCAAAATATTATGTGATCATATTTACAGCCATTATACAATCTTTTTCAAGTGTCATTGAGGTGCACAGAGCACAGCACTATTTTGATTTTTGAGCGATGTGATCCCAGAAACATACTTATTGCACGCTGTGAACCCTATCCCACATAAAAGGTTACCAACATGTAAAGAAACATCAAGACTTGCTAGCATATGTGGGCAAGAAGGATAAAATATAAAGAAGCAGAGGAATCCTTAGAATGAGGAAGATCTAATTACAAATTAAAATGCTATGATCGTCTTCAAAAACTGTCTGGAACAAACAGAAAGGATATCTGCACATGCATGTGTCCATCTATCCACACACGTACATACAGAGCAAAGAGTCTACTAGCACTGGCGGGAAACGGGTAGAGGTAGACGGAGGAGGGAGAGTGCGGAATGGTGCAAGTAGGAACCAAGTAGGGGGAGACGTCCATTTTCCCCTTTTGTGTGTCCTCATGTATTATATGAATTATATTTCTCATGATCACATGTGGATGTCACCTCAAAATTAATAAAACAGAACAAAATTCAAGCCTTATTGTTACTCACATTTTATAAATGAGGAAACTGGAGTTCTTACTTACGTACAAAGTCAAATGAGATCTCTTTCCAGAGCACCTGCTATACTTCACTTTCAGGCATCAGAATTATAGATCGCTCATATTAAAGGTCTGTCTGTACCATCCAGGAAGGCATATAGGTTTTTAGATAATAAACAGCCATATGAAATTCTGAGGTCTTTCCAGGACATTGGGAGAGTGTGGGATTCATGAAACTGTTCTCTCAGCCTGATGAGGAGAAAATGAGACCATATCATCCCAAGCACCCATAGAATATTTGCTGTTCTTGATAAATAGCCTGGCTTGCGTTCCAGTGCATGAAGTCATGAAGGGAACAAGCTGATGGTTTTCACACAGCATTTTGCAAGTCTGTCACTTTTCTTGGAGGGAGGGGTCTTGCTTGTCTTTTCTATGGACAGGTGATAGGTGTACACACTACACTTAAATTTGTTTTTCCTGTTTCCGTAAAATGGAATAGAGTGCCAGGTGCCAGACAAAGTCTTTGTGTTTGGTATTTTTATTTTTTGATGATGAAGATCGAGTAGAAGTAAAAGTAGCTATATTAATTATGCCATACAGCAGGTGAACCAAAAAATGTGTAGGTGGCACATTTCCATCCCTAGGGTATTTTATGACAGCTATAAGCCTATAAAAGGACTGACATGCAATGGAAACAGTGACACAGCTTTCAGAATGGCAATGCAAATGACACCACAAAGATTACAACTCTGTGACATGTTTTCTTCTCGTAAGATTTAAAGGATTGAATTTAAAAAAAAGAAAAAAAGAAAAAGACAACTTTCCTGTCTTTACTTGGAGTGCTGAGGAAATTCCCAGCAGGGCTAAAAATTCAGAAAATAAATAGACTGCCACTATCATAAGTGATTAAGGACAACAATAATAAAAACAAAATCCCTGCCATGGTTAGCTACTTACATCACCGGAAGTGAATAAAGTAGCGATAACCTGGCTCAAGACATTCACCCGAGTTGACATCTCATGTTTTCTCCAGCAGCCTCCTAGCCGCTATAGCCCTTTGTACCCATAACTGTTCCCTGCTCCCTCAGCCTACCCCCAAAATCCCCTTCCAACCATGCCCCCATGCCTTCTCAGATGCACAAGCCTGTGGTGAATTATTTTCCAGGAAAAAAATGTCTCCTTAAAAAATTTGCAGTGAGTGTACTACAGACTGACCAGTATTCCACCATAACCCCCCCACCCCCCGGGGCCAAAACCTTTTCCATTCAACAGGCTTCCTCCTCCATTCTTCATCATCAATGCTACATACTGAGCACCCGCTGCCTTGATCCATTCTGGGGACTACAGAATGAGGACAAGCCTTTCCATCCTCCAGAAGCAAGCCAGAGCACTTGCCAAATAAACTCTACACGTTGCTGTTTTCTATTTTATGATATTCTTACCTTCTCGTTAATATTTCAGCATGGGTGACAGCTAAATGGAAAATGAGGAAGGAGAAGATGTATTTTGTAAAATGTGAAAGGGAAAAGAAAGCTTTATTTCTAAAATTAAGAAGCAGAGATTCTGGGATAAAAAGGTATCAAGAGGGCACTAAAGAACAATTTTGTCACGACTAAATTTTCTATTAAATCCTCCTTTTGACAAAAAGAAACACAAATTGTTCAAGCTTCTGTATCCATTTCCTCAATCCCTCTGACCCAATAGAGACCATTCTGGAAGCAGGGATGCTGCTGACACCCAGCGGAGGGTGGCCTGAGTTAGGCACAGCATAGAAGGTAGAAGGAAGGGATACACTGATAGATATTTATGGAGTACAGTGGCCAGGAGTTTCTTTTTCTTTTTCTTTTTTTCCTTTTTGCATTTTTATTTTTATTGTATTTTGTTTCATTTTATTTTATTTATTTTTTTAATATAATTTTTTGTCAAGTTAGCTAACATACAGTGTATACGGTGTGCTCTTGGTTTTTGGGGTAGATTCCCATGATTCATCGCTTTCATACAACACCCAGTGCTCATCCCAACAAATGCCCTCCTCAATGCCCATCACCCATTTTCCCCTCTCCTCCACCCCAACCCCATCCACCCTCAGTTTGTTCTCTGTATTTAAGAGTCTCTTATGGTTTGCCTCCCTCTCTCTCTTTTTGTAACTATTTTTTCCCCCTTCCCTTCCCCCATAATCTTCCACCTCTGAGTGAAAACATATGATATGTCTTTCTCTGACTGACTTATTTCACTTAGCATAATAACCTCCAATTCCATCCATGTTGCTGCAAATGGCAGGATTTCATTCTTTCTCATTGCCAAGTAGTATTCTATTATATGTATAAACCACATCTTCTTTATCCATTCATCAGTTGATGGACATTTAGGCTTTTCCCATAATTTGGCTATTGTTGAAAATGCTGCTATAAAAATTGGGGTACATGTGCCCCTATGAATCAGCACTGCTGTATCCTTTGGATAAATTCCTAGTAGTGCTATTGCTGGGTCTTAGGATAGTTCTATTTTTAATTTTTTGAGGAACCTCCACACTGTTTTCCAGAGCAGCTGCACCAGTTTGCATTCCCACCAAGAGTGCAAGAGGATTCCCGTTTCTCTATATCCTTGCCAGCATCTGTTGTTTCCTGAGTTGTTAATTTTAGCCACTCTGACTGGTGTGAGGTGGTATCTCAATGTGGTTTTGATTTGTATTTCCCTGATGGTGAGTGATGTTGAGAATCTTTTCATGTGTCTGTTGGCCATCTGGATGTCTTCTTTGGAAAAGTGTCTATTCATGTCTTCTGCCCATTTCTTCACTGGGTTATTTGTTTTTTGGGTGCTGAGTTTGGTGAATTCTTCACAGATTTTGGATACTAACCCTTTATCGGGTATGTTGTTTGCAAATATCTTTTTCCATTCTGTCAGTTGCCTTTTAGTTTTATTGATTGTTTCCTATGCAGTGTGGAAGCTTTTTATCTTGATTAGGTCCCAATAGTTCATTTTTGCTTTTATTTCCCTTGCCTTTGGAGATGTGTCAAGCAAGAAATTGCTGTGGCTGATGGCCAGGAGTTTCTAATGATCACATGAGATGGGAATATAGAAAAGGAGATAAAAGTGTCAAAGATAATGTCTTAATTTTTGGTTTAGGCAAAGATTTGGATTGGCAGTGCAATTCCCTCTGATACTGATGTAAGAAATTCAGGAAGGAGCAGGGTGAAGCTGAAGAAAAGGAGACTATTTCAGTTTAGAAACTACATTTGTTGGATTTAAGGGTAAATTGATCAAGCTTTCAAATGTAAGGGTAAGATGATCAAATGTAAAGAGGAGGGAGGTGAGAGCCTTCCTACACTCTCCTCCTCAGGCTGTCTCTTTGAAAATACAGGGGTCCTCATCAAATGTCTGACCTTGTACTTCATAAGGCAAGGTCATGAACCTTCTGACTTTGGAACTATAAACACAACCTCCAAGATGAACTTGAATGTCCCTCTTGTGTGTGAGACAGTCACACACAAGAGGTGTGTCCTCTAGTCTCTATTGGAGATAAAAGTTTTTATTGTTTTTCCTCTTTTGCTTTTATGAATGAGTTTATGTGAAATTCTGTCCAGACATTATAGATAAGTTCCTGCTACCTTTACTTATATGTACATCTGATAACATTTATTCAATTTTAAATTGATTTTTCTTGTGGCATCTGGCTGGCTCAGTCAGTGGAATGTCCAACTCAAATTCAGCTCAGATTATGATCCCAGGATCATGGGATTGAGCCCAGCATCAGGTTCTGCATTCAGTGTGGAGCCTGCTTAAGATTCTCTCTCTCCCTCCCTCTGCCCCTCTCCCCTGCTCTTTCTCTCTTTCTCTCTAAAATAAAAAAATATATAACAAAATTGTTTTTTCTCTCTTCTCTATTGGTATGGAGGGGTCTTGCATTGGTAGGGTTGTTTTATTTCTCCAACAGTAAGCGATGGAATATATAAGTGGAGATGTCCAGAAAGCAAATGCTATGGACTTGATATTATTGGCTTACAAAATATCAGAAGTTATCCCTGGAGTGGAAAGAAAAGGAGAGTGGGATTAGATCCCTGAGCTACAATATCATGCTCACAGAAGAGATGCAGAAGAGTCCATAGATGAGGAGAAAGTAAGAAGGCCATATGTCTCTTGTTCATTGTGCTTCCCTAGGCCTAGACATATGATAATGTTTGTTGAATGAGTAAGTGAATATTGTTGGAATCTTCCCTGGCCCGAAGGTAGAAGACACTTCTCTGAATTAGAGGACATTTCACTAAGGCTTGGTTTGACTGTTGCTTCATATCTCAAGTTTTCATCTTTCCCCATTAGCCAAGACCTTCTCTCCCTCATCTCTCTGTTATAGACACATAGAGAAGATGACCCCAATAGGATAGGAACCCCACCATCTGCTAATCAGCCTCCTCTTCATCCACATACTGATTTGGTGGGGATGCATTCTCCCTGCATTATTCTATCCCTCAGTCCAATTTATATTCTCTGGATCCACTGCATATTTTCTAACATTCTCTTTAAAAAGCATTCTTGGCTAACATTAACAACTCAGGCAACAACAGATGTGGGCTAGGATGCAGAGAAAGAGGCTCTCTTTTACACTGCTGGTGGGAATGCAAACTGGTGTAGACACCCTGGAAAAGAGTATGGAGGTTCCTCAAAAAATTATAAATAGAACTACCCTATGAGCCAGCAATTGCACTACTAGGTATTTATCCAAGGGATACAGGTATGCTGTTTCGCAGGGGCACATGAACCCCAATGCTTGTAGCAGCACTATCAACAATAGCCAAAGTATGGAAAGAGCCCAAATGTCCATCGATGGATGAATGGATAAAGAAGAAGTGGTATATATACACAGTGGAGTATTTCTCAGCAATCAAAAAGAATAAAATCTTGCCATTTGCAGCTATGTGGGTGGAACTAGAAGGTATTATGCTAAGAGAAATTAGTCAGAGAAAGACAAATATCATATGACTTCACTTATATGAAAAATTTAAGATACAAAACAGATGAACATAAGGGAAGGGAAGCAAAAATAATATAAAAACAGGGATGGGGACAAAACATTAGTGACTCTTAAATACGGGTTACTGGAGGGGTTGTGGGAGGGGGATGGGCTAAATGGATAAGGGGCATTAAGGAATATACTCCTGAAATCATTGTTACACTATATGCTTAACTAACTTGGATGTAAAGTAAAAAAAATAAGAAATTGAATTCAGGTAAAAAAATAAAAAACATTCTTAATGTTTTGTGTTTTAAAATTATTTATTATTTTGAGGTGCCTGGGTAGCTCAGTCATTGAGCATCTGGCTCTTGATTTTGGCACAGGTCACCATCTCTCAGTTTGTGAGATGGCGCCCTGACTCGGGCTCTGTGCGACAGCCCAGAGCCTGCTTGGGATTTTCTCTCCTTCTCCCTCTGCCCTTCCCTCCCTCCCCTTCTCTCTCTTTCTCTCTCAAAATAAATAAATAAACTTAAAAAATAAATACAATTATTTATTATTTCAAAAAAGATACATGAAATATATGTATTTGTATATGTGACTAGTAGTAAAAAAATATCCATATAGCCACTATGCAGTTTAAAAAATAGAAATGTTCACAAACCACAGACACTGTTGAAGCCTGTTGCATTTCCCTTATCCTGGTATCTCCCTCCCTTTGTCAGAGGGAATCAGTATTGAGAGCTATGCATTTATAATTCCTTTACTCTCATTATAGCTTTACATGTGCAGTATAAAAAATATGTGATTCAATTTTACATTATTGGAAATTTATAAAATGTTATCTTGTATGTAACTTCACTTTTACTCAACGTTACATTTTTGAAATTCATGATTTTTTATAGGCAATTAAAGTTCATTCATTTTCTCTGTTGTGTACTATTCCAGTATATCACCAATTCTCTATTCCCTGCCCAACTAGATTTGATTTGTGCCCAGTGTTTTTCTTCTATGAGCAAAGCTGCCAAGGACATTCTGGAATGTGAGTCTTGGTGCACATTTCCCAGAATGGTGTGTAGTTGGGAATAGAATTGCTGACCACAGGGTTCTCAGGCTTTGAATATGTTCACATTTACAAGATAAGACCAAACTGTTTTCCAGACTTCCATCAGTGGTATATGAGAGCTTTCATTGTTCTATGTTTTTACCAAAATATAGCTGTGGTAGAAATTTAAATATTTTTTGCATGTATTTATTATTTTAATTGAATAATGGTTCAAAATTTGAGAGGATCAGAAGAGTGTAGAGTGAAAAATAGCTTCAATTCCTTTCTCCAAAGGCAATGAGTGTTGCTAATTTCTAGTTTATCTTTTGAGATATGATCTATGCAAATCCAAGGAAATATGTGTGTATATGCATATGTGTGTGTGTTCACCTTTTTACATAAATTGTAGCATGCCATACACACTATTATGCACCTTGGTTCTATCCAAATGATAAATTATGGAGATTGTTTCATATTAATATATGATGATGAGAAAGGGATGAGCACTTAAGTTTTTAAAAAGTTTTTGTCTTAAAGTAAATTCAAACTTATAGAAGGTTGCAAGATAGTATAGAGAACTTCCTTATAATCTTCACCGAAATCCATTAATTTTTCATACTTTGTTACATTTGGCTTATCATTCTATTTCTCAAATATTTTTTTAATCAGTTTTGAGCCATTTGAGAGTAGGTTGCCTATGTCATGCCTCTTTACTCCTTAATATTTCTGTATGTTTTTCCTAAGAGCAAGCTATACCCAATGTATAGTTGCCAAATTCAGAAAACACAATATTGATAATTTTTTTATCTGTTATAAAGCCAGTACTCCAATTTCATGATGGTCCCCAAAAGCACTTTATAGCATTTTTTTCTTTACTTAATGAAAAGTTACATCTAACTGGTTCTTTTTATTCTCCTTTTTTCTGGAATAATTCCTCTGCCTTTGCTTGTCTTTAATGATGTTGATACTTTTGAAGAATTAGGTTAGATATTTTAGAGAATATCTCTCAATTTGGGTTTGTATATTGTCCATGATTTTTGCTGGCATGTGACCTGGGGGACACTGTGTCCACTTGAGATATTACATCCAGAAAAAAGAATATCTGTTTACCTCTTATTGGTGATGTTAATTTTGCTCATTTGACTAAGGTACTGTCCAGTTGTGCCACTGGACAATTGTTAATTTTCCTTTTGTGATTAATAAGTAATTTGGGGGGTGATATTTGAAATTGTATTCCTTTCCTAGAGTTAGCATCCATTGATGATTCCTGCCCCTGTCAGTTTTAACTAGGATGTTTGCAAAGAAAGTGATGTGATTAAAATTCTATAATTTCTTTCATCGTTATTAGTTAGCATTACACTATAAGAGTTTTTCTGGAGCGCCTGGGTGGCTCAGTCAGTTAAGTATACAGTTTTGGCTTCGGTCATGGTCTCGCAGTTCATGGGTTTGAGCCCCGTTTCAGGCTCTGTGCCGACAGCTCAGAGCCTGGAGCCTGGTTGGGATTCTGTCTCCCTCTTTCTGTGCCCATCCCTTCCTCATGCTCTGTCTCTGTCTCTCAAAAATAAATAAACATTAAAAAATTTTCAAAAACAAAGAAAGGGTTTTTCCCTTCTCTCTTTCCCATTCATTCATTCGTTATCAATACCATCTCATGAGTTCTTATTTTATTTAGTGGATTATAATTTGCCACCATTTCCCACATTTGGTCAGTGCGAATCCCTTCAATCTTTCTTTCATATCTCTTTTTATTAAGGACTTTATGTATATATAATAAAGTTCTTTGATTTAAATTATACAGGGTATCTATCACCAAAATCAGATTAGAACAGTTGCCTTATTCTAAAACAATTTTGTGCCTACTGTAACTGATTCCTTTCCCACCATCACCAACTCCCGGCAAATACTGATGTGTTTGCATCATCCCTAGTTTTGCCTGTTTCTATAAATTTGTCTAATTGAAATCAACTTGAATCCAGCTTGGCAAGGACTAAAAAATATATTGCTAGATTTGCTAACATTTTGTTTAGGGTTTTCACATGTATATTCACAAGTGACATTGTAGTTAATTTCCTTCTCATACCTTCCTTGCCAAGTTTGGGGATCAGGTTATTGTAGTTTCATAAAATTATTTAAGAGGTATTCCCTTTTTATAATTCCCCCCTTAAATGTATAAGATATTTAAATAATCCATTCCTTGATAAGTGAATAGAACTCACTTGTTGACCTGCTATCTTCCTTGTAAGAAGATTTTAAACTACTGATTCAATTTATTCACATATTAAAAGACTCTTCATTCAGGCTTCTTTATTTCTTTCTGAGTCAGAATTTGTACATTATTTCATACTAGGCCTCTGTCCATTTAATATGGTTTTATATTTGATGGCACAAATCTATTCATGGTATTCTCTTTGAATTTTGAATTTTTTTGAATTTTGTCTGCATTATCTGTAATTATGTCTTTTAAACATTTTCTAATATAACATATATACTAAATTTTTATGAATCTTTATCAGATATTTATAATTTTTACTGGGTGTGTGTTTTAAGAACCAGATATTGAAAGTGTTAATTTTCTCTATTGTATGTCAGTTTTCTATTTGAAACCATAGGGGAGAGAACAAAGATTCTGTAAAGGATCGTTTTTCTGGCAGGCGTTTGTTTTTCTGGCCCATTTTTCACAATGATGTAGTCATCTTCCTAACTCCTGATCTAATGTGCACATCTCACCTTTAGCTTTACCACTGAGAGCCGTCCCAGGGCTTTGTTGGATTCCAAGTAATCGCCAAAGCTCACCTTTTGCCCCCACAACAGACAGATCCTGGGTTAGGAGGTTATTCTTCACTCATGTGCTTTCGGCTCGTTTTTCCCCTGGTAGGCGTTTTACCTTCTGTCCTGCAAGCTCATCAATGAATTTGAAAATGTGCTTGTTACAATTTATCCAGGGGATATTATAAGAGGAGGGCTTTAAAAAATATCTAGCCTGCATGCACCAAGAAGCTGAAGTCCATTTAATGAAAGACAAGTTTAAACTAAAAATAAAATCAGAAAAGAAAAAAATTATTCTGTATAGCAATGTTATGAACTAGCAAATAGAACTATAGCATAAGCCATATATGTAATTTTAAATTTTCTCATGGCTACATTAAAAAAATGGAAAAGAAATAGATGAAGTTAATTTTAAAACACCATTTTATTTGATCTAGTATATCCAAAATATTATAATTTCAGTATCATGAACGTAAACACTATTGGTGAAATAGTTTATATGGTTTTCTGCTAAATCTTCAAGTGTATGTATTTTTATACTTACAGCACCATTCAGTTTGGACTAGCCACATTTTAAGTGTCTAATTTCACATCATGCTAGCCACTATTGTCCTGGATAGTGCAATATATGACATCTTTACCATGTTTTTATTATATTTATCTAGATTTTCTCCATATATGCATAATCTCTAAAATCTTTTCCTCATATCATCTTTGTCTTTGCTTTTAGAAAATGATTCTTATTTTCTCTATATGTAAAGAGAGATACAATTTTCAGGAGCTTCTTTGGTTTAACAACTTTAATTCATATAAGACCTTGATATTGTCAAAATATTTTTCATTATTCTAACAACTATGCCTTGTTAAAAGTCTACTGCAAATGAGGAATAAGGGAGAGGTTTCACATTTGGAGTTTAAAGCTTTCAAATAAAAATAAGCAGCCATTTGATGTGCTTAAAATTCATATCTGTTATGTTAAAATGTGGAAGCAAAGTACTTCAGAATACTTCTAAGTGTTGTATATTTAGGAGCTGAAAGATGATTCCACTTTCCAAGCTAATAGATTCAAGGAATAGCTTCATAGTTGTTATCACCCTGAATGTATTTAATCATTTATTTCACAGGATGTTTAAAAAACAAATGTCCCACTGTCACCAGGTACTTGCTAATAAGCCACAATAACCCAGTTTTCTAGCCCTGCTTATAGATGTTGCTTGCCATCAGAAACCAAGGCAGGATGCCAGAAACCACAGGTTCCAAATAAGCCCCCGACCCAGTTTTTGACCTGTTTGATCCAGGTCAGGCACCATGCTAACCCTCCAGATGATCTCAAGTTCATTACCATCTAATTGTAATAGCAGTAAAATATACCAACCAGGGCCATGATACATCAGACTGTGCCTATTTAAGGGAAGAAGAAAGGTGGCACTCTGATTCTGAAAAGCCTCCTCCCACTTTGCTGAAAACCCCCTATGTCAGCTTGCTTACCAGCCCTTTAATTACTCTCACCTAAAAAACTCTGACCTAATTGGGGAGAAGGTCCTAGAGCATCATTATTTGGCTATGGGGGAACCATATTAAGTAGGCGAAGAACCTACCACTTTGGTAACACTACTATATATATACACACACACACACACACACACACACACATATATATATACCATATATATCCCATATATATACCATATATATTATTATATATATGGTATATATATACCATATATATACGATATATATATCTCATATATATACTGTATATATATTATGTATATATATATTTTTTAATGTTTATTTATTTTTGAAAGAGAGAGACAGAGCGCGAGCAGGGGAGAGGCAGAGAGAGAGGGAGACAGAATCCGAAGCAGTCTCCAGGCTCTGAGTTGTCAGCACAGAGTCTGACGTGGGGCTCAAACTCACACGAACAGTGAAATTAAGACCTGAGCTGAAGTCAGACACTTAACCGACTGAGCCACCCAGGCGCCCCTAACACTATCAACATATAATACTATGTACTAGGCTCTTTTAGGTACAGAAAATCAAAGTAGGGGAAATTCATTCCTGCCATTGTGGAAATCTTACAGTAGAGAGTGATTCTACGTATTGCATTCCAAGTATTTCGATAAATGTAGTGTTTTATCTTTCGATCTATCTATCTATATATCTAATTATGTATGGTACTCTTAGGTAGACTGTAGGCACAAAATAGATGATGTATAATTTCGTCTATGTAAATTGGAAAATTAGGGGGATTTTTCATAGAGAGGCTGTACTTGATCCCAGTCTTGAATAATGTTCAAAGTCATGAAAGTACATTTTTTGTCAATGACTCCCGAATAAGTTTAACATATGGAGGCTGACTGGTATTCCTAATGTACCCACTTAATTATAGCTAAATTTTAAAAATATTCACAATTTGCTTCAGCTTCTGTTTTAGGTATAGCCATGATCATCCAGAGGACAAAAACATTTCAAAATGATTAAAAATTTTTACCTTTCTTGAGGGAAAAATTCTGATGATCATTTTAAAGAAAAAAAACAGGGGGAAAGATATTCATTTGCATAATATTATGGCTGAAAATGATTAACTCAAGATTTATGGAATAACAACATGAAATGTCTTTCTTAGTGTCTAAGGGCTATTTCTTAGGGTTTAAGGAACTTAATTTTTACTTCTTTGTTCTAGCATTTCCTTCGATTAGTTGGCTTAGAATTATCCCAATCCTCAGAATTTTCAATGTATATCTTTCCTTTCTTCTTTCTTCCTTCTTCCTTTCTTCTTTCCTTTTTTTTTTTTTTTCCAAACGCAGTCCCTTAGTGTGAAGATTGCAGCTCTTTAAGTGGATCAGGTGTGTGTCAATAATAACCCTCTTACCTTCTCATTAATCCTGATTGAAGGCAAGTCACAAACATTTTTACCAGGATAGAAAATGCGTGAGAAAAGAGCAAGTTGCTTGTCTTTGACCTTTAGTAATTTTTAATAGCCAAGAAGAGTGGTTAGTATTCCAATTAACACCTTTCAGAGACTGCCATCCATGAATGAGTAGCACATTCAGTTGAAGGTGAATCTTATTTGGCACATCCTATGCAAAACAATCTTCTTGTCAGGGAAAATCGAAAGCTACCAAAAAAGTCAGAGTGGAGACAGCAGCTAGGAGACTATATAACGTCAGCACATTTCAAATGCCCGAATAAAGACACAGCAGTCATTTCAAGGTTATCCCAATCTTTGATCTTACTGCGGTGAGGACCAAAGTCTCATTTGGCCAGTGGGTCAAGTGGTCACTGTCATGGGCCCATGCAATGTAGCAGCAGGTGGAGCAGAAAGAAGAGCGAAGCAAAATACTTCCTCTTATGTTGATGGTGTTCAAAAGGAAAGACTGTGTCATTTCAGGTGAAATCACAGGGTCTTAAGAGTGGTATTGGATTTTGAATGCTCTCTAAATATATATTAACAATGGAAACTACAATAATAAAAGATCATTTAGCATCCAACTTTCCTAAAAATGATTGTTTAAGGGGATAACTCTATAACTATGGCACAACTTTCCTGAAACCAAAACCTAGTTCCCTCTTGACCCCTTTCACTAGAGAAGTAATGCATCTCACAGACTGAATTCAGAAAGAGCACCATGCCCGGGGGGAACTTGCAGGCATGCCTGGCAGGTGCTACCTTCTCTGCCCAGCACAGTGTGGGCAGCAGGCAAGAATTCATGCAGACAGAATAGAAATGCTGGGCAGCTTTCCAGCTCCTTTGGAGTCAAGTCTTGACAGTGCGACTTCATTAGTTTTATTAGAGCATCATCTATTCCCTAAATGTCACATGAATCTCTATTCAAATATAAGTAAAGAAATATAATCCAAAGACAAACATAACTTGTTTGGTGATTATCTAGTGTTTATAAATATTCACACTCTGGCTCTCCTCCAGTGAAAACATTAAGAGCTTGGAGAGTTGATTCTATGTATCATGATTGTCAATTTTTATTAAGTCATTAATTTACTGAAGACTCAATTTCCTTATGTTATAAAAGGTGGGGGGCAGTTAAATTTAGCATTAGACTAGCCCCTTCTGAAAAGTTCTGTGACTCTAATGAATTAACATCACAGGTGTCAAAATGATTCGCCAGACCAAGCTTTGCCAATTTTGGCCATTATGAGAGCTAAACATGGTTTAGTTCCATCTTCTCCATGCCTCGGCTGCTGACAGTTTATTTCCTGTTAATACCATAATATTCTCATCAATGATCATATCAACGTCATTGCAACATCCCAATTGGTCCTCTACACTTACATTTCTCAAAGTGTATTCTTGGGAACCCTAATCCTATAAGATATCTGGTGAAGTTTCCATAGTGAAATAAGTTTGGGAAAGGTTGCTTATGCCCTTCTTGGAGAAACAAAACAAAGGTGAGCAAGTTAAATATTTGAGGTGTTCAAATATGCTTAACCCATCATTTTCTCAGACTTACCTGACCAGAAATCATTGAGTCACAACTCTTAATATGCCAACGTCCTTAGAAACATTCTTTACAAACATCGCTGTACATTTTTAAGTGAACGCTCCAAGATGTAAATATGACTGTGTTACAATTGTGCTTAGATGTTGCATTGGTTATCCTTTTCCCATAGGGGCAAGTTCAGAACTACCCAGTAGGGGTGCAAAACCCTTCCCAGGTCGCCCGTAGAGCTCATTTCCAAACACTTCCTGACATATATCATGCCTGTTTTCAATGTATACTCTGCTTTCTAAGACCTCCTGTGCTATGCTCTTGTCTGGATTCCTCTTCCCTTTGTATTCTGATAGAAAATTCCCATTCTGTCTTTAAATCCAGTGTAAGCATGACCTCCTTGTGGAAGATTTCCTTGGCCATCACCCCTACCCTACCCACAATTGGTGAGCTTTCTGTGCTTGTTCTCCAGGTTTCTAGAACACCCTGTGCATGAGTTTCTACATGTTATACATAGTTTGTGTTGCAGTTGTTTTTGCGCATATCTTCTTTGCTGTGCTTCAAATTTCTTGATAGCAGGTGTATTCATATTAGTACTGTTACAAGTGGGTTAAAGTAAGACTTTAGTAATGTTTGTTAAAAGAGCAAATGAATACATGAGGACAATTGTCTAATACATAATTGTTAAGGGTAAGTGGAATTTCCAAAAGAGAGTTAGATTGAATTTTCTTGAATTCTCCTTGGAAAGGAAGAAGAGATATGTAGAAGCTATTTTTATTTTTATTTTTTTAGGCTATTCGATTTACTTCCTGTTTTATTCTATTGAGCTGATCTGAACTAGGCAAATTTATGAAAATTCTCTGTGAGTTGAATAAACCTCACAGATCTCCCAGTCCAGTTATTCAGACATATAGTCAATTGTAGCGAACTCTGATCAGATCTATTATAGTCTTTGCAGTAGGTATTTGGGGAGCCCAGAAGATCAGTATATAGCTATTTGTTATGGAGTGTGGCTGAGTGGTGGTCAGGAAAAGCATTCAATAAGCCATGGTATTTAAGCATAACCACAGGGAGGATTTAATTCACCATGCTTAGAAACAAACGCAGAAGAGGAATTTTCATTTCAGGAGAATGCTGGAATGCGACGTTGGAAATAAGATCAATGTTTCCATTAGAATCCTCAAGTAAAGCCAAAGCCAAAGCTAAAATATAACTCTGCTACAGCATAATGGAGTATCTTTGCTTAATACATCCCTGTGTATCTTCCTGCATTAAAGTGATAAATGAATTTCTAACGGCCTTTGAGATTTCATAACTCTCAGAAGCATTGCTTTTCTCTTTTAAGATGATTTCAAAGGAAAAATAAAATATTCCCAAAACCATGTAGGCAATGCTTAGAATGTGTGGGCAAACAAATGAATCTCTTTACAATTAATTACAAAAGAAAGAAAGCACTCACTTTCTATCTTTTCTCCCTAATATATATGTATATATATATATATATATATATATATATTTTCTTTAGCAAACTGGACATGCTTCAATAAGAATATCACCTTAAAGGAACATTTCTCAGTAATGACAATGTTAGGTAGGATATGACCCAAGCTCTACTGATTGGTGAAATATGCTGCTTCCAGACTCATAGATAATGCTACTGTATCATGTCACTGGTCAGTTGTGTACTTTGAGTCCCTTCCTGCATGGAAAAGGGCTAGACCAAGCCATCTGCTCAGTTGCTTTCAGGAAAAACAAGACTCATTAATTTTTCCCTTCAATAAGAATGCATTGAGCTCTGCTATGTGGTAGGCATTCCATCAGGGATAGTGAAGAACGAAGATCCTTCTTGATATCACAGTGGGGAAGGAAAACAAGTAAATAAGTTTTTGCAATGCAATGGTATGATTTTATTCTAGGAGTAAAGAGAAGATGCTATGGGACTACACAGTTAATACCTAATGCAGTCTTGGGAAGCACTAGAACAGGGAACATTCATCAAGGCAACACGCATCAGAAGAGCTCTCAGACTACCTAAGTTAGATGTCGCATGTCACATAGTCACACTATGAACCTGTTTAGCTCCTTGATCTTAGAATGATGTTAGGCTGACTCTATTGTGGGATGTTGCTTCTTACTCCAATGGTAATGTACAGTTAAAATTGCATCAATTTTTTTACAAATTATTTTAATGTTTATTCATTTTGGAGAGAAAGAGAAAGAGAGCATAAGTGGAGGAGGGGAAGAAAGCAAGGGAAACACAGGATTTGAAGCAGGCTCCAGGCTCTGAGCTGTCAGCACAGGGCCCAACACGAGGCTTGAACCCACAAACCGCGACATCATGACCTGAGCTGAAGTCGGACACTCAACCGAGCCACCCAGGCGCCCCTAAAATTGCATCTATTAATAAAACTAGAAAGTTTTTCTTCTTTCTTGTCCACAGGCATCTATATTTAGCACCTTTTATGAGAAACAAAGGGAAATAATGGAACTTGGGCTGATGGATATGTTCATTATCTTGACTATGTGATGGTTTCACAGGTGTGTGTGCATATATATATGTATATATATATACATATATATATGCAAAAAATATATATATGCAAATGTCTCAACTGTGCACTTTAAACATGTGCAATTTATTATATATTGATTATACCTAAAAATAAAAAAAAATAATATGCTAGGTATGCCACTGCTAAACAAATATACTAACTTACTGGATGTAGTTTTAAGCAATTTCCACTAATCAGGGACTTAAACTCACCGGATGTCTCTAATTCTGCCTTCTATTCCAAATGCATCAAGGGCTGCATTAGACTGAGTTTCAGAAATCATCTCGTCAAAGAGAAAGACATTCTTCACTGGAGCTCCTATGGGAGAGGAGAAATTATTTTTGGTGGGGGTGGTAGTTGATAGATAGTGAACTGCAACTAATTCCTTAGAAGACTTGTAGAACTGGGAGGCCAATAGCAAAAATGATTTGAAGCCCATTTCCAGCTGGGGTCAGTTTGCAGTAAAATATCAGGGAGAAATTCCAGGGATGGAAAGATGAGTAATTTGGGATAGTCCTGCTGAATACTTCAGGAACGTGCTAGTTCAACAGGGGCTAGTTTTTTTCTTAATCATTTATGGACATCATTGCATCACTTAAGATACAGACTAAAGAAATAAAATGATGTAGAGTGAAGGGATACACACAGGGACAGGTTAAGACCTTCAACCTTCCCATGTCCTTGGCAATGCTCAGAGAACAGATGACTCAAAGATTGGGGGAAAAAAGAAAGCAAATAAGTCACCAAGCAATAGAAATAGAATTTCCTGGAACCTTTCATACTTGTCACCAGAATTGCTCTTTAGTGCCCCACTGGCTCCAGCCTAATAAAGCAGGAAGTTTCCGTGCCATTAAGGGACTTTTGTGCACACATTGACAGGGTACTTCATATCTATGAGGCAGTAGGGGAGGAAGGGCTTTGCTGTTTCTTGGTATAAATGTTTCCCCTTCCTTCCACTGTTTGTACCCAGGTACAAAAAGTACCTACACACCTTGTGGCCAGAATTCCACTTCTTTAGAGGCTATAGCTTGCCTGACCTGCCTCATACCAGGTTGGGGTCACTTCACCCCCGCCCCTGCTTACCCCTCTTAGAGTTCTTATCATTCTGGATATAATTGCCTATTCTCTTGAGGTACATACTTTTTTGAGGGCAAAGATCAAGTCTACTTTGTATACTGTTGTGTCTGTTGCTAGTGGATGGATAGATAGATGAATGGATAGATGACATCTTTCTCATATATCCTATGCTGTACTTCCAAACATGTGGACTGACTTCTTGATATTTTATCAATGTTATAGTTGGCATTCCATAACAACCAAAACCACTGAATGGAACTAAACAATTCAATTGGTAAAAATTGAGATTTATCTCCAGACCAGACCTCAGCAAGCTATAAGGACTCCAAAGTACTTACCCCACACATTCAAAAATGTCACTCAACAGGATATACCACTTCTTTCCTTAACATTGTAAATATTCCTAAATTGCCTCTAGTAGTTTTATTTAATAAAATTCAATCTCATCTAAACACAAGTCTTTAAATTATGAGCTTGTTTTAAAGTGTGAATGAAATACTTTACAGTTTAAGGTTAACTGGAATTCTTTCAGAGGCATGTCTCTCTTTAAAGATGAGATCCAAGTTTATTGGTTTATTTCCCAAAACTAATACAGAGTAAAGAATCAACTTAAAAGTTATGCAGCAAATAATAGACAAATTATATTTTGGAAAAGCAGTAGAGCTCTGTGAGGACATCGCTATGTTGGAGATATTTTGCACCCACTTTTATAAACCCTGGGGTGAAGTCATCTTGCCTAACTCAGGGCTTCAGGACCATCCTCCAGGCCCTTCCAAACCCTTTTCCCCAACAGCGTTCCTTTCCAGGGAATAAACACTCTTTTCTTGTAATTCGGCTCAACAATCACCTTCTCTAACAAGCCGTTTTTCACACTGGCTCTCCTTTTATTCAACATGTCCTTACAATTAAACTCTTCTTTGTTCTTCTGCTTTTTCTTATTTGGATGCCAGTCAGAGTAGCTGTAACGTATAGTATGCATCTCTCTGCTGGACCATATATGCCAGGCCCTTAGGTGTAGAGATACAATTTTATTTGATATTGTGTCACCAGAATTTTCAACAACACTCACCACATTGTGGGTACTTCATAAGTGCATTTGGAATGATTCTATATAGTCCTCCCCTCCTGCCACTTCCCAATGCACTCATTTTTTCTTTTTTAAATATTTTAATTTTAAATATTTTAGGTTTAAAGAAAGTTACTAAACTAGTACAGATAGTTTCCGTATACCATTCATCTAGCTTTTCCTGATGTGCACATCTTCTATAGCATGATACAGTTAATAACATTAAGAAATTAACATTGGCTTAATACTATTAACTAAAATATAGATTTTGTTTGGATTTCATAAGTTTTTCCATTGAAAACTTCGTCATTTTTCTTTCCAGCTTCTAATTCAGGATGCCACATTACATGTTAGTTGTCTTCTCCAAACTGTGATAATTAATCTGTCTTTCCTTGTCTTTCATGACACTTGAAGAGTGTTGGCCAGGTATTTTGCAGAATGTCCCATGATATGGGACTCTCAATTGTTTTTCTTTTAACAAAATTTTTTTCTTACATTTATTTATTTTTGAGAGACAGAGACAGAGCACAAGTGGGAGAGGGGCAGAGAGAGAAGGAGACACAGAATCTGAAGCAGGCTCCAGGCTCCTAGCTGTCAGCACAGAGCCCGACGCAGGGCTCGTACTCACCAACTGTGAGATCTGACCTGAGCCAAAGTCAGATGCCCAACCGACTGAGCCACCCAGGCGCCCCTCTGTTGTTTTTCTTATAATTAGATTGCGGTTATGGGTTTTGGAGGAGAAAACCACAGAAGTGATATAACCATCTCAACCTCATATATCAGAATGCATGACATCAACATGACTTATTACTGGTGATGTTATTCATGATCACTTTGTTAAGGTAGTGACTGCCAGGTGTCTCTAAAGTAAAGTTAATAACTAATAGAATTCTTCTTTAGTAATAGGTATTAAATAAATATTTCATTGCTTTATTCAACAATAGTCACTAACTTGTACTATGGGCCAAACTGATGGTCGTCCAGGTACTGGGATATAACAATGAAAAAAGATAGCCAGAAGTCCCTTTCTCAAGGAGTTTACATACTAGTGGGAGAGGCACATAGTAAATAAGATAAATAATCAAAAGATACATGTTTAAAGAGAAAAATTAAAAAGGAAAGGTATGGGAAGAGTTGACATTTTAGAAGAGATTGTTAGAGAAAGTCTCCCTGAGAAGTGAGAGACTGAATATGCAAGCAGGCAATGTCCACACCATATAAAAGAATAGAACACTGATCTACAACCTATGGCATCCAGCTCAGGAAATCAATACCTGATCTACAGTAACCAGCCCAGGAAGCCAGTCTGCTCTTTCTAAATCAGACTTGCAGGAAGTCAGACCACTATCTTTAGTAAACACTCCAAGAAGCCAAAACAATAATCCCTTTAAGAAGTGGCTCCAAATGTCCAACACTTAATAACTGACAGCTTTCCAAATTTAAGACCAACTAGAGAAAGCACTCCTAATAAATCACATATGTAGCCCACTTACACCTTTCCTATGCCAACAACCTCCAATCTGGGCATACCTGAAACCTCCTTTCCCGCCATAAAGTTTTCCCATTCCTATTCCTGTCTGTGAGTCTCTGCTGAAACTCTGGAAAAAGTGATGGTGCTGACTCCTTTGCTGTAGTGAATGCTGAACGGGCAGCCTTTTTTGTCACTTGGTTGGTCTCTGTTTATTTCCACAGAGTAAAGACTTGGAACAAGGAAGAGACAGAGCCATGATGGGGGAAGGGCACTGCAGGCAGAGAGAAGAAGCACAGAGGCCCTGAGGTGAGAATCATGAGGAGGCCAGGCCAGTAGACTGGGATAGAGAGGGAGAAGATGGCAGCATACTAGGTCAGAAACACAATGGGGCTCAAGCAGGGGCAGATGGGGTAGGACATTGTAACTCAGGGAAAGGGCTTTGGATTTTATTCTTCGTGAGATAGGAAGCCATTGGAGGATTTTCAACATAGGAGTGAATTGATTTAACTGAGATTTTATTTAAAAAAAAAAACATTTTTTTTAACGTTTTATTTATTTTTGAGACAAGGAGAGATAGAGCATGAACAGGGGAGGGTCAGAGAGAGGGAGACACAGAATCTGAAACAGGCTCCAGGCTCTGAGCAGACAGCACAGAGCCCGACGCGGGGCTTGAGCTCATGGACCGCGAGATCATGACCTGAGCCGAAGTCAGCCGCTTAACCGACTGAGCCACCCAGGCGCCCCTTAACTGAGATTTTAATAAGAGTGTTCTCAGTGCTGTGTTTTGGACAAACTAAACCTATACAAGGATGAAAAGAGATCAACTACAAGGCTGTGTGGTCATCCAGGTAAGAGATGATGGTTTGACCAGGATGAATTGACCAGGATGGTGATATTGGAGCTGGCGAGAAATGCTCAGGTTCTGGATAAAGATAGTTGTTAGGATTTGCTGAAAGCTTATACCACGTGTGATGTGAGAGAAAGATGATGATCAAGATTTACACTAAGGCTTTTGACGTGAGTAACTGGAAGTACACATATGGCCTGTACTTTGATGAGCAAGACCATGGGAGGGGCAAGATCTGGTGGAAATGTCAGGAGCTCAGCTTTGTCCATGTTAGGATTTGGGTGTTAACTAGACATCCAGGTAGAGATGTAAAGTTAGAAATTGGACATTTGAGTCTTCAGTTCAAGAAAAGGTTGGTATTAAAGCTATAAATCTGTGAGGCATCATTGCTTAAGCAAACTTGAGAGCCCTGAGGATGGGTCAGGGCAACAATGCAGTCAGTGAGCACAGAAAGAGCAGAAAACGAGGCCAAGGACAAAGCCTTGGAGTGCTCCAGGTTTCAGAGGCCAGGGAGATAGTGGGAGCCAGCAAAGGAAACTAAAAAGAGCAGCCAAAGAGGCATGAGGAATTTCTGTTTTTTCAGTAGTGTTCAGGGAAGGCACTTGTTTTCCATTGTCTAGAAAAAAACTCTCTGTTTTTACGTTTCCTTCACTCTCTACAACTACAGTACTGTACTTCTCCAACACTGCTGACACTAGATGTGTGGGGTTTTCACCTCAAGCAGTTCTGACACTGGCTGCCTGGAGTTAGTGCAGACCCCGTCAGTTAAGGACTCAGTCCCGCGAGACTACCCCTGCCTCAGATACCAACTGCAAGTAGTATGTCTCCAGGTTACCCACAACTTCTGTCAAATTTGGTTACAGATCAGAGGTTTTCATGACCTCCTCCTTGGAATCTATCATTGGTTTTAACAGTTTACAGAACTTAGAGAAACACTTGTGTTATCAGTTTATTTTATAGTAAAGGACATGATGAAATATACAGATGAATACTCAGATGAAGAGATACGTAGGGTAAGGTCTGGAAGGGTCCCAAGGGCACGAACTTCTGTCCCCCTGGAGTTGGTGTGTACCACCCTCCTGGCATATAGCTGTGCACCTACCTGGAAAATATCTCTGCACACCATATTTTGGGGACTTTTATGGAGGCTTCATTATGTGGGCGTGGTTGATTATTGGTTCCATTTCTAGCCCTTCTCCCCTCTCTGGAGAATGGAAGGTGGTGCTAAAAGTTTCTAATTTCTGGTTTTTCTGGTGACCAGTCCCCATCAAGGAGCTCACAAAGAGTCATCTCACCAGAACAAAAGATGTTCGTATTACCCAGGAAATTCCAAAGGAGTTGAGTTCTGTATCAGATGTTGCTGTTACTCAGGAAATGACAAAGGTTTTAGGAGCCCTTGTGTCAGGAACATGGGGCACAGATCAACATATGCATTTTCTGTTATTTCGCATCTACTTATGGAAAAAATAGTCAGCTATTTCCTTCATGTAGCACAGTCTTCATTCCTTCACATAAAACAGGAATAATGCCTGTCTGTGGGATAAGTTAGTCCAGGGTGTCAGTGAGGGTATCAGTGACATCATTTCTCATGGCACAAGCAGAATTATGATTCATAAAAAAATAAGGAAAAAAAGGTGCTTATTTTGTAAAAGTGTGTCTTTTAACCTTCTACAGTAAAGGAGGGAGACAAAACAGTTGTGTATTTCTACCTTGAGTGGTTTGGGCCACAGATTCGTCCCTAGCGATGTTCTTACTACTAATGGTCTATGTAGACTGGAACTGCATAATTGTGTCTTCTTGCTCCCGTGCGCCTCAGATGATCCAAGCGTGGTTCTAGAGGAGGATTCCAGGTTAGGGCTGCTTCTGGGTTCCCCGCTCCCCTGCTAGCTCTTCTCTGGAGGCTCTGTTGGCACAGCACCTGACTACGTTTCACCTATTACTTCAATCTCTCTGGATGTTCCAGAGACCAAGAGGTCAAATTATACCAAAGGGGAAAAACATTTATTCCTTTACTAAATTGAGACAGGGACAGACACACACACACACACACACACACACACACACACACAAAACCCTAATAAAATAAAAGTTAAATCTGCAGAATTAGAAAAGCTGGCCATAAAGCACACAGTGACTTCAAAGCACCCCAGCTGAAGGCAGAACATACTACATGTTTTCAGGAGGAACTCACGCTGCACACCAGCTTGGTCTCTGGCAAATCCACACCTGCTGGAAGCAGCAGGGAACCCAAGTTCAGGAGCACAGCTCTCTCTCATTCAGAGCATAAGGAAGAGCTTGAGAAGAATACAAAATATCTGCCAACTACACATTTGCATCATAATTCTTCAAAATCAACTAGAAAAGCAAACAGAAATGTTTCAGCATCTGGAAGAACAAAGGGTGTAGTCTTGTAGGAAAATGTGTTATTTGCATGAATATACAAACCCTGTAGTAAATTCTTTGTTCAAATCTCTATGGAGAACTACAGAGCAAATAGAAAGAAGCAAAATAGGAAATGAAATGCCTCAATTGCAGGCTTTCTTTAAAGAATGTCTTAATTCCTTAGATATTGGGCAAAATTTCAGAAGGCTTCTGAAAGAAACAATATAGTAGCCCTTGGAGGTTGCCTTTTGGGGATGGGGAGCCGAATGAAGTCACTGAAATTGGTCCACCAGGAGTTGGCTGTGTTGTCCATGCAGGCACATGGCCTCTCACAGTTGGGGGAGGCGTCTATCCACCTACTCTAACTATAGTTTTTATGGTCTCTTTGAGACTCAGCCATTCCTCACTTTTTTTTTTTTTTTTTAAATTTAAAATCAAGTTAGTTAATATATAGTGTAATATTGGTTTCGGGAGTAGAACCCAGTGATTTATCACTTCCATATACCACCAAGTGCTCCTCCCAACAAGTGCCCTCCTTAATGCCCATCCCCTATTTAGCCCATCCCTCCACGCACTTCCCCTCCAGCAACCCCTCAGCTTGTTCTCTGTATTTAAGAGTCTCTTACAGTTCTCCTCCCTGTCTGCTTTTATCTTATTTTATGTTTCCTTCCTTTTCCCTATGTTCATCTGTTTTGCTTCTTATATTCCACATATGAGTGAAATAATATGATATTTGTCCTTCTCTGACTGACTTATTTCACTTAGCATAAGACATACTAGTTCCATCCACGTTGTTGCAAATGGCAAGATTTCATTTCTTTTTGATTGCTGAGAAACATTCCAATATTCCACTGTGTGTGCAGTCGATGGATATTTGGGTTCTTTCCATAATTTAGCTATTGTTGACAGTGCTGCCATAAACATTGGGGTTCATGTGCCCCTTTGAATCAACACTCCTGTATCCTTTGGGTAAATACCTAGTAGTGCAATTGCTGGGTTGTAGGACAGTTCTATTTTTAGCTTTGTGAGGAAACTCCATATTGTTTTCCAGACCTTTCCTCACTCTTTAAGAGATATTTTTAAAACTACAGGTAGAGTGTTCCTTGACGATAATAGCTCAGTGCTATTTGTTTTCTAGAAGTGCCACTAAATAGCTGTGTGATTTAACACAAATCATAATATCACTCTTGGCTCCAGTTTCCTCACCTATAAAATGATGGTAATTATATATATTGTGAGAGATAAAATGCAATCTAGCATGTGACAGAACCTAGTAGAATACCTAATAGAAAGCCTAAATATTTAAAGGGGACCCTTCATTTTCCAAGGGAGGAATAATTGTGATCTACCAATACAAATAGCTGATGGGAGTGCTATTTTAAAATGAGATCAATGATATCTTGAAAACAAACTCCAGAATAAATGCCTCTGTATATAAATAATGCATTTTAATTTTTATGACAAAGCAGACACTAAGTTTTGCTACTTCTGTTTCCAGGATTTAGTATAAATGCCAATTATGTAATTTATCTTTCAAGTTCAAGGCCAGTCTAGCCATTCCTTCCTCCCATGCTCTCACTTCTGGGATACTAAAGTTCTAGAAGGATTCAGAAAACCAGGGCTTGTTGCTTTTTTAGCATCACTTTTCAATGAGAGTTTTGCAGTTCATAGTTTTCATCATTATTTTAAAATTTGACTTACAGAACATAGAAATATTGAATGAAATGCATTTTCAGTGAAATTTTGAACTCGAGAAACTTTTATAACAAAATTAACAGGGCATATTTGGAGAATACATTTGGAGACATCAGATGTATTCATAACTGAATTTTTGTGTGTGTGTTTTGTGTTTACTTTTAGAAAAATGGAGCCACTAATGTTGACTCCTGCTTAACAAAATCATTGTTTCCATTTCCTATGATTCATTCAGCGCTACTAAGAGTTGCCATTTGTAGAACAAACACCGTATGCCAGACTTTATGTAATTTATCTCATTTGATCCTCATCATAAACTTAGGAGTACTTTTTATTATTTCCATTTGACAGACGAAATCATGTCTCATACCTTGTGGCTCCTGGGATAAGTTCAAGTAGAAAGGTAGAGACATAGTATAGTAATTAGGAATTGGGCAAGAGGAATATAAATTTGTTAATATTAGACACTGTCTTATTTTTTGATAAGGAGTAGATTTAAAAAATAAAGTTTGGGTCTCCTTCCATCCATGAAGGATTAACTGATATGGTAGGGTTTGTCTTTCCACCATAAGAACTAGACAACCAAACAAAATATAGAAAATAACTACTTTCAGATATTGAACAACAGGCAATGTCATCCTGACAGAAAGGAAGTAAATGAGATGAGCCCTATAATTACTCCATTTAGGAGGAAGTTTTGAGGTATAGTGCAGGGAGGGAGATACAAAGAAAACTCAAAGTTCTTAGTGAGTTCAGGAGACAGACATCAGTATTCAGACAGCTAAAATTGGAGAATATCAGAGAGGAGAGAGGTGCAGAGGCAGAGACAGATAGAGAAAGACAAAATGGGAAAGAGAGAGCTCCAGAAATCTTCAGCAGATCTTCTGGAGTCTTTTCTTGAATATCATCCTATGCATTTGGTGGTTGAAGCTCTGTGAGGCCAGGAGAGAAAGTAGGAGAGAACATAACTTCCAGAACTCATATAGGATCCATAATACACAGGCGTCAGATAGAGTGTTTAAGAAGATGTTGCCTCAGTAATTGAGCTAAACTCACCCTAGACTAAAGGTTGTTCTAGACCTTTCCTAACCAAGCTTAAAAGCAAGTGTTTAAAGAACAAAGTGATCTCAGGTAAATTAACTGCATGTCAGACAAAATCCAACAATATAAAAGTTGCAATATCCAGCATTCAATAAAAAATTACCAGGAAAAGCAAAGAAGCAGGAAAATATGACTCATAACCATACGAGAAAATTCAACAGACCCAGAAATGGCAGAGACAATGTTATTAGCAGACAAGGGTCTTAAAATATCTCTTACAATATGTTCTATATGCTCAAGGTGTAGGAAAAAAAATGAACATGTTGAGATGAGAAAAGAAGATAGATATAAAAAAAGAACCAAATAGAACTTTCAGATATGAAAAAAAATCTAAAATGAGAAAAATCACAAAATGAGATTAAGAGCATATTAGACACTGCAAAAGAAGAGATTAATGAATTTGAATACAGAGCAATAAAACTATCCAAAATTAAGCACGCTAACATAAAAATATAGGGAAAAAATGAAAACAGCATCAGTGACTCTCTGGGACAATATTAAGAAGACTAACATGTGAAACTTGATCTCCAGGAAGAGTAGAGAGTGTATTTGATTAATAAGATACAAAGGGAATTTGTTGGCCGGTAAAACTAAGCGGTGGACCATTAGGCCCTCTACATTTAAGTGCTCAAAAGATGTCAGGAATATGCCTGTTTCTTCTTTCATTTTGGCTTTCTCCTGATTTTTGGCTTCATTCTCTAAGAAGGCTGTCTCCATGAGACAAAACATGGCCTTTAATATTCTTGTATTTATTCCTTTTTATTTATCCATACCAGTAGAGGACTGCTCCTTCCCAGTGTGTATGAATCAGAAATCCAGAGAAGGACTCTGATTGGCCCAAGGTGAATCAAGTACTCACCAACAAATAATTCTTGTTGCCAGAAGAGTGAAGAATCGTAGCTGGTGCAACTTGGATTAGGTACCGCGCTATGCAGACTCATATTTGATAGCTTGCAGTACCATGGGGAATGGGGCCAGGAAATCTCTCCAAAGATTATAAGGCTGCTACGTGAATAGAAATAACAGATGTTCGTAACATTACCTGTTAGATTTAGCTGCATCAAGATGGACATTTTAGTCACACTGGTTCTCAATTAAATACCCCAACACTGAATTTAGTAATGCATTTCTTAGTGCTTTGTGCCATTACATGTATTATTGTGTTGAATCTGTTATTGAGCTCTTATAAACTTTTCCCTGAAGCTGGATATTAAGTGCCTAGAGAACAGAGACCATGTCTCATATATTTTTAATCTCTCCCAATGGCTGGCAGAGTGTCTCTCAAATGGTAGCAGAATAAATGTTTGTTTTGATGAATTTGTGGCAGGGACTAGTCAAATGCTCCCATTAAGCTGAGGAGAAATTAGATTGAGTAAATACCCTTAGCCTGTGCCATCATGAAAGAATAAAGTGTTCATTAAAAGCTAATTGGTAAGCAATTTGCAAATGAAAAACTGGTTTCTTTCTTTTTTCTCTTTCTTATCAGGATCGCCAAAGCTGTGATGAAAATACCAGGGGCAAAGAGGTAGATTTTTACATTTACATTTGACATTTCTCGCTGCCTAGAATCTTTGGGCTCAAAAAGAGCATGTGGGTGTGTATATAATGGAATTTGATGGATACTTAAAATCTCTCTTTCCTAATATATCCTTCCTGGTATCTTGAAAATTCATCAATTCAAAGTCAAGTATTTTGAATTAAGATATTGTGTTTTCTCCAGACCTCTTTACAATGCAACACCCAAGAAGGGGAAATGTTATTATCCATTAATGTCTTTGCCTAAATTTGTTTCTCCAAGGTAGTTTTGGTTACTTATCAGAGCCCTGAGGGAAGGAGTGAATGGCAGGGAATGTTCTGGGAAAGATGGGGATGAGGGCCTGTGTAATGCCCTCGATTTCAAATCCGAGAGACCACCAAGGACCCGATACCGATGCAAACGCATGAGGGTTTATTTGCAAGCTCGAGCTTGGGCCCAAGTATACCCGACACAGCGGAGCAGGGACTTGGACCCCTAGGTTAAGAGGCGGAGCAGTTTTATAGGGGCCAGAAGTTGCACAGTCATGCCAGTCCACACGCAGGTGGCCAATTGCATTACAATTTACCCTATAGTAACTGAACTAGCCTATCACTCTGATCAGAATTGGCGCGCAAGTTTGGCGGGCAAAAGGCGGGGTTTACATTCTTTGGCCGTTAGGGGTTCCGCATTCCTATATGAGCCGGTTTCCAGTAAGGGTGTGCTCAGCGGCTTGACTAGGGTGGGGGAGTGTCTTAAGCAATAAGTAGGTCATGTGGGGGTTATACATGAGATGATGGGTGTAGCACAAAATGGAGTTAGTCTTGCTCTGCTTGTCCGGGGTAGGGGATTTTTGTTAAATTCCTTGGGTCCCACAGCCTGTGGATGTTGGGCTAGTCTGGGGGGATGACAGAACCCCAGTGCTTCAGGTGCTCTTAAGAGCTAGGGGAAAACGTGCATTTTAGACATCAAGGGACACATTTTCAAAAAGAACATGAAAAGGTGACTGGGAAGGTGCTCCAATTACCACTCTTGTGTAGACAAAGATGCTTTTCCTCTAAGTACAGCTATGATGGGGAAAACAAAACTAAAACAAAGCAAAAACAAAAGCACAGGGAAAAATGTGGGCTTGGTTACCTCATTCTAAGACAATTACCATCTGGTCACAGGTGGCTCTGCACGCCCCACCTCCCTGGTCCCACCTGCCTTGGATACTCAGGTCTGGGCACTCATCTTCCTACTTGTTTCTGTCAACCTTTAGTCCCTGTAGCCTTATAGGCTGGAGGCAGAGTTTCAATTTTATAGGCCATGATACCATATTCACTCAGTCAATTTCAGAGATTTTAAGCTGGAAAAAAAAGCCTGTGTCTCAGAGTTCAGAAAATATAGTAACAAGTAACAATACGAGGAATTGGGCTGGTGGACTTACTTGGGTAGATAAACTCTTTTAGAACGGAGAGCTCTCACATAATCACAGCTAAGTCAGGCACACAGCAGATCCCCTACCTCCCAAGTGTAACAGGCAGTTTGCTCACAGGGGCGCTAGAAACAAAGTACTAGGTATGTGCTGTGCTTGGGTCACACTGGATTTCTGCAACCCAGAGGCTCATGCTTTCCAGGCCCAGTGCAGAGCTTCCAAATCAAACTTGCATTAGCAAACTTCAAAGCTCGGACCTAGCAACATTTAAAGACAGGCAATACCTCCCTGACATGGTGATTAGATTCACCTATCAAGAGGAGAGGAAATGAGGCACCTCTGGCAGTGTCTCAATTTTTCTGGGCTGGCTCCCTGATAGTCATGGAATATTCAGTCGGTATTACTAAGTGATCTCATTCCATCTTAACCACCTATTTGGCGACATTGCATACTGTGTTCCTCATTTCTGCAGTGTCTTTTGCCCTCATTTGTAAATAGCTTTCAGAAACCTGAAATGAAATTGCATTTACTTTTCCTTTCCCTCCATCAGTCTGAGTCAGCTTCCCTTGGAATCAGCTGTGCCTTCTGGCCCTTTTAAGGAATCATTATTTTCATAGAGGAGAAAAATGATCACTCTGCAGGGTGCTGTGGAATGTAAAGGGGACTGAGGGGGAAGGCGTGCGTGAAGCCACCCTTCCCACCCTCCTCAGTGAGCTCATTTCCCCCACTCCTTTAGGTATAAAAATGTGCACCTGCTCAGTTGCCTTAGATTTAAAATGCTTACATATAATTTCTTGCACACATTTTAATCTGGTTAGCACCGGGCCTAGAGAAGGACCCATTCCTTTCCCTGATCCACAATAGCTTCGCTCTCTAAATTGTTTTCTCCCTTGCATGTTTCAGATACTCATAGTAGCCTTGCACAATTTCAGCTCAGAACAGAGGCAAGGAAATCACCAAGGTAACACTGGCAGTCTACACTGCAGTTTTGTTTTGTTTTTTAATAGAAATAACAAGCAGATAGGCTGTTCTTCATTAATGTCTCTAATAGGTTAAAAGTGTCCAAACTTCTGCTTTTTCTTAAGCTAATAGGAAATTTAACCTGAGCCACAAGGGAGGAGGCATAATTTGGGTGTGAATGACCTAGGAGAAACAGATCTGTAAGCAGCATTGCTCAACAGAAGCCGTGCAAAGCCAACCAAAGGGCTTTCTCTACTGTGGATCTCAGGTCTCAGCAGATCTCAGGTTCTCTTAAATGCAAGGTTTAACCAAAGTTTCTAAACAAAGGGCCCATTAGGAATATTTGCACAATCTCTGTTTCAGATGTTTGACCCCAAGGCTTTTGTTTACTGAATTTGCTGAAGCAGTGCCCACTGGCATATCAAAAGCAACAGTTGCCTCTGTTCTGGTTTCCCATAGGAACAACATGACCCTTTTGCCCTCTAATTTCCCCAGGTTCTCTGCCTCTTTCTGCCTCTACTTGTCCTGTGCCCACTTTTCTCAAACGTCCTCACCTTTCCTCTGCCCTTCCCACTTCTATCTAGATGGACCCTTCTGATGGATGTCCCATTCTTTCAGGGTCTTGTCCTCTCCTTTTCAAGTAGACAAAGGTAACAACCTTACTCCCCAGTAACCTCTCAGGATAGGTTATATTATGAGGACGCTCTTAAGAATTTATAGGTTGGCCTGTGGGAAGAATGCAGTGTTAGATGACCCGATCAGGTGGAGGCTGGTGTCACGGGTGGTGAAAGAACCCACCTGAGGCAGAACAGAGGAGATAGAAGTTTATTGAAAAGACTGCAATGGAGCAGTGGGCAGGACAGCAAAGGAGAGGCTATCTGTCAGGAAGCAGAGGTAGGGGGCTGTAGTTAAGCTGAGGAAGTGAGGGGGTTTGGGAACATGTGGAAGTTTACGTTTTGGGTACCTGTGCCTGGTTGTTAAGTAGCCCGTATTTTGAGGCGGGTCACCTAATGAGCCTGTTTGCGTTCAGCCTGGTGGTCACTGTTGGCCTTTTTACTGTACTCAGGTTTCCATGGCTCAAGCCTGTTGCCCAAAAGCAGCCTCTACAGTTTCTAGACCCAGGACTAACATTAAAGAGAATAGAATCCTGATATTGCTAACTGGCTTTGTAAGTCTGAATAAGTGAACTAACTTATCTGAAACTCAGTTTATTCATCTTTATAATGGGGTTATGAATTTGCATTTCATAGGGATGTTATAAAAACCAAATGGAATGATTTTGCAAATTTCCTAGTTTTAGGGCTTAGCACAAAGTTAACTACTTCAAATTATCATTGGAGACATGCTATTTATCTGACTTTGTAAGATAACAGTCATGTTTAACTACAAAATTATTTTGAATGCTGTTATAGGATTGAAAATGCTTTAAAAATAATAAAATGCCATAAAACTATAAAATAAAATAAATCCTTGAGTTAAAATACAAAGAATTATTATTATTATTGTTATTGTTATTATTATATCATTAATTATCAAGACAACAACCTGGAAGTCATGTTTGAATACCCTCCACATTTCATCCCCAGCACACAATCCATCAGTGAGTCCATTAACTTTAATCTAAAATATATCCCCTATATATTGACCTCTTTTATCTCCACTGTTGTTAACCACTGTCTAAAGCCACCCCAACAACCCTTTATGGGTCTCTCTATGGGTACTCTGCTGTGCAGACACTATCTGAGGAGGGTTTTTATTACACACAAACAACTACGCTCCTTACCAATCTGTCCTCTCTAGAACAGAGAAGTCATCTCATCTGTCTTGCTCACCACCATTATTCCAGACTGAGAACAGTATTAAGCACACAGAGGACATCAACAAAGATTTTGTGAATGAATTAATAATGAATTATACTCATTAATATTTTCTAGTAAAAACCCCATGGGACATTTTACATTATTAGTGCATTTTACAAATAAGAAATCTAAGTATCTGTATTTAAATGATTAGCCTTTCCACAAGACATGGGGGATTGGTTGGATTCAGTACATTGGTTGGATTCAGAATTTTGCGGAAGCTGATCTGCACTAAAAAAAGAACAATAAATCAAACAAATAGTGCTCTATTCTGTACTCTAGGACAACTTGGCCATCCCCAACTTCTTTCACATTTCATTGGAAATGTATACTGGATCTTCTCTAGAATATTTTTTTCTACCCTACTTTCCACTATGGAATTTCAGTGAGTAATAGCTAAATTTTTTTGTTTTCTATAAATATTATACTGAATAATTAATTAAATTGTTTATTTTCAAGGTTCTAAAAACCAGTATACTATTTTCCACTCTCTGTTGGTATTCTGAAGATAAATACAAATAAGTTCTTTTGTTATGTTAATTTTAAATGAAAAGATTTGTTTTATTAACCTTTAACCATGACTGACATTATATTAGCAGTTTTTATTTCCAACATCAGTGTTCTAACAGCGGCAATAATTTTCATTTATACCTACTTTATATTAACACTGTAGACATAGTGTTTATCATATCAGAGTGTATATTTAGAAACCAACAAGCATTACAGCAGGGTGTTGCTACTGGATGGCAGATTTTGTAAACATTATGAAATCTTAGAAAATCAAATATTTGTGTCTGGGCTCTCCAATTATTTTCACTTTCATACAAATCATCTGCATAAATGACCATTAGGATATCTGAATCAAACTTAATGCAACATTAGCTCAACCAAGGCAGAGTAGGATTGAGTTGAGTAGCTGATGTGTTAGGTCAATGGAAATGTGTGAGAAGTCATCCACCCACAATGAGTTTATTCCCTACTCTCACCCTCATCCCCCAGATACTTAGAATGATAGCTCAATGTTTTTATCTCTCTTCTGTGGAAGAGAAACTGGTGACACTAAAACATCAATCCTGAATTGTTGAGTAAATATGAAATTCAGCTAAGGCTCATTAGATCAGATTCCAAATGCTAAGATGCTCATCAATGTCCTTGAAGAGGAGCTCACGGTGACATGGAATAAACTCAGTTTCCTACAGACACCATTTACAGGGCAGTTGAGAAGTGCTGGTGTATGAAAGAGATCCTTATCTTTGAATATACACCACCATTGGACCCCTATCCACCCAAGCAAGAAGTTAGTGGTATGGCTTTGCTAATATCCACATCTATAGTTTTCTGGGTTGATAGAACACAGATATTTGTTCATCCTAAAGGCTGTGACTGTGACATCATTAGCTGTTTTAGGTTTTTAAATTTATCCAATGAACAGAAATTATATTTACATATAATTGTAAAGCAAAACAATGTGATCTTTAAAATTTTAAGGAATAGAATTTGTAGACTTCTGGAAAGGTTTCTGAGTAGGAGGATCCTAAACTCACCTCATCTCAAGGACACACTAAGATAACAGCCACATCAGTACAACTAACTCAGAAGATGACCCAAAGACTGGCAGAACAGACTTCTCACAGTTAATTGTAGAAAGAAGGCCACATAGAAAAGGGCAGGAGAGGCAGAGACACAGTCAGGAACAACACTCCAGGCAAGACTAACCCCAAGGCACAGAGACACAGGGACACCACAAGCACAGAGAAGCAAGAGGATCAGACCTCATGTCAGGCAGCCCAGATAAGGGGGACCCACAAGGGGAAGATAAATTTCCATAACACTTGGCTTTGAAAACCAGTAGGGCTTTACTTCAGGAGCTGTTATAATCTGTGGGGCTTACCTCCAGGTACTTTAAAAATCAGTGGGCTTAGGGTGATAGGAAACTTAGTCCCCACCCTAAAAGATCTAGCAAAACAAATAAACCAGCTAAGATATAGCACAGAAGCAGCAGTTTGAAAAGTGCCTTGGGCTATATGTGAAGGAGGTTTTGTTTTTTTTTGTTTTGTTTTGTTTTGTTTTGTTTTTTTAATAATCTAAAAATGTGTACTGAGGGGCAGAGATGTTTAGACTTCTCCAAGAGCAAAAGAGCTAGTGAGTGCCATTTATCTCTACTCCCTCCTCCTCCCCACCCCCCCACCCCGCCCCAGCCTAGATAGCCAGACACTGGTGGGAACCAGCATGAAAACTCTCCACCTACCTTGCTAACACCAGGCTCCCTGCCCCCACGTTCTTCTGCAGATCCACTGCCAAAGCAACTCCTATTTTGACACACCCTGAAAACATCCCTGGCAGGGATCAACACCACTCCAAAGTGACTCCTGCCCAGGAGAGAGGGGACGATACCACACATATTAGTGCAACTGCAGCCCTGGCAGATGGACTGGGGACAGACATAAGATGTGACTGCCAGCCCTACCCCTCAACAAAAGCCTTTCAGGGACAGAGAGCCCTGCAGTTCAGGGTGACTACAGCCCCAGCAGACAGACTGGGGACAGGCATCTGGTCTGACTGCTGGCCCCACCCACCAACAAAAGCCTCTGAGGGGACAAGGCAGGGCGAACAAGCTGCAGATCAGTGATAATGTAGTCCCAACAGCTGGAATGGTGGCTGAGTGCTGATACTGCCCAACTACAAAGCCACAACAGCCCCAGACTGGCCCCTTAACAGTGCAGGGACCAAACCTCGCCTGGTGCACTCACAACAGGCAAAGTGAGCCATTACAGCTGACTGAGGTGAAGGCAAACACAGCTCAACCACAACAGTAGGGTGAATGTAATTGACATAGGGGACACCCCCTGAAGTACCTGGTTCTGGTGAACAGGGGACATTGCGCAACAGGGCACCACAGGATCTCTTCTTCATAAGGACAATACTTTCAAAATCAAGAAACATAGGTGACTTTCCTAATACATGGAAACAAATGCAGAGTGTTAGACAAAATAAGGAGATAGAGTAACTTGTCCCAAATGAAAGAAGGGAACAAAACCACAACAAAAGAGCTAAATGAAATGGAGATAAGCAATATATTTGGTTAAAGAATACAAAGCAATGGTCAAAAAAATACTCACTGGACTTGAGAAAAGAGTGGAGGAACTCAGTGAGACCTCCAACAAAGATACAGCAAATTTTAAAAAGAACCAATCAGAATGAAGAACTCAATAACTGAAATAAAAAATACACTACAGAGAGCCAATACCAGACTAGAGGAGGCAGAAGAAAAGATCAGCAACCTAGAAAGCAGAGTAATGGAGGCAACAAAGCTGAATAGGAAAAAGAAAAAAAAAGAATAATAAAAAATTGAGAATAGGTTAAGGGAACTTCAAAGACATCAAGAATAATAGCACACACATTACAGGGATCCCAGAAGGAGAAGACAGAGAGAAGACACATAAAATTTATTTGAAGAGGGGCACCTAGGTGTCTCAGTCATTTGGTTAGGCATCGACTCTTGATCTCAGCTCTGGTCATGATCTCATAGTTAGTGAGATCGAGCCCCACGTTGGGTTCTTAACTGACAACATGGAGCCTGCTTGGGATTCTCTTTCCCTCTCTCTCTCTGCCCCTACCTTGCCCATATGAGTGTGTTCTCTCTCCCTCTCTCTCTCTTTCAAAATAAATAAACTTTAAAAAATGTTAAAGGGAATTCTTTAAGTGGTAAAAAAGGCCACAATCAGGACTAAGAAAATTATGAAAGTAAAAAATTTCACAAGTAAATGCAAACATGTAACAAAAGTAGTGGATTGATTATTTATAAAACCAGTATGGAGGTTAAAGCACACAGCAGTAAAACCAGTTATATCTGTAAAAATAAGTCAAGGGACTCACAAAACAAAAGGATGTAAAGTCTATAATTACGTACATTAAATGTGGAAGGAGTAAAAATTTAGTGCTTTTATAATCAGTTCAAACTTAAGCAACCATCAACTTAACACAGACTGCTATATACATAAGATGTTATATATGAACCTAATGGTGACCACAAATAAAAAACCTATAATAGATACACAAAAAATAAAGAGAAAGGAATACAAGCATACCACAAAAGACAGCTATAAAACCACAAGGTAAGAGAGCAAGAGAAGAAAGGAATAGAGAATTACAAAAACAACTGTGGAACAAGTAACAGACTGGCAATAAATACATACGTATCAATAATTACTTTGGATATAAGTGGACTAAATGCTCCAATCAAAAGACCTAGGGTGACTGAATGTATAAAAAAGCAAAACTCATTTATATGCTGCCTACATAGGGACTCATTTTAGATCTAAGGACACATGCAGATTGAAAGTGAAGGGCTAGAAAAACATTTATATGCAAATGAAAGTGGAAAGAAAGCAGGGGTAGCAGTACTTATATTGGACACAGAACACATTAAAACAAGGACTGTAATAATAGACAAAAATGGACATCAGATAATAATAATAAAAGGAATAATCCAACAAGAGGATATGACAATTGTAAATATTTATGCATCAAACATGAAAGCACTTAAATACATAAAGCAACTATTAACAGACTAAAGGAAGAAATGAACAATAATACAATAATAGCGGAGGACTTTAGCAGCCTACTTACATCAATGGATAGATCATTCAGACAGAAAATCAACAGGGAAACTGTGGTTTTGAATGATGATACATTGGACTGATGGGCCTAACAGATATATTCAGAATATTCCATTCAAAAACAATAGAATACACATACTTTTCAAGTGCACATGGAACATTCTCCAGAATGGATCACATGTTATATCACAAAGCAAATATCAATGAATTCAAAAAGACTGAAATATCATGCATCTTTTCCAACCCCAACAGTATGAAACTAGAAATCCATCACAAGAAAAAATCTGGGAAAAACACAAATACATGGAGGTTAAATAGCAAGCTACTAAAGAACGAATGAATCAACCATGAGATCAAAGGGGAAATAAAAAAATACATGGAGACAAATGAAAATGAAAGCACAATGGTCCAAAATCTTTGGGATGCAGAAATGGCTGTCTTAACAGGGAAGGTTATAGCAATACAAGTCTACTTAAAGAAACAAGAAAAAGCTCAAACAACCTAAACTTACACCTAAAGAAGATACAGAAAGAAGAAAAAACAAAACCCAAATCCAGTAGAAGGAAGGAAATAATAAAGAGTGGAGGAGAAATAAATGAAATAAAAACAAACAAACAAACAAAACCACCCCGAAACAATTGAACAGATTAATGAAACAGGAACTGGTTCTTTGAAAAGATAAACAAAATTGATAAACCTTTAGCCTAACTCATCAAGAAAGAAAGAGAGAGAGGACTCAAATGAAAAAAAAAAAAATAAATGAAGGGAGACAAATAACAACTGACACCAGAGGATTACAAAGGATTATAAGAGAATATTATAAAAATTGTATGTCAACAAATTCAACAACCTAAAGGAAATGGATAAATTCTTGGAAACATGTAGCTTTCCAAAATGGAATCAGGAAGAAATAGAAAATTTGAACAGACTCAATTATTAGCAATGAAATTGAATCATTAATAAGAATAATCCCAACAAACAAAAGCCCAGGTGAATTCTACCAATATTTAAAGAGTTAATACATATTCCTCTTAAACTATTCCAAAAAATGGAAGAGGAAAGAAAGCTTCCAAATTCATTCTATGAAGCCAGAATTACCCTTGTACCAAAACTGCACAAAGACACTGTTAAAAAAGGAAACTAAAGGCCACTATCTCTGGTGAACATAGATATAAAAATGCTTAACAAAATATTAGCAAACCGAATCCAACAATATATTAAAAAAATAATTCGCCTCAGTCAAGTGGGATTTATTCCAGGGATGCAAGGGTGGTTCAGTAGTCACAAATCAAACAACCTGATCCATCATATTAATAAGAGAAAGGATAAAAAACATATGATCATCTTAATAGATGCATAAAAGCCATTTGACAAAATGCAGCATCCATTCATGATTAAAAAACTCTCAATGAAGTAGGTTTAGATGGAACATACCTCAACATAATTGAAACCATATATATGTGAAAAACTCACAGTTAACATCATACTCAATGGTGGAAAACAGCTATTTTTTTCCTAAGGTCTGGAATAAGATGAGGATGTCCACTCCCATCACTTTTATTCAGCATAGTACTAGACGTCCTAGCCACAGCAATCAGACAAGAAAAAGAAATAAAAGTCACCTCAATTGGTAACTAAGTAAAACTTTTATTATTTGTAGATGACATACTATGTAGAAAACTGTAAAGACTCCACCAAAACACTGCTAGAATTGGTTATGAATTCAGTAAAGTCACAGGATATAAAATTAATATACAGAAAGCTGTTGCATTTCTATGCATTAATAATAAAGTAGCAGAAAAATTAATAAAACTCCCATTTACAACTGCACCAAAAATAACATACATAGGAATAAACTTTATCAAGGAGGTGAAAGACCTGTACTCCAAAATCTATAAAACATTGATGAAAGAAATTAAAGATGACACAACAAATGGAAAGACATTCCATGTCATTGTCTGGAAGAACCAATGTTGTTAAAATGCCATACTGTCTTAAGCAATCTACAGATTTAATGAAATCCCCATCAAAACACTAACAACATTTTTCACTAAACTAAAACAAATATCTTAAAATTTGTATGGAACCACAAAAAACCCTGAATAGCCAAAGCAATCATGAGAAAGAAGAACAAAGCTGGAAGTATTACAATCTCAGCTTTCAAGATATACTACAAAGATGTAGTAATCAAAACAATATGCAACTTGCACCAAAAAATAGACATATAGATCAATAGAACACAATGAGAGCCCAGAAATAAACCCAAGCTTATATGGCCAATTAATCTATGAAAAAGGAGGCAAAAATATGCAACAGGGAAAAGATAGTCTTTTCGACAAATGGTGCTGGGAGAATTGGACAGCTGTGTGCAAAAGAATGAAACTGGACCATTTTTTTTATGCCATACAAAAAATAAATTCAAAATGGTTTAAAGACCTAAATGTGAGAACTGAAACCATAAAACTCCTTTAAGAAAACATAGGCAGTAATTTCTTTGATATCAGCCATAGAAACATTTTTCTAGATATGTCTCCTTTTGGCAAGAGGAACAAAAGCAAAATTAAACTATTGGATTTACATTAAATAAAGAAAAACCTTTTGCACAGCTAAGGAAACCATCAACAAGACAAAAACCATCAACAAGACAACCATCAACCTACTGAATGAGAGAAAATATTTGGAAATCATAAAATCAATAAGGGGCTAATATCCAAAATATATTAAGAACATATATAACTCAGTAACAAAAAACCCAAATAATCTAAATTAAAAAATTGGAAGATGATCTGAATAGACATTTTTCTAATGAAGACATACAAATGGCCAACTGACACATGAAAAGATGCTCAACATTACTAATGATCAAGGAAGTGCAAATTAAAACCACAATAAGATATCACCTTACATCTATCAGAATGGCTAAAATTAAAAAAAAAAAAAACAAGAAAGAGCAAGTGTTGAAAAGGATGTGGAGAATAAGGAGCCCCTCGCTCACTGTTGGTAGAAATGCAAACTGGTATGGCCACTGTAGAAACAGTATGAAGAATCCTCAAAAAAATTAAAAATAGAATTACCATATGATCCAGTAATTCTACTACTAGGTATTTACTCAAAGAAAATGAAAACACTAATTCAAAAAGATATATGATTATTGAAGCATTATTTACAATAGCCAAGATATGGAAGCAACTCAAGTATCCATCAATAGAATAATGACTAAAGACATGTTACACACACATGTGCACGCGCGCGCGCGTACACACACACACACACACACACACACACACACACACTGGAATATCACTCAGACCAAAAACTAAATAAATAAGTAAACTCTTGCCATTTGTGACAACATGATGGACTCAGAGTATAATGCTAAGTGAAATAAGTCAGACAGAGAATGACAAATACCATATGATTTCACTCATATATAAAATTTAATAAACAGAAAAATTTAAAAAAAAACCTGAAAAACAGGCTCTTAAGTTCAGAGAACAAACTGGTGGTCCCCAGAGGGGAGGTGGATGGGAGGATGGGTGAACTAAATAAAGGGGATTAAGATTACACTTATCTTGATGAGCACTGAGAAATAGATAGAATTGTTGAATCATTATACTGTACACCTAAACTAATAAAACACTGTTTGTTAATTATACTTCAATTAAAAAGATAGTATTTGTATTTGTATTTCAATTAATCAGTTTGTATTGAGAATCCCAGAAGCATAGTGATAACAGAAGTAACCATATTAAGTCTCAATTTTTTATAATCTAAATAGATATTATAAATTCCAGGCTATCTTTTTTAATATTTTAAATTATAGTATAATTTACCTATAATGAAATATGCTGATTTAAGAATGTGATTTTATCTAGTTGAAAAATGTACATGTTCATATAACCTACAAGTCTATCAATATATACAGTATTTCCAACTTCTTAACACCTTTGTGCCCCTTTGCAGATAATCACAAGCACCCCACCAAGCAACAACTTATCTGATTTCTATCCCCATTGATTAGTTTCGCATGCTCCAGAACTACATATGGATGGAATCCCACACAGAGCATGTACCTTTGTGAGTTTAGCTTTTTTCACTCAGCATAATGCTTTTGAATTTTACCTACATTCTTGTATGTAGTTTACTTTTATTGCTGAATAGTATCCCATTGTATGAATATACCACTATTTATCCCATTGCCTGTCTTTTAAAGATAAATTCAGTAAAGTTTTTCAGCAAAATCTTTAGACTTTTAGTTTGACCCACAAGTAAAAGTGGAATCCTAAAGAATTAGAAGTGTTTTTGACCTTAACTAACCTGATAATTACTTACAAGTTTCATCTCATTTTGCAAATGTGTTCATAGCCAGTCATCATAGCATTTCAAAGTTGGAAGTTGCCTTAGAGATTATAATGTTGAACCCTTTGTTTTATAGATTAAAACTGAGGCCTAGAAGGGATTAGTGACAGAAGTAAAAATACAAATCAGATTTCCCTCATCTTTCTCTCTCCCCTATCACAAACTCTAAATTTTTCTTTTAACTCAGTGGATAAAATTAATGAATTTATTTCAAAGGTAAATGGAAAAAGTGATTGTTTTGTATGTGCCAAATAGAATTTTGTAGTATAGAAAGCTCACTGAACCAATCTAAAATCTGATACCATTTTCAAATGTGTGTTTTCACAAAGTATTTCAGGACTAGATTTTGGAATTTTGAAAAATAAAGTTGAAGTATATACTACCAAATTCAGGAAACATACTGTGTATGTATTAGGACTTTTCTTTGATCACAGTAGCTGAGTGTAATATTAGCATAAGCATTATCAAAGACAGGCTGCCAAAATATCTTGTCCTCTTTCAGTAGTTCTTATTAGTATTTACCCTCGGCAGGGAAGGCATTTTGGAAAGTCTATGATACAATGAAACTGGAGAGAGTATGAATCAAATACAACTTATTCTTCTTGAATAATATCTTCTAAGAAAATGGCACTTACTTTGTCGAGGTCAGCTCTGAAGGAAGTCAGTGACATGCTGGTAAATGTTTAACAAACTGATCTCTGGAAATAATAGCTCTGATTTCTAACATTTGCTTATTTCCACAGTGCAAATACTTGCACCTTGGTTGATTTCCAGCTACCAACATGATGTTAATGTTTGTAAAATCCCTCGCAATTTAACAATCAGCTTTCATGAGACTCTCAGCACACCACTTGCTGAAGGAAGCAAAGTGGTTAGCTACTTTTCAGCTCTCAACGTCTAAGAGGATAAGTTAAAAAGGAAAAACAAGAAGGAAAGGAAGAAGGGAAGGAAGGGAGGGAAGGAGGGAGGCAGGCAGGAAAGAAGAAAGGAAGGAAAACAAAAGGAAAGTAAAAAGGAAAGAAAAGAAAGGCACCTTCACCAAAGCTAATTAGATTAACTCAAAGTGTAACCAAGGAAGCCATTTTTAGAAATCAATTAAGCAAGGAGATTTCCCCCACAACCTTAGCTGGGAAGGCCCAAATGGTTGGAGGCTGGGACACATAGGGTTGGAAGATCTACTTCAAAGATGACTTTTCACTTACATCCTAGCCTCCTGTCTAGGATGGCTGAAGATGGGCTTAGCAGGGACACTGAGACTGCCAACCAGCTACATATTACTTCTTTATGTCGTGTGGGCTTCTCATGGCATGGCAACTGGGATCCTACAGGAAATATTTTGAGAAAGATCCTCATAAGAGGAAGTATTCCAAGATGACCAAGCAGAAGTGGAATCCCTATTTCAAAGTAATCAGAGGCTCACTCAGATTCAAAGGGGACATAGACTTCACTTTCCACTGGGAGGAGTATGAAAGAATTTATAGCCATTTTTTAAAACATCTATGATCAGCAAACATTTAAACAGTGCATCAGAACTAGATGAACTATCACTTGTTTAAAGCAAGGTTAAGGGGGAAACAGTTGAAATATATTGGCTTTTGCATGCTTGAGTAGAATAGTCTAAATGGGAATAATAAGACATTTTGCACACAGAGAATTGGCCTGAAGTAAAGCTTCTGCCGTCAAGAATGGAGGTGGTAAATGAAGAGAGTCATAATGCAGGGCAGGAGGGCAGGGGAAATGGGGGCTGTGCAGTCTGAGGAAGACCACCAAAGAGTCATGAACGGGGAAACAATTTTATATATTGAATGGCAAGGAATGCCAAGGATTGCCTTCAGCCACTAGAAGCTAGGAAGAGGCAAGGAAAGATCCTTCCCTAGAGCCTTCAGAAAGAGCATGGCCCTGCTGATTTTGGACTTCTTGGTCTCCAGAGCAATGAGAGGATGGATTTCTGTTGTTTTAAACCTCCCAGTTTGTGGTCATTTTTTATGGCAGGTCTAGTAAACAAAGATAGTTTCTAATCAGTCCAACGTAATGACAAGGGTCCTCATAAGTGGAAGAGGGAGGCAGAAGAAAGAATCAGAGAGAAGGCAGCATAAAAAGGACTTGAGATGACATTATTAAATGCAGGAAGGGTGCATAAGCCAACAAATACATGTGGCTTCTAGAAGCTGGAAAAGGTAGGGAAATAATAGGATTCATAGAGCTTCCAGAGGGAATACTTCCCTGCTGACACTTTGGTTTTAGCTGATGAGATCCAGTTCGGACTTCTGACCTCTAGAATTGTAACATAGTGGATGTGTTGGTTTAAGTTGCTCAGTTTATGGTAATTTGTTACAGCCATAATAAGTAACTAATACAAGGTTGGTTGATTCTTTGGCTCTAAGGAGATGACATACAAGCCAGGCTGGTTTTGATGGGAAGAGGATTGGCAACATAAGCCCCTGGGGAGTGGGGCCAGGGAAGGGTGCAGGGTGGCCAAGTGGACACTATTCTACGTTACTTTGTTATAGCAGCTCTAATAAACCAATAAACCTCGATCCTACACTTCGCTCATGTTCTAGACTAGGGTACTAACATTCAGATAAATAAATGACTTCAGTCATTTACAGAGCTATTGGGGCTGCAGTCTGCAGTATTTGATGGTGATGCAGGGGACTAATTAACGCTTGAGGCCCTTCATGCAATTTTAGGTAAGGTTTTGTGGTCTGGCTGCCTGTTATTCAAACCCTTCACATCTGAACATTTAGAACTCAGTGTGTGTGTGTTTTCAGTCATTTCTCTCTGGATGAATGCAGGTCAAATTGTAAAAAACAAAACAAAATAAAAATTGGTCAAGTGATCACAAGATTTAAAGCTGAAAAAGAAAATTGTCATTAGATACAAGTCAAATGTGATTTTCTTCAAGACTGTATTTTATAGTAGATTCCACTGGAAAGATACACTTCTCTTATACATCGTTTATCTGGTTTTAAAAATTTCTTTTCTTAAGGATGATGGGATATAGGAGGATGGGTCAGTTAACAGTGAGATGTGCCTGTATGGTATAATTCACTATAACTCAACATAATTGCTTTGTGTAGTTAAGTTGATAGATATTATCATGTTACTTGATAGTTACCATCATTCACAAGAAGTACAGTGGACTTGACTGGAAACAACTTCCCTACTCTGTCCTGTAATCCTGATACACGGCAAGGCATGGATATATTTATATATTTAATCCAGTTGCACATAGAAATTAATAATAGATATTTCCAAATAAATTACTACATTGCAAATTAAAGGAGATTGGGGTTTTTTTCTTCTTAATATATTCAAATCAAATTCCCTCAGCCTCAGATCTCCAAGGGAGAGAATATGGGTTACTTCCATCCTGGGTGTAAGAGAGTAATCTAAGCAGACTGTAAATTATTTAAGTTGGTCACTTTGTTCTAATACATGCTAAGTAGCTCTTTAAATCATTAATGAGGACTTCAGCTCCCGCAATCTAGGTAGCAAATTAAAAAAAAAAATCTATGCTGCCTTTAATTACTTTTAAAAGAAAAGAAAGAGCCCGAATTTATTAAAATCAGATCATAGGTACTTAATAACCTACAGCAAAAAAAAAAAAAAAAAGAAGTTGATTTTATACTACCCAAATTTCTAAAACTTTAACTCATAATATATAGGTTCAGGTACTGCCTTTTTTGTTCCTGTAACTTTTTCTACATTATTTCTCTTAGTCCTGATAACAGTGTTGGAGGTAGGCATTGTTATCCCTCCTTTACAGATGAGGAAACTCATTCAGAGATTTAAATAACTTACTCAGCTTATAGGTCTCTGAACTGAGATTCACACTGGTCTATTTGATGCCAAAACCCATGCACTTTCTACTATATCATGTTGAATTTTATTTCATGGTTTACTAAGTACTCTCAAAAATTTTATTTTATTTGAGGCTCCAAAAGCCCTATGAGGTAATTCCCTACTTTATGGTTGAGAAAACTGAGCATTCTAGCATCTGATCCCAAATAATACGGTTAGAAATGGTTTTTGAGTGCTTTTCCCTCTACCCCAAGCCATGCACACACGTGCACCCACATATTCCACACATACATGTAGAGGGAAAATATATTTTCCTTCCTTCTATCCTTTTAGGTTCTTGGCTTTGGCCCCAGTTACAAAAGAGTCTAAGAAGAAATAAACAGAAATGTGTTACTATGTATGTCTCATATATGCATGGAAGAAGCTCAGAGATCAGTAAACTCAAAGATGTGGCTAGAACTTGAGTTTAAGTACCATCTTCAGCTAAAATAAAGGAAAAAGGGTATGAGGGAGGCAAGTTTTGAGAAAGTGACTAAGAAAATTAGGTAAACAATGGTAAAGTTTGTTATGCAGATTTAATCCATTTCCTTCTCCGTTGATAATAGGCATGATTTAGAGCCTTCCTTCTTTTCCTGGTAGAGAGGGAAACACCCTTACAAATGGTGATTTCCTTTATAAATATAAATTTCCCTTACAAAAGTGTAACTTCTGCTCTGTTTTCAGTGCTTCTCCTGTATCTGCTATTTCCCAAAATAACCAGTTCAAAATAATCCTTATGCCAAAGATCCATATTTGGGGTGGCATATTCTGGTCTCCTACACATGCAAGTACAAGAAAGCAGTGCCCCCCCATAACCCCAGCCCTGCCTCCCCATCAAGGCAAGGAGTATAGTAACCTGGCAACCTATACTGAGGGAATAGATGGGAACAGTCTTGTACTTCACCTCCAAAGCCACCTATTCACAAATCATTTCATTAATAATGAAGGATATGGTAGAAATACTCTTTAGTTCTTATTATTTCATAGAGGAAGTACTTGTGTATGTATTGAATTGATTTAAACTTCAGAGCCTTCTCTTTACTTATACTCTTCACTATTCCTGGGATTAGGGCTGCCAGACAAAATTCAGGACACTCTATTAAATTCAATTTTCAGATAAACAGATAAACAATTAATAATTTTTAAGTATATTATAAACATTGCTTGAGACATACTTATGCTTAAAAATTGAGTTGTTTCTGGGCATCTGGCTGGGAGCATGTGACTCTTGATCTTGGGGTTGTGAGTTCGAGCCCCACGTTGGGTATGGAGATTGCTTAAATAAATAACACTTCAAAAAATTAATTGTCTGAAATTAAAATTTAATTTAATATCATGTATTTTTATTGACTAAATCTGGCAGCTTTTCCTGGGAAGGAAGTTGGGGTGCTACTGGGGGAGAGAAGACATGACTCAGTGATCTAAGAAGTCTCTAAGCCACTAATCATAATGTCAAGAACGCTTCATGACAAGACTAGCCCCACTTAGTACTTGCAACGGTTATTTTGGAAACCCTATAACTTCCCTTGTGCCTTGGATTCTGCTGTAGTTCTCATGAAAAGTAGCAATTACAGTTATATATACCTAAATAAGAAAAGGAAGATAGAAAAACTCTGAGCTAAAAACCAAACAGAAAACCAAACACAAAAATAATTCATATTATTGAAGTGATGATGGGATTTCTAATACCATAAAAATTACTAGTCATCCCTGATTCTCTAAATCAGTGATTCTTAAACCTTAGCAGTATCAGAATCAGCTGGATGGCTTGATAAAACACACTCCTAGAATTTCTGCTTCCGTAGGAGTGGAGCGAAGGGTGAGAATTTATACTTCCAACAAGTTCCCAGGTGACCCAGATGCTGTTGGCCCAGAGACTACAGTACCAAAATTGGGCTTCCTCCAATAGTACTCAAATTACTGATGAGGTCACGAGTTAATTGAATTTGACTAAATTCTGGTTAGGCAGTAGAGCAAATATTTCTAATACCTAACCCAAACTTCTTTGGAGCACGTTGTTAGTAGGCTGCAAAGTAATAAATCATAAAAGAAAAACTAGCTTTGCACTGCTCTCCCTTGGCCATTGTTAAATTCTGAGCCAAGGAAAAGATATGCCTGCTGGTGAGCGCACATTCATTCATTATCCTTTATTATCACCTGAAGCTATGCTTACTATGCTGCAAAATAACAACCTGAATAACAGTCAGGAAATACTATCCAGAACATCATCTTCCTGTTGATCTGCACTCTTTGAACAAGAGAATATTTCCTGGATTTATTTTTCCACAAATATTCCTTCTTGTTTTCATAGCATTTCTCCTGCTCAAGTGGTCATCTCACATTAACATTTGGAAGTGGCACATTTATTTTGATGGCAAAGTTAGGGCTCTTGATAATGCTTGTATTATTCTGGACCTTTGCCTTCGCTCTTCCCTTTCCTTCCTTCCTTCCTTTTTTCTGATATTTTAATGTGCCAAGAGAATATGATAAAGGACCATGTCACAGAAGTGTGTTTGCACTGTAATTCAAAAACACAGTCTTAGACCCAGCAAGTTAAAACACTAACACCTGTTCTAATGGAACATCTTTAAGGAAGTCACATATGTGACTTCTCTAGCTCAAAGAAGTTTGTTTTAATCATCAGCCCTCCCCCACAAATTTTTTTGAAAAATTAAACTTTTATTTTTTCAAAATGCCATGCACTATTCTTCCCTCTTCAACTGAATATACTAAATTATGTAATCTCTCATTGATTTTTAGGTCACCAGGGTGTATCTGCCGTTTGTACTTGACTTTGATAGTTTTGCCAACAGGGACAATTATGATGTAGTAGGCGGTAGTGGGGGACTGCTATCCAAATGGCTTTTGGAGTTCCTGATATGTTTGTCTTATAGATCTGCTGTCACCTTATTTATGGCCAGTTGTCCCTTCTTGCTATTGTTACTTTCTACCAAGTTTTCCAATTGCTCATCTTAATTTACGTACAGTTATAATCAATTCCTTTTATGAGTCAAGTACTTGGGTTTTGTGACTTTTTTGTTTGCTTTTGAATTTCAAGCTATGCTCCAAGTGCTAAACATATGGCCTTTGATAAATCATGTTGAAGGGTATAAGTTATTCTTTATATGTGGAATAAAGGCTGCCAACTCACTTTTCAGAAAGCAGAGAATCTGAGTGCTTTTCCAGCCACAGGAAAGTTTTAACATTGAAGCTGTCACATCTTCTTGTATGTTAGGATAAGTGGACTACTGGACAAAATAATGGGCTGCAAAAGACTGGCCCTAGACAATACTGTGAAGTAAACAAATGTTTTTCTCTACAGGCTCAGCCTCTTTTTTCGATGAACCCTCAACTAGGAGTTGACAGATTAAGTATAAGAATCTCAATTTAAATTTGAAATTCTGTTAAATGGCTGATACTTTTTAAAGCATAAGAATGTCCCAAATATTGAATAGTACATACAATACTAGAAAATTATTTGTTCTTTGTCTGAAATTCATGTTTCACTGGGCATACTATCCAGTTTAAATATTCCCCAACCCCAAATCACGGTAACCTTTTTCTTTTTCCTCTACGAAGCTACTCCCATGGGAAAAATTTTTGAAGTGAATCAAACTGAGATGTAAAATGGTAGATAGGATTATAGTCATGATGGATGTCATCATTTAATGAAAGCAGAATGGTATAGAGGAGAATTAATCACTGAGATGGTGGTCAAGGGTGCTGGGCACAGGGGGTACTTCTTGCTTTTAAACTCGGTGTCTCAAAGTTAAAGCTGGCTCAGGAACAGGTGAGAAATATTGGCTTTCTTCTGGCCAGGCTGCTAGGAAACAGTCTAGAAGATGCCACTTAACCTCCTTGTCACAGTTACCCATTGCCACATACCAAACTACCCAAACCTACTGACTTAAAACAACAGCCATCTTATTATGTCTCACAATTTAATGGGCCAGAGATTAAGGTATGTTTCCACTAGGTAATTCTTCTCCATGTGGAATCAAATAGAGTCATTTGTAGTAGTATTGGCTGGTGGCTTCTCTGGTCTGGAGGGCCTGAGCCTGTTCCACTCACAGGCCTGGTACCTATGAGCAAGCATTATTCTCTCTACACCTGGTCTGGCCACGTGGTTAGGTTAGACTTCCTCACAGCAGCATAGTTTCAGGCAGTTGGAATTCTACATTGACGGCTCAGACTCCAAGAGGGAGTGTTTTGTTGGGAAAGAAAAAACTTTTTCTCTATTCCTTTAGGTCCTTTGTCTACGGGCTTGCAAATTAAACTGAAAAAAGGAAGATTAATGGGACAGAAAGGTTTACATACACAGCAGCCAAGAAAAGAATTAGCTAGCTGGTTAAATGAGTAAAGTTAGGGGCTTATATACACAACTTAGTAAAGAAAAGGGAAGGGAAAATGCTCTTTGAGAAGAGTAAATAAGTTTCTTTAGGAAAGACAAATGGAGTTTTAGGAGAACAAACAGAAGCTAAGAAAGCTTGTGATAATGTTTGTCTATATAGGTATGAGCGGTCTTTTTGGTCTTTTTCAGCCCCATAAAACTCCTAGACAGGGAATGTATGGTAGGCTTATTCTAATTCTTCCTCATGGCAATAGATTTACTCCAAAGAGGGAATTTATGGTAGCCTCATTTCCCAGAAGTTGTCTTTAATTAGATAAGGGACACTCAGAGAAGGCTTCTTCCTGCATCTGTTGAATCTCAAATGTTTTTGGGCTTCATACCGATGCTGGTATTCCAAGTGGCTCCTCAGTTTCCAAGAGATCAAGGCAGAAGCTGTAAGACTCCTTCCCACTTAACCTCACAAGACTTGCAACCTGACTTCTCCTGCATTCTATTAGTTGAAATGAGTCTTATGGCCAGTCCAGAATACCAGGATATATGATTCATTGAAGAGCTCTCTTTGGAGACCAGAACCATACTCCCTGAGACTCAGTTTCTGCCTCTGTAAAATGGGCTGAGATTACAACATGTTATAGAAGCAGAAATTACTCACATAAAATATATGTAAAAAATTTTTAAGTTTATTTATTGAGAGAGAGAGAGAGAGAGAGAGAAAGCATGAGCAGTGGAGGGGTAGAGAGAGGGGGAGAGAGAGAGAATCCCAAGCAAGCTCCACACTGTCAGCGTGGAGCCTGACATGAGGCTCAAACTCATGAACCACAAGATCATGACATGAGCCAAAATTGAGAGTCAGGCGCTTAACCAACTGAGCCACCCAGGTGCCCATAAAAAAAATTGCATTTCCATTGCAATGTATTATGTAGCCTGAGTCTAACTTTTCTACTATACCTGTTTTCTGAATTTTGTATGTAGGATTTTATTTATACATAACAAAATTATAATTGTATATTATTTTAATATATTTCAGAACTTTATATATGCAGTTATATATATAACATATTTATAAATATACAAAATGTATATTATATATATGTGTGTATATATATGTGTATGTAAATATATATATATATATATATATATATACCCTAAGATATTCATTATATGTAATGAATTGGCTTCTTTCTCTGTATCTAAAATGGTGCTAGCTAAGGACCATTCTTGGAGTGAGAAAATATTCCCTCAAATTTTTTTGTAGAATTTGATTCTGTCATAGAATCTTAGTTGAAAAAGACTGGTCTAAAATGTTGATATCACTTTGGAAAACCTAATCTAGCTCTTACGATACCATCCCTTTAAGACAGTATATCACCTACTTACTGAAAATTAGTGTGTAGATAATGTGTTATGCCCAGAATTCGTGATCCCCAAAGACCACTAGGGAGCCGAGTCTGATGCAAAAGCAAAGAGCCTTTATTCGAGCTAGCTCGAGCTCAATCCCCTACCTGCACCGACGCAGCGGTGAGATACCAGGGAAAGAGAGCGAGTTTCAAAAGGACAAAGGTTTTATTGGGGCCTAGGGGCAGTTGGTGAGGTAATGGCTATGGCCTCAGCCGATGAAAGGAACAGCTTTGAATCCAAATGACAGCCCCGCCTTAGTTTAAAGCTAGGTTCTCTTTTCTGCTTATTATGGATCTTTGATAAGAAATACAATTGCTGAGAAGTCTGTTTTGCTTGCTGTTTGCTACGAGCATTGTGAGACCTTTCCTGATTGGAACCCGCTGTGTAGTAGAATGGGCTGTAAAACTTCCTAAATGTAGTCTGATATGTAATGGAATGAGTGATTGTATACAAACTAACCGGCATTTCTCGCTTCTGTAAACCTGCTTGCTTAGCACATTCCTCACCTACCCCCTTCCCCCTTTCTTCCTCCCGCCACAAGTAAAAACCTCCCCTGTGCTATTTGTCTCTGTCTATAAAAACGCTATACCAACGCTGATCGTGGCCTCTTGCGTCACCGGCGACGAGTGCGCAGAGGACCAGGTTCGAACCTGCAATAAACGACCCTTGCCGCTTGGCTTTGACTTACGACTCTGGAGGTCTTTTGTGGGAGGTTTAGGGACTTCAGGCATTACACCGATTGGCTGGGGAAGGGTCCTGGGGAAGGGTCCGAGTCCTGTTAGGCAGGTGAGGGGGGGGTTACTCAAGGGGAGGAGGTGTGGTCAAGGTGAAGGACACAGAACAAGATGGAGTCGGCTGGCGTAGGCCCGCCCTTCCAAATGAAGACAAGATAAGATTAATTTTAAAGATGAGGTAACAGAAATATCCTCCCTGACTACACCATTACCACACACAAGCACGCACTCACACACATATACAAATATGAGAGGAAAAATGTACTCAAGGATGTACAGAATCAAATCAATTGTGCATTGATATGCTGGTCTTCACATATCTCTTCCAATCACTAGACTCAACCCTTAAGAAGTTCAAGGGCTAAGGGGCTACTGGGTGACTCATTCAATTAAGCATCTGACTCTCGATTTTGGCTCAGGTCATGACCTCACAGTTCATGCGTTGGAGCCCCACATTAGGCTCTGCACTGACAGTGTGGAGCCTGCTCAGGATTCTCACTCCTTCTTCCTCTGCCCCTCCCTTCCTCTCTCTCTCTTTCTGTCTCTCTCTCAAAATAAATAAATAAGCATTAAAAAAAGAGGTTGTTCATGGCTGAGAATCAATTGCTTATTAGAATTCTCCTGTAGAATCCCCTCCTTTTTGTGAAAAACTTCAGTAGCAAGAGATCTCTTCTAGCCTGCAACCTTAAAACTTGTCATTTGGAGACTCCATGAAACCATTTTTTACCACATTATTTATTTGAGAAGTCATAAATTTTACTGTTTGAATTTAGCAAAGAAAAGACTTTTGTGATACCAGATTCATGATTTGACAGGATTTTTAAATTTACTAACCAGATATTTTATTTTTTTTCAAATTAAAAATTTTTTAACATGTATTCATTTTTGAGAGACAGAGAAAGACAGAGTGCAAGCAGGGAAAGGGCAAAGAAAGAGGAAGACACAGAATCCAAGCAGGCTCCAGGCTCTGAGCTGTCAGCACAGAGCCTGATGGGGGCTCAAATCCATGAACCATGAGATCATGACCTGAGTCAAAGTCAGACACTTAACTGACTGAGCCACCCAGATGCCCCAACTAACCAGATATTTAGATGTCTTAGAAAATTAAGGTCTTCAAAATTTTAAGAAGTTAAAATTTTATATTTCTTTGGTGAGATGTCTCTGACACAGTCTATGAACTGTGCTCTGCTAAGATGTTTGGTGGCATAAGAAATTTTCACACACACCACCAATGAGATTCTCAGTGAGTACTATGAACACGTCTCCTCAGTGACTTCTGCAGGAGTTAAAATGACTTGGCATTATTGTGCATATGCTTTGCCACTTTAATAAAGAAGCAATCACAGATAATGTTTTCCAACAACATAGGTAAAAGAAACTTTTTGTAAAGTCTGAAAAATGTTCTGTTATATTATTTAGTCAGGGAATATTGCATGAATAGAATATTATTGTATTTCCATAAATACAGAGAAATTCAGGTGTTAAAATGATTATTTTATGTCATTTAGACATAAACTTTTTTTCTGAAATAATCTGGATGGTTCCAATGATTCTTGACAGCCTTTTATTTTTATTTTTTAGTGTTTATTTATTTTTGAGAGACAAAGAGACAGAAAATGAGCAGGGAAGGGGCAGAGAGAGAGGGAAACACAGAATCCAAAGCAGGCTCCAGGCTCTGAGCTGTCAGCACAGAGCCTGACATGGGGCTCAAACCATGAGATTATGAGCTGAGCCAAAGTCAGACGCTTGACTGACTGAGCCACCCAGGCACCCCTGATTCTTGACAGTCTTGATAGTCCTTTATTATAGTAACTTGGCCTATGAGTAGAAATTCAGAAAAATCCAAGTGTTTATCCTAATACAGATGATCAAACTAAAGCTGAAAATCAGTGTGTAGATAATACAGAGAAGATAAGATTGCTGTATTACCAAATATCCAGAATTCCCAGGGGCTTGGCTTTCAATTCACTATACCAAAAGGAACACGTGCTATTTTTTTGAAGAAATAGTGGCAAGTGAGATTGAAACACCAAAGAATCATCAGTTATTTGGATCAAGCAAATTAATATATTTTCCTCATATTTTAGGTATGTGTGGAATGTATAAGTATGTAAGAGCGCACAGTTAACCAAGCAAGTTTGGGAAAGCATCAGGAAAAATACAGTTGTTTTAGGGGAAGTTGATTGTTCTGACAATGAAGCTTGTCAAATTATGGTGTGTATTATTTGGGGCTACCCTTGGAGATCACCTGGTGATATCCTGGCAGCTGGTGTTAGAAATACAGAGGTTGTTTCATCATGAGAATTTTCTGACTTTTAGTAGCTTCCTAGGGACAATCCCAGATGGCTTACTTAGCAGGAAACTAATTTATTTGTAGTTCCAAACACTTGCTAGAATCCCTAATGTCTTCATGAACAGGACCAGAAGTTCAGAGTTGCTCCCTTATGGTTAATCTGCAAGCCACATTAACTCCTTCAGGCTAAAAGGATACCATTAAGAGCCAGGTTACTTGTATTGCTTGTTATAAATTAATAAGTTGGTTGGACTTTGAATTAATTAAGTTAATTCAGTTGGAAAGCCAACTAGCTTTATACAATGAGAAGCTCCAGGTCAAGAGCTTCTTAACTGGGTCATGTCCTGCCTGCTGTGGAATCCAGCCCTGGCCAGACCTGCTCTTTCTAGACATTCTAGATGTCTAGATAAAAAAGGTTAAAATTCCAAGAGGTTAGGACCTAAAAGTGAGTGGAGATAATTGGTAGTTATGGAATATTCTCCAAGAAGCTGAGGTTCAAAGTAAGAGTTGGGTTTTTGTAGAGAGCAAGAGGTTTGAATGTAGAAAGAAAGGGAGCATTAAGGACAGATGATAAAGTATAAAGAATTCAATTCCTTGGGGCATATTAACCACTTTGATTTTTAGTCTATTAATCAGATGGTGAGATGTTGAGTTTCACTCAACCATAGGGTCCCTGGGCATCATGTTGGGGGAATAGCAATTAGGCAGGGTCTAGACCACAAAAGTCTTTGTAGGCTACCTAAAGAGTTTGTCTTTGGTTTTAATTTTTGTTTTTATTTTTGAGAGAGAGAGAGAGAGAGAGAGAGAGAGAGAGAGAGAGAGAGAGAATCTTAACCAGACTCCACACTCAGCACACAGCCTCAACGAGGGGCTCAATTCCATGATCCTGGGATCATGGCCTGAACTGAAACCAAGAGTGGGATGCTCAACCATCAACCAACTGAGCCACCCAGGTGCCTCCCATCCCCCCTTTTTTCAGACAACAGGAAGTGAATAGAAATTTTTAAAGAGGGGAATAGAATAAATAGGTTTGCTTTTGTGGAAGCAAACACTGATGATGACAGTAGATGGACGGGGCAGAGCACGTTGCCAAGGAAATGAGAAGCTGATGTAACAGCTCAGATAAAAGACTGAGAGAGACAGTGGCAGTAGGAATGGTGATGAGAGGCCATTTATTCACTAGTTCAACAGATATTAAATGCTGTTTATGTGCTAGGTGCTGAGTTTTACATACTAGGAATACAGGAATGAATAAAATGGACTCATTACATGATCTCAAGGAGTTTATATTCTAGTGAGAAAGACAAAAATAATTACCGAAATTAATGATCAGATTTTTTTCTTTTTAGCTAGAGAGAAATGCTTTGAAGAAAATAAAACTGGGTGTTAAGGGAGAGTGATGAAGCTAGGAGGCCTTTAGAAGGAAGTGACAGTAGGTGTAAGACTTGATTGACAAGAAAGAGTGAGTCATGTGATCTTGGGGAAGAGCGTTCCTGGCAAACAGACAGTGTAAAGGATCTAAGGTTGTAGATAGATGGGAGGAAGAGTTGGGGTGGGTGGTGATGGAGCAGGTGATGGAGGGTGTAATGGTAGGGAAAAGAACTGAAGAGGAAAAATGTAAAGTGATCATGGGGAATTTAGATTCTAAAAGCAATGACAGTAACCCAATCGTGGCTTGCATTTTTAAAAAAAAATCACTGATTGCTGTGTGGAAATATGGAAGCCAATTATGATATTTTTGCAGTAGTTCCAATGAGATACTGGTGCCTTGGGTCAATGTGATAATCATGAAGACAGAAGTATTGAAATTCTGGATAAGCAAGGTACTGCAGACCCTCAGCTTTGAGAAAAAGGTATTTAGATAATTCTCCACAAATTCTTAAATATGAAAATATTTCTATAGATTCATTCCCAAATCAACTAAACCATATGAAAATAATGTAGCCCTTTTAGTCCCTCGAGGAGATTACGTTGTATGCCATGATGAGCAGAGAACAAGAAAACCCCAGTGGAGTACAATGCAGCATATGCCCGTTGAGTACACTGACAGCTTTACACGTATTCAACAGAAAACAGGTAGACAGGTACAGTTACTTTTGAAGGAAGGTGTTTATTAAAAGGAAGAAACTTATCTGCTGGGCTTTTTGATGACTGATTGGAAAAGTCGGCACTTGGGTGTCAGGGAAGGATGCACTGCCTCATAATAGAGTAACTGAGAGTACTTCTTCTCAGCTCTCAGGAAAGTCTAGTCCACATACATGTATGGGGTGAAAAATTTCCCTCTGCCAACTTAATTCCAGTAATAAGGGCCAGGAGATTGCAAAGTAACTGAGAGTAGACAGATTAACAGAAGAAACGTTTATTTTGTGTGGGGGAAACATTCAGATGAAGAGGATCCCCAAACAGCTAGAGATAGAGGTTTGTATGCTGACTTCATAGTGGAAAGGGAACAGGGAGAAAGGGTTTCTGTGGAAAAACAAATGGGCTTTAGGAAAGACAAATGGGCTTTTAGAAGAACAAATGGAAGATACGACAGTTTGTGATACGATTTGTTTACGTGGTCTCTCTATCCCGGTGTGAGTGGTCATCTCCTTACTGGGAGCGAAGCTCTCCCTGGGAGAAGGGAGGTATAACCTCTCAGAAGATTCTGCCTTTAGTCAGACAAGAGTAGCTCTAACAAATCTTCCTCCTGCATTTGCACTATCTCAAGTGTCTTTAGTTTAAAATAATCTTCATGCCAGCTCTGGGATCTGAGTGGGTTGCCACACTTTATTTTAATGAAGCTCCATGAAGAAACGCAGTGTCTCACTTGGATCCATACATATGAGATCAAGATAACACATGCAGAAGCAGATACCCAGGAGCAGAGGAGGCCATGGGAATGTGGACCTTCTAGTACTTCTTGGAAATCTCAGTGCAATTTCAGCTTCCTCAGGAGTTGGAATTGAAAGCTTAACCAATCTTATCTAGATAGTAAGGTGCACAGAGAGAGCCCTTTCTAATTACGGGCATTAATACCTCTGCCTTCAGCTAATCTACTACAAGTACACCTTATTTAAGAACTAAGATGTAACAAGTGCTACAGGGATGTGTAAAGAAGTATAAGACATGGGAATTTATAAGATAAGGAGTGTGTGTACAGGGATGTGTAAAGAAGACATGGGAATTTATAAGATAAGGAGTGGCTGTCTTAATTCATAACCTGGCTCAGGCATTTATATGTGAGGTTAAGATACTTACCTAATATCACATAGAGAGTAAGCAACAGAGCTGAAATTAGAATCCAATTCCATTTTATTCCAAATTCCATCTTTTTACCACTACTTATGCCACCTTAGTATGCCATAAGGTTGCTATAAGGATTAGATTAAATTAAATGATTAAATATAAATAAATTGGCCAGCGTAGTCCCTGGCATATAGAAGGCACTCAACAAATGTAACTTTTCATAATTGTTTAATCATGAAGGATGAAGTAATCTCCATAAAGTTCTTTCTGTTCTAATGCTTTCTGACTTTGATCCCTGACCTGCTGGAGATTAAATCTTATAACAGAAATTACACACACACACACACACACACACACACACATGAATTAAATTAAAATGCATACCTTATATAAGAGAGCAAATGAGTAGAAGTATATTGAATTTAGAGAATCAGAGAAGGGAAAATTGATTGAGGTAGGAGCCTCCTTCATGAAGGAGGTAGAATCTGAGCTGGGGAGAATTTGCATGGTGCTTAACTGGTTAATAGAATTTCCCTAAGTACCTCATTTACAATAGAGATTAGTTTAGGCTTTTGGGTGAATATGACTCATTTAAACGCTCAAAACCATGAATCACTCAGAGTAGCATTATGGGTAATTTTAATGAAACATCTTTAAGGTCTCTATTCCTTTGTTAAGTGCTTCTATTGAATTTAAACAAAAGTCCCATTTCATTCCAAATTTAAATCCAAAAGAGATTTGATCTTTTCTTCCTGCCATTTTGCAGCCAATGTAATTTCTAACAAGTGCCTGGAATTAAGATGTGAGTCAGATCAGAAAACTGCATTTGAAACTGAATGGAATAGCAAAGCAGAATGGGGAGGAAGGGAAGATTTTAGAGTGACATTTCCAGTTAAAACCACTTGAGCTGGCCCTCATCAATTCTTGACTTCCTTTCAGTGACTTACAGGACCACTAATGTTCCTCTACTTGGAACACAGTGAAGTTAGAAAAAATAACTTACAAAAATCAAAACATCATAAGTAGGTCACACACACAGATCTGTATGTACTAATATCAGGTTTGTTTTTAAAATCCTAAATTGGAAACCACCCAAATGTCTATCCCCTGGTAAGTAATATACAAATTGTGGTGCATCCCTACAACACAATACCACACAGTAATAAAAAGGAACAAAATTGATGCATGCAGTAACAAGATTGAGACCCTAAAGCATAAAAGTCAAGTGGAAGAAGCCAGGCACAAAAGACCACTGCCTACTGTGTGATTCTATTATATATCATATTCTAGAAAAAGGAAAACCATAAGGACAAGTCAGTTCAGTTGTTACCAGGGACCAGGAATGGAAGGAAAAAAGAAGGAAGGGTGGGAAAGAAGATGGTAGAAAGAAGCAAAAAGGCATACATTTAATTTTTCCTAATATTTTTGTGGTAAAATACATATAAAATTTACTATCTTAACCATTTTAATTGTACAATTCAGCAGTGTTAAGTACTTTTATATTGGGTTATAATAATTACCACCATCCATCTCTAGAATTCTTTTCATCTTGCATACTGAAACTCTATCTATTCAATAACAGTTCCCCATCCCCACCACCACCACTTGAAGCCCCTTGGTACTACCATTCTATTTTCTATCTCTCTCATTTTGGCTACTCTATATACGTCATACAAGTGAAATCATACAGTACTTTTTGTAATGCCCCCGATTTCAAATCCGAGAGACCACCAAGGACCCGATACCGATGCAAACGCATGAGGGTTTATTTGCAAGCTCGAGCTTGGGCCCAAGTATACCCGACACAGCGGAGCAGGGACTTGGACCCCTAGGTTAAGAGGCGGAGCAGTTTTATAGGGGCCAGAAGTTGCACAGTCATGCCAGTCCACACGCAGGTGGCCAATTGCATTACAATTTACCCTATAGTAACTGAACTAGCCTATCACTCTGATCAGAATTGGCGCGCAAGTTTGGCGGGCAAAAGGCGGGGTTTACATTCTTTGGCCGTTAGGGGTTCCGCATTCCTATATGAGCCGGTTTCCAGTAAGGGTGTGCTCAGCGGCTTGACTAGGGTGGGGGAGTGTCTTAAGCAATAAGTAGGTCATGTGGGGGTTATACATGAGATGGTGGGTGTAGCACAAAATGGAGTTAGTCTTGCTCTGCTTGTCCAGGGGTAGGGGATTTTTGTTAAATTCCTTGGGTCCCACACTTTTCTTGTTGTGACTGGCTTATTTCATTTACCATAATGTCTTCAATGTTTGTTTATCCATGCCATAGCATATGTCAAAAATTTTTTTAAAGACTGAATAATCTTCCATTGCTTATCCATTCATCCATTGATAGACATTTGGGTTACTCCTATGATTTAAATAGTGGGAATAATGCTTGTTTGGTGGGCTAACACAATACAGCCTAGAGAAAATTTCATGTGCTCTTGAGAAGAATATGTGTCCAGCTGCTGTCAGAATGTTTCATACATTCTGTTAGGTCCACTTGGTCTAAAGTATAGCTCCAGTCCAATGTTACCTTTTTGATTTTCTCTCTGGATGATCTATCCATTGTTGAAAGTGGGGTACTGAAGTCCTCTTCTATTATGATAGTACTTGTCTATTCCACCCTTCAAATCTATTAGTATTCGTTTAATATATTTATTTATTTTTTAATGTTTATTTATTTTGAAAGAGAGAGAGAGAGAGAGAGAGAGAGGCAGAGCGCGAGTGGGGGAGGGGCAGAGAGAGAGGGAGACACAGAATCAAAAGCAGGCTCCAGGCTCTGAGCTGTCAGCACAGAGCCAGATGCAGGGCTCGAACTCACAAACTGCGAGATCATGACCAGACCCGAAGTCGGACACTCAACCGACTGAGCCACCCAGATGCCCCTGTTTAATATATTTAGGATCTCTAATGTTGGGTGCATATATATTTATGATTATTATATCTTCTTGATGAATTGATTCTTTTATCATTATATATCTGATAATATATGTATATTATATATATATACACACACACATATATATATAATATACATATATATGTATATATATGTATATATATATAGGATTTTCTTTATCTCATGTTATAACTTTGTATTAAAGTCAATTTTGTGTAATGTAGATATAGTTACCCCTGTTCTCTCTCTTTTAAAAAAATTTTTTTTAATGTTTATTTATTTTTGAGAGAGAGAGAGAGAGAGACAAAGAATGAGCATGGAAGGGGCAGAGAGAGTGAGAGACACAGAAGCCGAAGCAAGCTCTAGGCTCTGAGCTGTCAGCATAGAACCCAATGCAGGGCTCAAACTTATGAACCACAAGATCTTGAGATCATGACCTGAGCTGAAGTCAGATGCTTAACCAACTGACTGACCCACCCAGGCATGCCACCCCTGTTCTCTTTTGGTTTGTGCTTGCTTAGAACATCTTTTTCGATCCTTTCACATTGCGCATATATGTGTCTTTAAAGCTGAAGTGAGTCTCTGGTAAGCTGCATAATGTTGAGCCTTGTTATTTTATATATTTAGCTACTGCCTGTTTTTTTTATTAAAGAACAAATCCACTTATATTTAGAGTAATTATTGATAGTTAAGGACTTAATAATGCCATCTTATTCATTTTTTTTCTGGATTTATGTATTTCCTTTGTTCCTTTCTTCCTCTCTTGCTATCCTCCTTTGTAAATTGATGACTTCTCATAGTGATATGTTTTGATTTCCCTCTTTTTATCTTTTGTGCATCCTACTATGGATTTTTGCATTGGCCAGACCATGAGGCTTACATAAAATATGGCAAAGATATAATAGTCTATTTTATCCTGATAGGAACTTCAATCTCATACAAAAACTTTACCCTTTTACCCCCCTTTTTTCATATTGTTGATGTCACAACTTACTTCTTTTATATTGTGTATTCATTAACAAATTATTGTAGCTATAGTTATTCTATTTATTTATTTATCTATTTATTAACATTTATTCATTTTTGAAAGGCAGAGACAGAGCGTGAATGGCGGAGGGGCAGAGAGAGAGGGAGACACAGAAACCGAAGCAGGCTCCAGGCTCTGAGCTGTCTGCACAGAGCCTGATGCAGGGCTCGAACTCACGGACCGTGAGATCATGACCTGAGCCAAAGTCGGCCATTTAACCGACTGAGCCACCCAGGTGCCCCTATAGTTATTCTTAATATTCTTGTCCTTTAACATATTACTAGATACTAGAATTAAGTGGTTAATATGTACCAAAGTACAGAATTAGAGCCTAGTGAATTTGACTGTATACTTACCTTTATCAGTACCTTGTATATTTTATGTTTTATGTTATGAATCAGCGTCTTTACATTTCACCTTGAAGAACTCCTTTCAGTATTTATCGTAAGGCATGCTTAGTAGTACTGAAGTCCTTCAGTTTTTGTGTTTGAAAAAGTCTTTATCACTCCTTTGTTTCTGAAGGACAATTTTTCTGGGTACAGTATTCTTGGTTGCAGATTTTTTTTAAAGCACTTTGAATAAATCATTCCGCTATCTCCTAGCCTATAATGTTTCTGCTGAGAACTGAAGTACTTCTTTATAAAGATGGACAGAAATGTGCAGTCAAGCCCAGATTGCCGACAGAAACACCTGCATGAACAAACACCGTCATATTGGCTTTTCCATATTCCCCATCTCACTCAACTTCCCCTTTCCCCCAAATCCTGCGTCCTGGTGTCACTTCCCAGATAAATACTATACCCAGGTCATTACCTCTTGCTCTGGTTTTTGGGGTACCCAAACTAAGGCAAGTGTATTTGCTTACTTATTTACTTAATGTATGTATGTACACATATACGTATGTATTTTTGTGATGATAAATTTGCTTTTTTCTTTTTCTTTTGAAATAATTCCAAACTTACCAAAATGTTACACAAAAGAATAGTATAAAATAATTCCCATATTCTCTTTTCCCAGAGACTCAGTCAAGTTTTGCTTTTAAATCGCTCAATCGAGTTTTGCCTTTAAGTCACTTCAGCCAGAGGGAGGGGCTTTCAAGAATGAGGAGGTATAATAACAGTGGCTGCCTGCCTTCAGCTGCACCCATTTGATCAGAAGCAGCAGTCACTGATCAGAGCACAGATCTGCAATATTTGAAGGAAACGTTCCTTTTTTGCTGCTTCTGGCTCTCATAAGCTATGTGTGGGCTACTCCAGGGAGACATGTGCAGCTGCCTGTCACTCGGCTGGGGAATGATAGATAGATAGCTGCTAACTTGCTAATAGTTGAAATTAACTGATGTTAACCACAACTTACCTTCCAAGACCTAATTTACTGGCGAAATTTTCTGCTGGTCATTGTAAGCCTTCAATAGACTCCGGATTTCCAAAATAGTTACACCAGACAGATTCTGCCAGTGCATTTATTATCTGAGAGGGAAGACAGATTTCTCTTCTTTTTTTTTTAAGTTTATTTATTTTGAGAGAGAGAGAGAGAGAGAGAGAGAGAGAACCAGTGGAGGAAGGGCAGAGAGAGAAGGAGACCCAAGATCTCAAGCGGGCTCTGAGCTGACAGCAGAGAGCCTGATGTAGTGCTTGAACTCATGAACCTCGAGATCATGACCTGAGCTGAAGTTGGATGCTTAACCAACTGAGCCACTCAGGCGCCCCAAGGGAAAACAGATTTCTGATGCTTCCTACTCCATGATTTGCTCAGAATCCAAGAGTAATTATTTTTGTCTTTATAAATGGATGTATTGATTCTTTGTTGGGTGCTGGGGCTACAAAGGGAAGGTCTATCATATAAACAGATGATTATCAATTGATGTGTAAACATCCTGATAGTTCTGTGCATGAAGTACTAGAAGAGTACTGGAGAGACACTGAACCAGCCCCTCCTGTCTGCAGCACCCAGGCATCTCTAATTGATCCAAGTTCTCTTTCCCACAAATGGCCTTGGGAGTCATTTCCAGTATGATGCTGGAGCTGTCTATTACCAAATACACCAAAGTTTTCATTCTAACTCTGAAGTTTTTAACGTTCTAAAAGTTTCAGGTCCTTTGAAAGCACAAATTAACGTATGAGAGATGTTATTCTGTGTACTTTCTGCCCATGTAGGCTGAGCTTTCTTTCATTTTTGTGCTCCTCTGGGACTAGCTTTGAGGTACCTGCAATTTTTAATGATAACTAGAAGATTCCTTAATTCTGCAGCTGCTTACTTGCTGGATTGTGACAACTTGCTGTTTAATAACATTTACCGGAAGAAGTAAAATTTCAACAGTCCTTTCCCCATGTAGTTAGAACGTGTTGTATTTTGTTCAAATTATTGCTTTTAAAATCTGTTGTTCTCTATATCCAGAGGCAAATATTCCATGTTAACTTACCGTCATGCTGTGTTCCTGTAGCAATTATTGTATGGTACAACCTGCTAATTTCACTATACTTTCCTTCAAGTGAGATAGGAAAGATTACACCATCATTTCATATTGTCCTTTGATTTGTCTCACTGGCCTTTAAGAAATATTTCTGGGAAAAGAAAACAATGAAGAAAATTGTTTCTCTTTTCAGAAGAAAAATCCTGTTTAAGGAAATGAAATACTTCTTTATGAAAATGTATAGTAATATGCAGCTGTCTCACAGATGGTAACCTCTCCTGAGATTTGCAGGGGCCCCTTCTCAAGACAAATGGGACATATGAACAGGAGGTGTGAAAGCCACGGCTATTGTTATGAAAAGTTAAGCAAAGTTTTGGCATTAGAGGTTTTCTTACATCTTACACTAATTTTAGTGACTGGGGACCAGTTCCTGGGCACTCAGTCTCTAACCTCAGGAGAGACTTGGGTGGTAGTTAAGGGCTACTTGCCATTATAGCTGGTTAAAGGAGGGAGAGACGTTTGGGGAATTCCTGCTAAATGCCAGGAGCTTTACTGACTTAATTTCTCTTTGTCTGATAATCTTACCCAAAAGATGCATTTTTTTCCAGGTAGAGAAACTGAGTCTCAGAAAGACTGAGCCATTGTTCCAACTTCCTACAGTTAAATAGAGGTTTTGCTGGAATTGAAAGTTAGGTTTGCATCATAGGTAAATGTTGCTTCAGTTAAAATATTTTGCATGAACCCTACAATTTCTGATTGATACCCATCCCCAAATGATTACTTGTGACTAATCTTGGTTTAACATAGCACACTCCCCCACCATTGGTTCCCTGTTAATTCTCATAGCCTAATTGTAAATTGCAATACCAAGTACCTGGACCCCTTTTCCCACTTCCTACAATCCATCCATCCCAGGTGAGGCTGGGCTTTAGCGGCATCTAATGTTTTAAAGAGAGTGTGGGGATAGGGTGGGGTGTGCCCGTTAATTCTCTTAAACCAGCTTGGGAAAGAAGAAGGTCAGATGTCAGGATCATACTCTCCAGTCTCTTCCAGTATTTCCCATGACTTACTTATTGCGATGGCTACTGCTGTCTTTCCCATCCGGAAAGGAGAAGGTCCAAATGTCTGTATGGAAAGCCTAAGGCATCAGGAATGTGCTGGGAGCTGAGACAAGAATAAGATATCCTAAATAAAGAGGCAGTAGGACAAGACTCCTGAGAATAGTGGAAAATCCAATTTTCACTCTGGCTGCCTTCAAGTCAAAGTCATTGTGTTCCACATCTCTCCCAGGCATTCGTAAGGTCCCAAACACGGGGGCACATGTGGCATGAGTCATCTGTATGATTACTAAATATTTCCATCATCCAGGAGAGGGCAAAAAAGGACTTTATATAAATGAATGCCAAAGGGAAGTGCTGACACATCTAAGAAATGGCACCTGAGTGACTTTCTGGTGACTGACCAAGGTCTCCCTAAGTCTCACTTCTAAAAAGCTTGTTATTGTGATCAGTCTCTTGGTTTAATGTTCAGTCAGTAAACAAAAAACAAAATAAAAAAGATGACAAGCAGCTGGCTAGTACCATCTAGTGGTAACAGAGAAACAAGAAACAATAACTTTTTTTTAAATGACCTTTTCCAAAAGGGGGAAAGAGAGACTGAAACTTTCCCCCATTTCTGGGCCCTATTATTAGGGTGCTGAGCTTGAACCTTTCCTCCAGAGAGATGGCTCACTATCTGGGGTGGTTGTCAGAGAGAACAGAGTGACGAAATTAGGATGCACTTCAAGATAAACTGATTCCAGTGCTTTGGAATAAGGGCACAGAGATTTACACAAATAGCTCATTCTCAGTTCGGCTATCTCTTGTGGCAGGGATCTCTGTGGGCGGGGGCTGGAGGTTTCTTGAGAACCAGCTGCTTTGCTGACAAGCCTTGTCATCTCGAATTCAAATATCGGATTAAATTCTGGCCATGGCGATTGGTTTTAAGGCCTTTGTTGTTTGTGCCACTTGCTTCTTTGTCTCACAGGCAGAATTTCAGAGCAGGGAATGCTCACAGCACACGTCTTCAAAGGTTTTTAGCCGATGTAGCTGCATTCCACTCAGCCAAAAATCATAGTTACTACACTTAACTCAGTACCTACTGTGTGCCAGGAACGACAGTAAGCGCATTAGCTGCATTGGTTAATGGAATTATTGAAAGTAGTTTGAGACAGGTATTCTTGGTCTCATTTACATAAAAGGAATAAGGCTCCGAAAAAAAAAAATCTCCTATCTTGTCCAAGGTGGCAGAGTTGACAGAGAAGAGAGGAGCCCAGTCGTGTACCCCCCGATCACTGTAGAGGATATACTCACTGCATATGGTATGGTTCCTATTCTTAGGAGGTTTATCATATTTTTAGGAAGACAGCAGACACAAAAATGGAAATAGACCATGAGGTCCTCTGCAAAGTCGGTATGTTTCTGGAGATTGCTGACTGATGGATAAGGGTAGACCAGGCTGAGACACTGGTTCTCTCTACCCCCATGAAAATGTCCTTGTGTGTTAGTCAAGAAGGCTCAGAAACATTTTTATCTTCCCCTCTCTATTCAGTGGCTCTCATTTAAACGCAGCCTGGTTTGGGGCGCCTGGGTGGCGCAGTCGGTTAAGCGTCCGACTTCAGCCAGGTCACGATCTCGCGGTCCGTGAGTTCGAGCCCCGCGTCAGGCTCTGGGCTGATGGCTCGGAGCCTGGAGCCTGTTTCCGATTCTGTGTCTCCCTCTCTCTCTGCCCCTCCCCCGTTCATGCTCTGTCTCTCTCTGTCCCAAAAATAAATAAAAAACGTTGAAAAAAAAATTTTTTTTAAACGCAGCCTGGTTTGTTGATAACCAGTGAGCTGGCACCAGTGCAGAATAAGGATATGGAGCATTTAGGAAGATTAATCTGGTGCCATGGGCAAAATGGACTAAGGGAAAGATTCTGGGGTCAGGGAGATCAGTAAGGAGGGTGTTGTGATCATAAGGCTGTCAGGAGATGGGTCTGGACTGAACGGAGGGCTGTGAGTATAGAGAGGAAGACATTGTAAAAGAACCATGGAGGGTAACTGGGACTGTGTTGTATATGAGGGATGAAGAAGAGCAATGACTGGTGACAGGAGGAAAAGGTTGTGTGTCAGAGGGGAAGTCTGTGTGAAGAGTATTGCACACAGTCCCAAAGTTGGTTATAGGAATGGGTATTTAATATTTAATATTAAATAAATTTAAATTTAAATAAATAATTTTTAATATTTATTTAACATTTATTTTATTTATATTTAATATTTAAATAAATATTAAATAAATAAAAACAAAAAGGGACTTCTTTTTTCCAAATCCATTACTAGCTCATAATGATGTTTTTAGATAATGGTTTAAAAAAGTAAGTTGAATATTTTTTCTCCTGAATATGTAAATACCCTATACTTGCAGACATAAGAATTAAAAAAAAATTTTTAATGTTTATTCGTTTTTGAGAGAGAGAGAGAAAGACAGTGTGTGAGCGGGGAAGGGCAGAGAGAGAGGGAAACAGAATATGAAGCAGGCTCCAGACTCTGAGCTGTTAGCACAAAACCGCTATGGGCCTCGAACTTACTGTGAGATCATGACTTGGAGCCAAAGTCCGATGCTTAACCAACCGAGCCACCCAGGCGCCCCAACTTCAGAAGTTATTTTTCTTCATTTTCTTTGTCTCATTTTGATATCTTGACCTTAAAATACCTTTTAGCACTTTTTAAAAGCATTATAGTTCTGAAGATGTGTGTGTGGGGGAAGCTTTATGTTTATATATAGTACAAAGAGTCTGTATCTTTTCTTTCATTTAAATGTGGTAGACAGAGAAAAAGATGGCTTCCATAGTCTGTTTGCCTTATTGTTTCTCTCTGATTCCAAGATGGGATTGACTTAATCCAGGATATTCCTCCTGTGGACAGAAGGGATTGATGGTGGACTGACGGAAGGGCAGGGCTATATCTGAAGAGGAAGAGGATATGCCAACTATAAGTGTTCATTATGTGAGTGAATTGGGTTGAATCTTTGTATGACGCACACAGACATGTACATATCAACACAAGATATATATACACATGCAAACATACTCAGACACAAACACACAAAGGTACACACATCCCCACAACTGTACATTTATAAACACACAAGGCAGTACTCACTGAGGGGTATTCAAACAGCAGAAGGAAATATTTAGTTCTCACTTGATACGCACTTATAACGTGGTCAGAAAAACAAGTATGCAATTATTATTAGCTCAGCTTTCAAAGTCTTGCTGTGGGGCACAAAACTTAGTAATAAAAAGGACTGGAGCTATTTTATGACCTGTTCTTTCTGATCACTACAAAGCAATTAATTTACTCAGACGCATATACTCTAAGTCAAATGTATTAAGTGTAACTTTTATTTTCTCTTCCCAAGGTGAGATGATGCAAAGATATCCTTTAGAAAACTCTCTACATGAAGGAATTTTAGGTCATAGTGGGACATCCTAGGGTTTGAAATGATATTCAAGGGGCAGATTGGAGTGAAGCATGGATGAAAATCAGGGCTTGGAAATATAAACATGGAAGTGAGCAGCATAGAAGAACATTTTTATTAGGCATTGAAAGAACTGCTCAGAGGTATTTGAGAAACATCAGCTCAGGGAATGTCAGATAATGTTATTAAGTAAATATCACTCAAAGAATGTCAACCTTTAATGAAGACCCCTGAATGTAATTTTATTTGATTTTTAAGTGATATGCTCAAGGGGCTCTAAGTTTGTTGATCTCAGTTTGGTTTTTAGTCACATGGAAATAGATTCTCCCTCATTCATAAGCAATTACCTTCGAGAAAGGCTATGTTGACATAAACCCAAACTACCAATCACAATTCATCTGGGGCTTGCAATAGACTCAGCAAGTGATATCAGTTGTTCTGGAATTGAATTATGAATAGAAATCAAATATAGTCAAGGTAGGAGAGGGACAAATTGAGGCAAGAGGAAGAGAAATTTATTATTACTCTATGGCTGATTTCTTCATGCCATGAAGGTATAACCTACTTTTGAATTGTTAATAGTTAATTAGTGACTCCCCTTTGAAGTCTTGGGTTCTAGAGGCAGGTTTTTGCACTGGCATCAATAGTTACCATTTATGTTGAACTACATGGTGAGTTTTTCTTCTACCTTAAACAATTATCACTCAGGGGAAAGAGGAGTTTCACATCACAAGGTACTGCCTCAATTACTTTATTTTGAATAATAAAGACATTTGGGACCCATAGGCTTGAAAATACCTTAAGGCATGCTAATTTTGAAAACTTTTTGAGCTCAGCTGACAGAACTGATGAAAAAAAAAAAAGGTAAAATTTTGACACAGCCTTGGTTATATCCTTGTTTGTATGACCAAGTAATTTCAAGTTTTGAATGTAAGGAAGACTTAAAGTTTTAAAGGTTATTTTGGGAGCAATACAGTGGATATATATGCAAATAAATGCCTATAAGACAAATAAAAAAGTATATATTCCTGAAAAAAATACGATGGGTACTCGTGGCTTGGGATGAGATTTTTACTGATGGCACCTACGCAAATTAAAAATAACTATCTCTCAGTCAATTTAGATTGTAAAACAGATGATGGACTCTGGAAAACTGTTAGAATCTGAAAAGTGAATCAAATGAGGGTGAGAGGGTGCCAGGGCGTCTCAGTCAGTTAAGTGTCTTGATTTCAGCTCGGGTCATGATCTTATGGTTCATGAGATTGAGCCTCATGGTAGGCTCTGTGCTGACAGTGTAGAGTCTGCTTGGTATTCTCTTTCTCCCTCTCTCTCAGCCCCTCCCCTGCTCACTCTAGCTCTCTCTCTCTCTCTCAAAATAATTAAACGTTTTTAAAAAATGAGGGTTGGGGCAACACAGACAGGTGCATGTGAGACATTTGAATAAAATTGTTTCAAGTATTGCAAGACTAGACAAATGCAATATTGCTAAATATATTGTAAATATGTTTTTATATATGTGTGTAAAGCTAAATGAATAAATCAGATATTATAGATATTTGTCTATGTATATCAATAATGTTTATATTTCATTTGGCCCAAATCCTCTTTTGGGGGGGGGGCGGTGGAGATGAAATATGGAGAAAAGCTTGCTTTTTGGCATTTCTGCAGGCCAAAAAATTGGGATAGCTACATATCTCTGAGTAATCTTCTCAACTTTCCAAGTTACCTTGTGTGCACTTGGAAGCCTGGGTTTCAGAAGGATGTACTGCAGGGAGAGATTTGCCATATGCATGGGCTCTAGTTTCTCTCACCACTGATTCCTTGTGATTCTGGTTTTAGAAATTTGTCTGTAAGCCTAGGTCTTTCTAGATGGTATGAACATACAGTGTTTCTCACCCTGGCAAAGGAGCAAATAGGCCAGTGTCTAGGGATAATGGGATGTCTCAGGTTTTATCTTAAAAACTTGTGTAACTTTTTTTTTTAAGTTTATTTGTTTATTTTGAGAGGGTAGGGGGAGGGACAGAGAGAGAATCCCAAGCAGGCTCCACACTGTCAGCATAGAGCCTGACGTGGGGCTTACTCTCATGTACCATGAAATCATGACTTGAGCAGAAATCAAGAGTTGGATGCTTAACCGACCAAGCCACCCAGGTGCCCTTTATGTAACTTTTAAATTACACTGTATAATAGATTTATTATTTAAAAAAATTTTGTCATGTTTACCTTATTTCTTCCTCTATGTCATGGTGAGGGGTCATGTGTACCCAGTGGTGACCACACCCCAAGTTGAGAAGTATGACACTGGCCTGGACTTTGGAGTCAAGAAGATATTGTGTGTTGCCTACAACAGTTTGACCTTGAGTTAGTCATCTAAACACTCTGAGATTTTGTTTTCTTACTCACTCAATGGGGACTTTAATGCACATCTTGTAGAGCTGTAGTGAGGATTAAATGGAATGTCAGATCTAAGAAGCATAATAAATATTGGCTCCTTCCACCACATTAAGTTACCCTCAGAGACAGCTGCTTAGAGAGACTTATCCAGGGATTTAGGCTTCTACACTCTCAGGCTTGGCGTAGCTTAGATTTTAAGTCCACATTGGTTCTTACGGAGATTTAGCACCAAGATTAACCATCATACACCTGGATTGGGCCCAGTGTGATCTAGACCTCACTTCTTGGATTGAGTCCCTGGGGCTTGAGGGTAAAACAACCTGAGAGGATGATGTGCTTACTGGGAAGAATGAGACAGTGACTGCCAGGAGCAAGCTTATGTTTGTCTTACTGGAATTTTCCCTCCCTCTTCCCATTCTGTCTCCAAGTCTCCTCAGTACTTTTATTGATCCCCTCCTTCATAGAAACTTCTTGAAGACAACCCAGGCTTGTTAATTGTCCAACTCCATTATTTCTTCTTAACCCTCATCTCATCATCCTATCTCATCTTTTTGTCAGGCTTGATGCTGTAGACTTTATAGTTTTGAAATGTTTCTCCTTCGATTTCTGCAGAATTTCTCTGATAGGTTGTCTTCTGCCTCTCTCCTGCCTTTTCAATAGCTTCCTCCACTCAGCTTTTAAATACCTTTATTTTGTCCTCAACCTTTTATGTTCTGACTCTTTACACTCTCCTTTGTGTACTTGTGAGGGGTTGTCAATTTCTATAAATCTGACTGATTCTTTAGTTTCTTTTCTCCTCCAATCCATGCTCTACACCATATAGTGATTTTATTTTAAAACTAGTTTACTAGGGCTGGTGGAATATCATGTGTATCAGGGAATGACTGGGGGTATGGCTTGAGAACTAGGCAGGGATGAAATCACGAGGCACCTTGTACCATTGTTAATGGATCAGTCTTAACAGGATGGTTAGGCTGGGTTAAAAAACAAATCCTGCAGTCTTATTGGCTTAATATAGCAAGAATTTATTCATACCAAGCATCTTCCGCAGGTAAGCTGTGAGTTCTGCTTCACATCACCCTCACTCTGGGACCCAGATTGCTGAAGTGGACTTTATCTGGAGCACCGTTGCCAAAGCAGACAGAAAGAGAGAGGATGGACTTGCATACTGGTTTTAAAAACTGTTGGCTAGAAATAACTTGTAGCACTTCTGACAAAATTTCATTGACTAAGGCAAGTCAGATGCCACATTCAATTTCAAGAGCGCAAAGCACTTATTTCCAACCATGTGCCTGAAGGAGAGCTGGAAATATCTGGTGGATAGCCCTGATGACTCCCTAATCCTATCACACAACACACAGTGAGTTCAATTTCCTTCTGACATGCAAAAGTATTTTCTCCTCCCTAAGGGATTATGGCTCAAAAGTTCAACCAAATAACTGCACCCCGCTCCAAGTCTAGGGTCTCTGAGTGAGGCATTTGGTCACTTTGGCCGTGGCATATCTCCTCTTATTGCACAGTTCTATAAACTAATTAGGTAAGTTGTATCTCTCCCACATACCTATATACTACAGTATAACATGTTATAACGTGTTATAATAGTATAACCACAAGAGCAGGAAGATGGAGGAAGAATAAAGATACACATTCATCCCTGGTACACTGCACCACTGAAATCCCCTTGGGCAAATGTTGCAACAACTCTCAACCTTGGGAATAGAGAATGTCGTGTATGATGAGGGCCTGTATGCTACTCATCAGTCTATCGTTTTCTTTAGCTCTTGGCTCTTCCCCCTGTGAGACTTTCTATTCCATTATCATTGTAGAGCAGTTGCTGGAGAATGCCTTCTTTGGGTGCTGCAGCATTTTCTCAGCTCACTCCCTTCCCATTGATTTCTGAGGGCCTAAGGATCATTTTTAGTTTTAAAAATCAATCATTTTGGGGTGCCTGGGTGGCTCAGTCCGTTGAGTGTCCGACTTCGGCTCAGGTCATGATTTCGCAGTTTGTGAGTTCGAGCCCCGTGTCGTGCTCTGTGCTGACAGCTCAGAGCCTGGAGCCTGCTTCAGATTCTGTGTCTCCCTCTCTCTCTCTCTGGCCCTACCTCACTCATGCTCTGTCTCTCTCTGTTTCTCAAAAATGAATAAACGTTAAAAAAATTTTTTTTAAATAATAAAAATTTAAAAATCAGTCATTTTTAGTCTAGCCTACATGATTCTTTTGCTATAGGATTCTCTCAAAATCTTAGATTCTTACCTGTTCAATTCCAGGCAGTTTTATACACCAAGAGCCACACACACAGTCCTCAAGACTTGAATCTTAGTTTTCAAATCAGCCAGTTTTCAAATTGAATCAAAAACTAAGATCCAAGTCTTGAGGACTGCGTGTGTGGCTCTTGGTGTATAAAACTGCCTGGAATTGAACAGGTAAGAACCTAAGATTTATATTTGTATATAACTGGTTGATTTACTTTTTTACCCTCATGAGCTACTACTCTGACCTCTCCTTGAGTGAAATATAGCTACCTGAGACTGTCAGGCACATGGAAAAACTCTAGGTTCTTTTCCCTGAGCCATCTTAACCAATTGGGAAGATTTACTAGATACTACATCAGGGCAAATTTGATATTTGCCCTGAAGTAATTTATCCAAAGATCTTCAAAATAGATCTGATGACAAATCCTTAATTTAGTCCCAGTACAAGGTTCAGTTTTAATGGGCCATCTATTCTAAAAGTTCTTCTCATTTTTTTTTTCTGTTTGCAGTTAAGAAGCAATAGAAAAATTCTCTGAATTTCTAGACCTCTCCATTTGTAAAAATATTATGCTTGTGTTGGGGAGGAAGAAACTTCCTATACCTTCAAATTCCTCCTAACTGGACTAAGAGTTGAATTGACATGAGACAGAGTAACAGACAAAAATAAAATTTAGTTTCATATGATGGGGAATCCAAACACACATGAAATTCCAAAGATAGTCAAGAAAAATGAGGTACCCATATCATTCTGAACTAAGGAGAAGGGTGTACAAGTCTGGGACTTCAAAGAAAGAAATGCAATTCATAAGAAGATGAAAAAGAGTAAATGTTTGGTAAACAAATGCTTGCTGGACCACACAGACACAATGGGACACAGAGAGGAATTTTAACCAACAGACTTTGCTAAATTCCTCTTTGTTTACCACCCCTAGTTTATATTATAATGTAGTTATCTGTGGAGATCACTCTCTTCCTGGAGCAGATTCTCAATCTAAGTTCTTTTTAGGCAGTTAAGGGAATGGTAAAGAGCTTTTCCTGAATCTGCTAGGTTTTGATTGCTTTTAACTCAACTTAATGTTCATGCCAAAGTGGCCTATTTTGGAGCAATCTGCTCCTGGCCTTTTGCGAATTTGTCTTCCCTTTTTCAGCTCATTTATTTCTCAGAGTACCATGTCAAGCATAGTCAACTGCAGCCAACACTCACTACTTCCTCTGTGTTTCAATCTCTTCCCATATTACTATGACTTAATTATGTCCATGATCTCCCTGAAAAGTTAGTTTTGACTAGAATTTTCTAACTGCTTTTACCATGGGTTACCATCTTTGTAGCTTCCAGTATCAGTTTACTCACCACAACCATCAAGAGCAGAGTGGGGAAGAGAGCTGAGTATTAGAAATAAATACTTCCATACAGGAGTGCCATGTTATTTTTGTTCATATTTAATTGACTAAATCAAGTCAGATAGTCATGTTTAATTTTAAAGAGATGGGGAGGTATAGACTTCCCATGTGCTCAGAAATGGAAAAGAACTGTATATGTGAACAGTGGTAATGCCTACCACAATCTGCTTTGTATTACATTTGTGTGTGTGTATGTGTGTGTGTGTGTGTGCATGTATGTACATATATTTCTCCATAGAGTGAATGAATGCTTTAAAGGCAAAATTGTCCATATCTGTATCCTCAGCTTTAAAACTGGTGACTGGCATATGTAAATATTCAATAGATATATTTCATACTAAAGTGCTAACAGTTCCCCAAATGTGTTATGTTATTATTTTAAAATCCTTTCCCTTCTCTTGGAATCTCCTAACTTTACTTAACCCTCAGCAGATTGATTACTCCTCTTCTTGAATTTAGTTCAGGCACCATCTCTTCTAGACAAAATAATAACTATAACTCATATTCACTGGGCACTTATTATGTACTAAGTAGTTATAATGTATTATTTGAGGTAGTCTATACAATTACTCCATGATGGAGGTCTTATTATAACCATTTTATGAATGGGAAAAGTAAAGCCCTCATTTAAGCAACTGGCCCAGGGTTGTAAATTTAGTATGCAATTGGGCTGGGATTCAAATTCAAGTCAGTCAAGATCCAAAGACTGTGGTCTTAACCATAATGTGGGCTCCTTATGATGTGACTTAGGTCCCCTGCATATGGCTCTTATTAACATTCATTATAGTGCACTGTGTTTGGCTGTGTTTTTCTGCCCATTTCACCCTCCATCTGTAATCTCCTCCATTGCAGACATTATGTATTTAATGCTAGCATGGAGCATGGTATTTGTAGACACTCAGCAAATATTTGTTGAATGAATGGATTAAAGAGTGAATAAGTCACTGAGTTAAATTAGATTCTGTGACAATTTTTACATTAGTTCCTATATTAGTTTTCTGTTGCTGTGAAAAGAATTCTCACACATTCAGTGGCTTAAAATAGCATATACTTTTTATCTCCCTGTTTCCGTGGGTCAGAAGTCTGTCCAGGTCTTTTGCTCAGAGTCTCTCACAAGGCTGCGATCAGGAAGTCAGCCAAACTGAATTCCTTCCTGAGCTCATGTAGTTGTTGCAGATTTCAATTCCTTGTGGTTGTAGAACTGAGGACCTAATTTCTTGCTGTCTGTCAAAAGAGGGCCACTTTCAGGTTCTGGAGGCCTCCACACCTCTTGCCACATGGCCCTTTTATAAGACCTCTTACAACATGGCAGCTGATTTCTTCAGAGCTATCAAGAGAAGCTTTTGCTCTGGTCTACTGAGAAAGACTCTTCTATAAGGTAAAAAAAAGTTATGGAGTGACTATGCTAACACCTCTGCTATTTTCTATTGGCTAGAGGCAAGTTACAGATATTCTCAAATTCAAGGAGACAGGATTATACAAGAATTTGATTCATTGGGGGTATCTTACAATTCTGTCTATCATATTTCCTTTTTCTCCTTTAAGTCTATTAATTTTCCTTTGCAGTTACATGTGACAGAAAAATCTTACCGTTCTCTCCCTGGTTCAATTTTTTTTAAAATCTTAAGAGTGATTCGAATACTTTCCAGATTGTGTTGGTACAATAAAACTATCCATTTCCTCTTAACAATGAGACATAACCACTGTTAATATTGAGATATAAATTCATAATGCCAACATATATATGATATATAGAAACTCATAACTGTGTAATTTTATTTATTTTTATTTATTTATTTATTTTTAATTTTTTTTTTAAATTTACATCCAAATTAGTTAGCATATGGTGCAACAATGATTTCAGGAGTAGATTCCTTAGTGCCCCTTACCCATTTAGTCCATCCCCCTTCCCACAACCCCTCCAGTAACCCTCAGTTTGTTCTCCATATTTATGACTCTCTTGTTTTGTCCCCTTCCCTGTTTTTATATTATTTTTGTTTCCCTTCCCTTATGTTCATCTTTTTTGTCTCTTAAAATCCTCATATGAGTGAAGTCATATGATATTTGTCTTTCTCTGACTGACTAATTTCACTTAGCATAATACCCTCCAGTTCCATCCATGTAGTTGTAAATGGCAAGATTTCATTCTTTTTGATTGCCGAGTAATACTCTGTTGTATATATATACCACATCTTCTTTATCCATTCATCCATTGATGAACATTTGGGCTCTTTCCATACTTTGGCTATAGTTGATAGTGCTGCTATAAACATGGGGGTGCATGTGTCCCTTTGAAACAGCACACCTGTATCCCTTGGATAAATACCTAGTAGTGCAATTGCTGGGTTGTAGGGTAGTTCTATTTTTAGTTTTTTGAGGAACCTCGTACTGTTCTTCAGAGTGACTGCACCAGTTTGCATTCTACAAGCAGTGCAAAAAGGTTCCTCTGTTTCTGCATCCTTGCCAATATCCGTTGTTGCCTGAGTTGTTAATTTTAACCATTCTGACAGATGTGAGGTGGTATCTCATTGTGATTTTGATTTGTATTTCCCTGATGATGAGTGATGTTGAACATTTTTTCATGTGTCTGTTAGTCATCTGGTGTCTTCTTTGGAAAAGTGTCTATTCATGTCTCTTGTCCATTTCTTCACTGGATTATTTGTTTTTTGGGTGTTAAGTTTGAGAAGTTCTTTATAGATTTTGGATACTAACCCTTTATCTGATATGTCATTTACAAATATCTTCTCCCATTCTGTCCGTTGCCTTTTAGTTTTGCTGATTGTTTCCTTCATGGTGCAGAAGTTTTTATTTTGATGAGGTCCCAGTAATTCATTTTTGCTTTTGTTTCCCTTGCCTCTGGAGACGTGTTGAGTAAGAAGTTGATGCAACCAAGATCAAAGAGGTTATTGCCTGCTTTCTCCTCGAGGATTTTGGTGTCTTCCTGTCTTACATGTAGGTCTTTCATACATTTTGAGTTTATTTTTGTGTATGGTGTAAGAAAGTGGTCCAGGTTCATTTTTATGCATGTCACTGTCCAGTTTTCCCAGCACCACTTACTGAAGAGACTGTCTTTATTCCGTTGGATATTCTTTCCTGCTTTGTCAAAGATTAGTTGGCCATACGTTTGTGGGTCCATTTCTGGGTTCTCTATTCTGTTCCATTGATCTGAGTGTCTATTCTTGTGCCAGTACCATACTGTCTTGATGATTACAGCTTTGTAGTATAGCTTGAAGTCCGGGATTGTGATGCCTCCTGCTTTTTTTTTTTTTTTTCAAGATTGCTTTGGCTATTCGGGGTCTTTTCTGGTTCCATACAAATTTTAGGATTGTTTGTTCTAGCTCTGTGAAGAATGCTGGTGTTATTTTGATAGGGATTGCATTGACTATGTAGATTGCTTTGGGTAGTATTGACATTTTAACAATATTTGTTCTTCCTATCCAGGAGCATGGAATCTTTTTCCATTTCTTTGTGTCTTCTTCAATTTCTTTCATAAGCTTTCTATGGTTTTCAGTGTATAGATTTGTCACCTCTTTGGTTAGATTTATTCCTAGGTATTTTATGGCTTTTGGTGCAATTGTAAATGGGATCAATTCCTTGATTTCTCTTTCTGTTGCTTCATTGTTGATGTATAGGAATGCAACCGATTTCTGTGCATTGATTTTATATCCTGCAGCTTTGCTGAATCCATGAATCAATTCTAGAAGTTTTTTGGTGGAATCTTTTGGGTTTTCCATATAGAGTATCATGTCATCTGTGAAGAGTGAAAGTTTGACCTCCTCCTGGCTGATTTGGGTGCCTTTTATTTCTTTGTGTTGTCTGATTGCAAAGGCTAAGACTTCCAATACTATGTTGAATAACAGTGGCAAGAGTTGAAATCCCTGTCTTGTTCCTGACCTTAGGGGGAAAGATCTCAAATTTTCCCCATTGAGGATGATATTAGCATTGGGTCATTCATAAATGGCTTTTATGATCTTGAGGTATGCTCCTTCTATCCCTACTTTCTTGAGGGTTTTTATCAAGAAAGGATGCTGTATTTTGTCATATGCTTTTTCTGCATCTATTGAGAGGATCATATGGTTCTTGCCCTTTCTTGTATTGATGTGATGATCATGTTAATTGTTTTGCAGATATTGAACCAGCCCTGCATCCCTGGTATAAATCCCACTTGGTCATGGTGAATAATTTTTTTAATGTATTGTTGGATCTGGTTGGCTAATATCTTGTTGAGGATTTTTGCATCCATATTGACCAGGAAAATTGGTCTATAGTTCTCCTTTTTAGTGGGGTCTCTGTCTGGTTTTGGAATCAAGGTAATGCTGGCTTCATTGAAAGAGTTTGGAAATTTTCCTTCCATTTCTATTTTTTTGGAACAGCTTCAAGAGAATAGGTGTTAACTCTTCCTTAAATGTTTGGTAGAATTCCCCTGGAAAGCCATCTGGCCCTGGACTCTTGTTTTTTGGAGATTTTTGATTACTAATTCAATTTCTTTACTGGTTATGGGTCTGTTCAAATTTTGTATTTCTTCCTGTTTCAGTTTTGGTAGTGTATATGTTTGTAGGAATTTGTTCATTTCTTCCAGATTGCCCATTTTATTGGCATATAATTGCTCATAATATTCTCTAATTATTGTTTTTATTTCTGCTGTGTTGGTTGTGATCTCTCCTCTTTCATTCTTGATTTTATATATTTGGGTCCTTTCCTTTTTCTTTTTGACCAAACTGGCTAGTGGTTTATCAATTTTGTTAATTCTTTCAAAGAACTAGCTTCTGGTTTCATTGATCTGTTCTACTGTTTTTTTTTTTTTTTTTTTTTTTTTTTTTTTTTTTTTTTTTTTTTGGTTTCAATAGCATTAATTTCTGCTCTAATCTTTATTATTTCCTGTCTTCTGCTGGTTTTGGGTTTTATTTGCTGTTCTTTTTCCAGCTCTTTAAGGCGTAAGGTTAAGTTGTGCATCTGAGATCTTTCTTCCTTCTTTAGAAAGACCTGGATTTCTATATACTTTCTTCTTATGACCGTCTTTGCTGCCTCCCAGAGGTTTTGGGTTGTGGTGTTATCATTTTCATTGACTTCCATATACTTTTTAATTTCCTCTTTAACTTCTTGGTTAGCCCATTCATTCTTTAGTAGGATGTTCTTCATCCTCCAAGTATTTTTTTACCTTTCCAAATTTTTTCTTGTGGTTGATTTCGAGTTTCATAGCGTTGTAGTCTGAAAATATGCATGGTATGACCTTGATCTTTTTGCACTTGCTGAGGGCTGATTTGTGTCCCAGTATGTGGTCTATTCTGAAGAACATTCCATGCGCACTGGAGAAGAATGTATATTCTGCTGCTTTAGGATGAAATGTTCTGAATATATCTGTTAAGTCCATCTGGTCCAGTGTGTCATTCAAAGCCATTGTTTCCTTGTTGATTTTTTGATTAGATGATCTTTGCATTGCTGTGAGTGGGGTGTTGAAGTCTCCTACTCTTATGGTATTACTATCAATGAGTTTCTTTATGTTTGTGATTGATTTATATATTTGGGTGCTCCACATTTGGCACATAAATGTTTACAATTGTTAGGTTTTCTTGGTGGATAGACCCCTTGATTATGATATAATGCCCTTCTGAATCTCTTGATACAGTTTTTATTTAAAATCTAGATTGTCTAATATAAGCATGGGTACTCCGGTTTCTTTTGCTGACCATTAGCATGATAGATGGTTCTCCATCCCCTTACTTTCAATCTGAAGATGTCTTTAGGTCTAAAGTGGGTCTCTTGTAAACAGCATATAGATGGATCTTGTTTTCTTATCCATTCTGTTACCCTATGTCTTTTGATTGGAGCATTGAGTCCATTGACGTTTAGAGTGAGGACTGAAAGATATGAATCTATTGCCATTATGATGTTTGTAGAGTTGGAGTTTCTGGTGGTGTTCTCTGGTCCTTTCTAATCTTTGTTACTTTTGGTATGTATATATGTATGTATGTATGTATGTATGTGTTTATGTATGTATGTATATATTTATATTTTCATCTTTTCTCCCCTCAGAGAGTCCCCCTTAAAATTTCTTGCAGGGCTGGTTTAGTGGTCATAAACTCCTTTAATTTTTGTTTGTCTGGGAAACTATATTTCTCTTATTTTGAATGACAACCTTGCTGAATAAAGAATTCTTGGCTGCATATTTTTCTCATTCAGCACATTGAATATATCCTGCCACTCCTTTCTGGCCTGCCAAGTTCCTGTGGATAGGACTGCTGCAAACCTGATCTGTCTTCCCTTGTAGGTTAGGGACTTTTTTCCCTTGCTTCTCTCAAGAATCTCTTTTTGCCTGAATATTTTGTGAATTTGATTATGATATGCCTTGTTGATGGTCGGTTTTTGTTGAATCTAATGGGGTCCTCTGTGCTTCCTGGATTTTGATGTCTGTGTCTTTCCCCAGGTTAAGAAAGTTTTCTGCTATGATTTGCTCACATAACCCTTCTACCCCTATTTCTCTCTCTTCCTCTTCTGGGACCCCTATGATTCTGATGTTGTTCCTTTTTAATGAGACTGATTTCTCTAATTCTTAAATAGTGCTCTTTTGCCTTAATCTCCCTCTTTTTTTCTGCTTCATTATTCTCCATAAGTTTGTCCTCTATACTGCTGATTCTGTGTTCTGCCCCATCTATCCTTGCTGTGGCGGCATCCATCCATGATTGCAGCTCAGTTATACCATTTTTTATTTCATCCTGACTAGTTTTTACTTCTTTTATCTCTGCAGAAAGGGATTCTAATCTATTTTTGACTCCAGCTAGTATTCTTATTATCGTGTTTTTAAATTCTGGTTCAGACATCTTGCTATATCTGTGTTGGTTAAATCCCTGGCTGTCATTTCTTCATGCTCTTTCCTTTGGGGTGAATTTCTTCCTTTCATCATTTTGAAGGGAGAAAATGAATTAACAAGCTAGAAAAATTAAAATAAAAGAACTAAAATTAGAAACAAAATTAAAAAATTAAAAACACACACACATACAAAAATTGAATAAATGATTTAGGTCCTTGGTGTGTTTTGGTCTGGGTGTTGAAAGTGGTTTGATAGATTAGAGAAAAAAGTGGGAAAAAAATAAATAAAAGGAAATCATTTGAGAATTTTATAAAATGAATACACTGAAGTAGACTAAAATAAAATGATGGAAGTAAAATGGAATTTGAAAAAATTTACACAAAAGTAAAAAATATAGTAAAAAATATTAAAGAAAAATATTTTTAATAAAAATGGAAAATAAAAATGATTTTTTTCTCTTTCTGTATTCAAGAAAAAGAAAAGAAGCAAAAAAGAGGAAAAAAAAGAAAGAAAATTGAATACATGGACCTGCTAACAGATTGAAATATGACTGAAATTACTTGATTTTCCCCTAGAAGTCAGACTATGATGCACTTTATAGTCCATAAACTAAGCGGATGGTGAAACTTGTGTTCTTGAAGAGCGAGGTTGGCCCAGTTGGGCGGAGCTTAGTGTTATGGCTCCGTTCTCCACTAGATGGCGCTGCTAGCCTACTTGGGTGGAGTGTGGTGGCGCCCGTAGGTGCACATGTGCGGGAGTGGTGAAAATGGCGTCACAGCTATCCAGTCTCTAGTATCAGAACTGTGTTCTCTCTGATCAGCAGTCGTGCACTTGTCCTTTGTCTTCAGCTTTCATCCGCTCCCCGCTTCTTCACTATCTGTGAAGTGAGGTACTGCCCCAGGCAGTACCTCTCTCCCAAGTTTTGTCTCAGATGGGGCTGTTTTCCCCAACCCCTTACTTCTGAAGGACTGTGGCTTTGACCTGTTCCTGCCCCTCTGCAGGAGGGCTCAGCGAGCAATGGCCAAATGTCGGCTGTACCCAGGAACGCCTGCTGGACCCTGCTGCTGCCAGTGCCCTGAGACTGTAGCCAGGTCCCAGCCGCCCCAGAAAAAGTTCATGAGATAGTGTAGCAGAAGTGTTTCAGGGACTATGGAAACTCACGACACACATCTGGCACCAGGCTTCACCCCTCAACGACCTTGTTCCAGCACCAGCGAATGTGGCCGTTTTCTGGGGTCTGCTCAGACCAGGTGGCCTCAACAGTCTACCAAATGTCCTTCCAGCAGTGGAACTGCTTTTCCTCGTTTGGCCCAAGAACCTCCTGGACCCCACTCTGCTCCCGGGGATTCGCCCTTCCCACCAGAGCACCCCCAGGTATTGAGCTGTGGAGTTGCAGACTCTGTGCTCCCCTTGTTTACAGTCTTAATGGAATCTAAACCCTCTCCTTTCTCCTTTCTCCCTTTTTAGTTTAGTCCCTGTGGCTGTTTCTGATTTTCCACTTTCTCTTCAGCTGCTTTTGGGGAGGGGTGCTTTTCCTGTATTCTTATCCCCCCTCATCTCTGTCCTCTCTCTGCCTGTAAAAGTGGCTCCCTGCCTGCTGGGACTTCTCACTCCCCAACTTTACCTCTCCTCACCGTGTACCTGCTGAATTCTGTGGTTCAGGTTGTGCAGATTGCTGTGTTAATCCTCCAATCAGTTTTCTAGGTGTGCAGGATGGTTTAGTGTTGGTCTGGCTGTATTTCATGGACACGAGACACAAAAAACTTCCATGCTGTTCCAACATCTTGGCTCCCTTCTCCATAACTGTGTAATTTTAAACAATTGGCTCAGCTGCAATCCTGTTTTACAATTTACTTCCTTTTTAAAAGAAATCTTTACTTATTTATTTTTGAGAGAGAGGATACAAGCAGGGAAGGGGCAGAGAGAGAGAGAGAGAGGGAGACAGAGAATCTGAAGCAGGCTCCAGTCTCCAAGCTGTCAGTGCAGACCCCAACGTGGGGCTCGAACCCACAAACCATGAGATCATGACCTGACCCTAAGTCAGAGGCCTAACTGACTGAGCCACCCAGGTGCCCCTACAGTTTACTTCTTTTTATTTTCTTTAAAATTTTTAACGTTTATTTATTTTTGAGAGAGAGACAGAGTGTGAGTGGGGGAGGGGCATAGAGAGAGGGGGACACAGAATCCAAAGCAAGGTCCAGGGTCTGAGCCATCAGCACAGAGCCCGATGTGGGGCTCGAACTCACGAACTGCCAGATCATGACCCGGGCTGAAATCGGATGCTTAACCAACTGAGCCACCCAGGTGTCCCATGTTTGTTTATTTTTTGAGAGAGAGAGAAAGAGAGAGCGTAAGTGAGCACGAGTGGGGAAGGGGCAGAGGGAGAGAGAGGGAGAGAGAGAATCTCAAGCAGGTTCCACCCTGTCAATGCAGAACCCCATGTGAGGCTCAAACCCATGAACTTTGAGATCATGACCTGAGCTGAAACCAAGGGTCTGACACTTAACTGACTGAGCCACCAGGTGCCCCTACAATTTACCTCTTTATTTAACCATATATCATGAACATGCCAATGCCATTAAGTATTCTTTTATAGCTTAATTTGTAATTGTTGTGCAGCATTTGATCACATAGATACCTCATGATTTATTTAGGTTATTTCCAACATTTTGCTCTTATGAAAGCTCTCTTATATACTTTCCCATAGTTACTTTCACCTATAATTATAATTACTGTTGGTGGGATAAATTTCTAGAAGTAAATTTTTCTGCATCAAAGAATATATGTACATTAAAAAAATTATTTGAGTTTGCAAATTTCGCTATAGAAATTAGCAGTTTAAACAGCAGTGTTTAAGAGGGCCCAACATGGAGGCTTGTGAGTGTATGTGTGAATGTGTTGGTATTTTTTGTTACTTTTCTAGCATGTGGCTCTTTTTTAAGTTACATGACAAATACATGTTGTCTTAGGAAATTTCAGAAATCTCTAATACAGAATTAATTTACTCTTTCCTTTTCTATTCCATCCATTGGAGGTAGCCAATATTAACAGTTCACTTTGACTCCCTCTAAAGCATCCTCAATGCCTATGTCTGGGTCTTTTCTGATTGAACAGTTGAAAAATGATATCTTGTTGCTTTAGTTTGATTTTTTTGGACATACTAGTGAGGCTAAAACATTTCTTTATTGGCCTTGGTAATTTGCATTTTTCTTTTCTTGGTTGCTGGTTCATTTTTTGTTGTTGTTATTGTTGGTCATTAACCTTATGTTATTAAACAGTCATCATTTCTAGATAATCCAGCTTCAGTATTGTTCATAACCTTTACATTTGAGTTTACTTCCCTTGGGTTGCACAAAATATCTTTTCTGCATACTGTTTGACAACACAACCTAGGTTTGAGGAATAAAAGATATTTTAATACAGATCTAGGACCGTTCCAAAAATATCTTTTGATTACAAACGATTTCAAGTCCCAAGTGATGGCTCATTTATTTCAAATAAAATTCCATGTCACTTAATTCCAATACACTGAAAGTATTTAAGATATACCCAATATTATTGTAATAAGATTTTATCTATATTAGAAAAATTCATAAAAGTGTACTCAAAAGACAGTATCAATTTTGTATTTTTACATTATTTCTTCTCTTGGATATTTCACACATCTGTTAATATTCTTTGGTTACGAGTACACAATCTTTGACTAGTATTAAACCTGAAAGAGTTTATAGACTTTCTAAAATTGCACAGGCACAAAACTAGGAGTAAAATGTATACTGTGAGAGACTGATGTATTTCCTACTAGTGTAGCGACAAAGCAAATGTAAGAAGGCATGGTGCAGTTTCAGATGGTGGATTTCCCTTTTGGTGCTTTGATTTTTAAAACTCCAAAGTGTCTATGCAAAGAGCTTCAGATTTAAAGAGATGAAAGGTAACAGGCAGAGCTTAGCAGAGTTAGCTTTCAAAGAGGTTTTTGTTGTGCTCTTTTTCCTTTTTACTGGAAATGGGTTATAGAATCTAGCTTGAAATTTTATAAATCTGTGCTGAAGACAAGGAAATTAAGGGGTAGTCCATTCTTTATTGATCAGGCTATCTCTTCCTCTGGCTGCATCAATCTGCACCAGGGTTTTCTCTCATTTTTTATATATTGCATGCTAGACTCCCCTCAACCTATCTTCCTTTTTACAACTTTTTTTAAATACTAGGGCTGATACTATTTAATACTATTTACTGATAAGAGTTATTGATTTCAAATGTGTAAAAGACAGGAGTGTTTACTGTCAATGACTAGGAGATAATTCAAATTCAGCACAGAGAGAAATGGGATCACAGACCCCAGTGCTGAAAACAACCAAGAAGAAAGCTGGGAGAACAAGTTGTATTCAGCTTTGGAAATTAAGAAATCTTATGAACACAGTGAGTGAGAAGAATACCAAACCCCTGAATGGGAGGAGGCAACCACAATTTCAAATATATCTGTTAAAATATCATGTAGGTACAAAGGTATTGTGAGATTATTTTTAGTACTTGTCTGTATGTCTATAACGTTTCATAATGAAAATAAAATAATTTTTAAAATGTGTATAAGGAAAAGGGGAAAGAATGTTGATGATAATGTTTTCCCAATAGCAACCTTCAATCAGATAGGGCATCTTCTTGATAATGTCTTCTTGATAATAACTGAGCTCATGCTCAATGCTGTCATTTTTTTTTTCTCCTCTCAGCAAGGCCATGTTTCCCCCTTTCACGACTGCAGCATCCCTTGGAAGTCACACATGAGAACAATCTCAGTATAACTACAGCTGAGAAAATTAATTAGGACACGTTTAAAGCCTAATGGAAACTAGGCCAACCCTAAAGCAAACCGTTACCCCAGAGAAAGGAGGAAGTAATAAGTGTAGTTAAGAGGTAGACTAAACCCAAAGATTGGGATCAAGAACTCTGGTTCCTTGGAAGACACCCACTACTCTCAGCCTGTGTAGAAGGCAGAAAAGTAATCTCCATTTAGTCAACACATAGCCATATGGTCTTCTGTTGTCCAACAGACCCTCCAGTCATCTACCAGCAATGGGATGATTTACCATATGGGAAATATTTATTTGAATGTGCAAGATTTTATAATTGGAGAAAATAACAGTTTAATTTCTTCATGGGCTTAGTATTTAAGTGTTTTAAAAATACACTGCTTTATGCTCTTTGTGTCTTATCTAAGAAAATCTTAGCTTACCCAAAGCTTGTAAAGATTTTCTGTTTACTTTTAGAGGTTTCATGGCTTTAACTCTATGATTAGGTCTATATTGTGTTCTGAATTAATTTCTATATATGGTGTACTATAAGACATCTGGGTTTTTTATTTTGTTTGTTTTGTTTTATTTTTCCCAATTGGATATCCAGTTGTTCCACCATCATTTGTTGAAAAGTCTACTTTTTTCCCTAATAGAACTACTTTGGCACCATTGTTGAAAATCTATGACCATAAATGTGTGGGTCTACTGGACTCAATTTTGCTTCATTGATACATATGCTCATTCTTATTCCATCAGAACTAAAAATGTTTGCTGTCTGAATGATGCTATTAAGAAAATCCAAATGCAAGTCACAGACTGGAGAAGAAAATATTCACAGTGCACATATATAACAAAGGACATGTACCTTGAATATATAAAGAACTCCCACAACTCAGTAAGAAAAAGAAAAAGACCCAACAAAAAGAGACAAAATATTTTAACAGAAATGACACGGAGGAGATATGCATAGGAAACGATGCTCAATATCATTAGTCCTTAGAGAAATGTAAGTAAAAACCGGAATGAGATGTTACTGCACACCCACTGGAATGACTAAAGTTGAAAATCTTGATAATAGGTGTTGGTAAGGATTCAGATTGAGTTTTGAATATTAATCATAATTAATTTTTTCTTGCACACACATAGTGTTCTGGATCAGAGGACAGATTTGTTTATTATTTACATAATAATAACTCTAGCGGGCCTCCTTGCCTCATTGATTACTGATGTTGCAATGCAATGAAAGCCAGATGGAAAAATTTCCTATACAAGAGATAGATAAACATGGATTTTCTCTGCCTGTTTACAGAGTAAAGTCCGCTATCTCTCCTTCTATCACAGGAGAGAGAGAAAAGCCTTTTCTCCTTAGAGATGAGTTGGAAAGTATCCTTGGCTCTCATTCTAACTTTTTGAAATGCAAATTAATCTGTTCAATGACCAGATAAGCCCCTTTGTCTCAAGCTTTTATAATCTAGAGATGTCTTCAAAATCATAGGCCTTATTTTCCCTTAAATGTAAACATACACATCCAGAGTTAGATAATTCTCTCTGGAGTTCTCTCACTACCAAATAGTTGTAAATTAACTTCCCAAAGCTAGTTCTCAGCTCAGGATCTCACCTTTTTTAAAAGCCCCAATTTTGCAGAAACACAGAAATATATTCTCTATAGCCCATAAGATGGAATAATTGGAACTCATATACAGCTGGTGGGAGTGTAAAATGACACAACTACTTTGGAAAAGATTTTGGCAGAGTTTTTTGTTTTTGTTTTTAATAAAGTTACATATACAGTTACCATATGACCCAGCAATCCCAATCCTGAGTATTTACCTAAGAGGAATGAAAATATATTCACACAAAGACATATACACAGATACTATAACACTTTTATTTATTATAGCCAAAAACTAGAAATGACTCAAATGTCCAGCAGCAGGTGAGGGGATCAATAAATTGGGTAAATAAATTTGAATAAAATGGAATATACCGCTCAGCAGTAAAAAGGAACCAAATTACTCATGCACTCAACATGTATGAATCTCAAAAACATTTTGCTTAGTTAAAGAAGCCAGACACAAAAAAGTACATATTGTATAATTGATGTTAAATCCATTGATGCTAAATCATAGAAAAGGCAAAAGTAGCCTATAGTGACAGAAAGCAGGTCAGTGGTACTCTGGGGTCAGGTGTGGGAGTGGAGTTTGCAAAGGGGCTTGAGGAAAGCATTGGATTGGTGAAAACCTTCTACATCTTGATTGTGCTGGTGATTACATTTGTCAGTGAATATTTACATTTGTGAGAACTCATCAAAGTCTACCCTTAAATGCTCATCGAAGTTTGAGAAACACTGGTCTCAAATGTGAAGACAGGCACAACTCAGGACATTCAGCACCCCCCAAAAACAGAAAGGAACGCTTTGTTGAAACCTGGAACTCAAGCAAACACTATAACCAAGTCATTGTTCTCAAAGAATCTGAAGTTTTAAAAAAAATTCTACAGCTAAAATCTATGCATGTTATTGTTTATAAATTTTACTTCAGTAAAATTGATAAATTAATAATTTATTCTTTTGTATAATTTAGTGTAATTTTTTTAAAGTTAATACTGGGCAACACAGTTACCAAGTTCCATCTTATAAAGTTGTACTTAATGGATTACAGTATCATGATGTATTGTCTAAAAATTAGGCAATGAATGGTCAAGATATAAATTATATTTAAAGTACCAAGGAATCATTCATTGGATTGCAAATGGCTATTTTGAGCCTTAAATTTAAAAAAAAAATTTTTTTTAATGTTTATTTATTTTTGAGAGAGACAGAGACAGAATGCGAGTGGGTTAGGGGCAGAGAGAGAGAGGGAGACACAGAATCTGAAGCAGGCTCCAGGCTCTGAGCTGTCAGCACAGAGCCCAACGCAGGGCTCAAACTCATGAGCTGTGAGATCATGACCTGAGCCGAAGTCAGACACTCAACTGACTGAGTCACCCAGGCACCCTGAGCCTTAGATTTAAGAGTAAACAAACAGACAAACAAAAATTGCTCATATTAGGAAGGTAATGAACTCTAGTGCTGGTTTGAATTTCAAAAACTATATGCAGGTATTATGGATAAGAAGGAAAAAAATTTTAATATGTTAAGTTTACGATTAAACCCAGAAATTTAGTGCCTTCCTGTTTGGCTATTATTTAGGCCAAGGTTTTGAGGCCTATGACATTGAAATGTAATAATATGGTTAGGGAGTAAGTGATAGAAATTTTCATATAAATAAGGACTAGTCAATATAAGTTCATATGACATCATGATCCAAGGAAAAATGCCCAATATTTGGTAACAATTCAAAAAAAGCAAGTGAACTCTATATTTTGAAGCCACCACAGTTGCAAAGAGCTTGATCTTTGATACCCACCTCTATGCTGGGAAATCTATAATGAAAAAAACAGACCAGGCAAATAGATATCCTTGCTTCATTTTCATACAAAGCCATTCATGAGTTCGAAATAAATTGTTTTCCAACATTTTTCTCTCAAAACCTATCTTTGAAAGCTTCACATCCCAGCACACCCTTCTGTCAATTAACTGATGTATTGCAGTAAAACTAAACCACTAAATACAAAAAGGGAAAGAACTTCTATATAATATGTTATGACACTGTAGCCTATTAAATAAAATTTTATGAGATTGAACATGGTAACTATGTTGCCAGTATTTAGTTGAAATATTTATACTAAATTATACTAACAGGTCTATGTGTTTTATATAAAGTTGGTGATTAACCCCAGGATTATGATGTCTAAATGAATTTGGATGCCAGGTCCTTATCAGGATTTTCAACCTTATACAGTAATTTTTTTCTATGAGAAAACTATGTGCTATTTTTTTTTTTTTTAATTTGAGAGAGAGTGGGAGAGAGAGTGTGCAAGTTGGGGAAAGGGACAGGGGGATAGAGAGAGAATCTTAAGCAGGTTCCACGCTCAGCATGGAGCCCATTGTGGGGCTCAATCCTATGACCCTGGAATCATGACCTGAGCTGAAATCAAGAGTTGGATGCTCAACCAACTGAGCCACCCAGGTGCCCCTAGATGCTATGCTTTAAATGTTTTTTGATTTCAACAAATGGTATTGGGACAAATAGATATCCACATACAAATGAATGAAATTGGTTGGAACTTTACTTCATGCCATACATACAAATTAGCTCAAAATGAATCAATTTCCTGAACATAAAGGCTAAATGTATAGAATCTTCTGAAGTAAACTTAGAATTACATCATCATGACCTTGGATTTGGTAAAGGATTCCTATATATGACGCCAAAAGCACAAACAACAACAAAAAATTATAGATAAATTGGATTTCATCAGAATTAAAAATGTTTTTTGCTTCAAAGTACAATATCAAGGAAATTAAAAGACAACACACAGAATGGGATATAATATTTGAAAGTCGTATCCAATAAGGGGCTATCTCTAGAATATATAAACTACTCTTACAATTGAAAAAAAAATGGGCAGAGGATCTGAATGACATTTCTCCAAAGAAGGCATAGAAAATGGCCAATAAGTCTACATAAAGAGACTCAACATCGTTTGTCATTAGGAAAATGCACATCAAAACACAATGAGTGAGAGGTACAAACTTTCCAGGGATGAACAGTACAGCATGGGAAATAGAGTCAATAACATTGCAATAACTTTGTATGATGAATGATGGTAACTACACTTATGGCGAGCACTGAATAATGTAGAATAGAATAAAATTGTCAAACCAAAAAAAAAAAAAAAAAATCCCCAAACCACCTGCAATGAAATACCACTTTACATCCATGAGGAAGGCTATAATCAAAAAGAAAAGTAACATGAAGTGTTGATGAAGATGTGAAGAAATCAGGACCCTCTTGCACTGCTGGTGGGAATGTAAAATTATACAGCCACTTTGGAAAACAGTCTGATACCTTTGTAAAATTAAGATGTAGAATTGCCATTTGACCCAGAAATTCCACTGCTAGGTATATACCTAAGACTAATGAAAACATGTCTACACCAAAACTTTTCATGAATGTTCTAAGCAGCATTATTCAGAATAGCCAAAATATGGAAACAACCCATTATCTCTGAACTGATGAATGGATAAATGAAAGTAGTCTATTCATACAATGGAATATTACTCAGCCTTTAAAAGAAGAGCAGTTTTGCCACATGCTACATTCAATGGATGAAACTTGAAAACATGTGAAATGAAAGAAGCAGTCACCAAAGACCACTTATTATATTATTCCATTTATATGAAATGTCCAGATTAGGAAAGCATATAAAATAACTTATAAAGACAAAAAGTAGAATAGTGGTTGTTTAGGACTTACAGGGAAGGTATGGAAAGCTTGATGGTTACAGAAAATAGTGGCTGCTTTCTGGGTGATGAAAATGTTCTAAAATTTATTGTGGCAATGATTGTACAACTCTGAATATATTAAAAATTACTGATTAAAAAAAGTCACGGGGGCTCCTGGGTGGCTTAGTCAGTCAAGTGTCCGACTTTTAACTTTGATTCAGGTCATGATCTCATGGTTTGGAAGTTTGAGCCCCATGTCTGGCTCTGTACTGAGAGTGTGGAGCCTGCTTGGGGTTCTCTCACTCTCCCTCCCTCTCTCTCTCTGCCCCTTTCCCACTAGCTCTCTTTTTCTCTCTCTCAAAATAAATAAGTAAACTTAAAAAAAGAGAAAATGGTAGTCTTCAAAAATAATTGAATTATACATGTTTAAATGGGTAAATTATACAGTTCATGAATTATATTTCAATAATCTGTTAAAAATAATTTTTATCTGCATTATTTTGATTTATAATACTTTTCTGGTACAGTAACTCTATATAAGTACAAGGCTGGCCTATATGTCCATGAATTTTTTTTAAATGCTGTAAGTTTGAGACATTCACATGTATTTTTTAATTTTTTTTTAACGTTTATTTATTTTTGAGACGGAGAGAGACAGAGCATGAACAGGGGAGGGGTAGAGAGAGAGGGAGACACAGAATCTGAAACAGGCTCCAGGTTCTGAGCTGTTAGCACAGAGCCCGATATGGGGCTGGAACTCACAGACCGTGAGATCATGACCTGAGTCGAAGTCAGACGCTTTAACCGACGGAGCCACCCAGGCGCCCCTCACATGTATTTTTTAAAATTATTAAACATTAATTACGATAGAGAATTTTTCAAAAGGTAGATGTATTAAGGATTTGTGACATTTAGGCTATGATGCATATGAGTTCTAGTTGAATACAGCCTTTGTTGAGTTGTGATAAAGTATCTCATGGTGACTGTGGTGCCCAGATGTTTAGCTTTCATGAAAAAAGTAGAAATTTCTACCTTGTTTCCAGCATACTGTTTGTTATATGATGTAATTGCCCACGGAGAGAATATAGAATGTAGATAGCCATTGGACTACGATAAGATTCTAGAATGGAGTAACTCATGTTTCATGGCAATACCTACGAACATGCACAAACAAAAATTATCTTTGTCCTGCCTTTTCGGGTGGTCCTTATAAAACCCCCACACCTATGATGTGATCACGGGCAACTTCATGAGTCAAGTTACAAATGGATCTACAATGGACTTAAAAGACCAATATTATCAGGGAGCCTGGGTGGCTCAGTCGGTTAAGCTTCCAGCTCTCAATTTCGGCTCAGGTCAAGATCTCATGGGTTCGTAAGTTCAAGCCCTGAGTCGGGCTCTACGCTGACAGCACGGAGCCTGCTTGGGATTCTCTCTCTCCCTGTCTCTCTGCCTGTCCCCCGCTGGCACTCTCTCTCTTTCAAAACAAATAAATTAACTTAAAAAAAAAAAAAAGACCAATAGTATCTACTAGTGTGGGTCACACAAGACCCCCAATATCCAAGGATTTTTAATGGCAAGCTAAAATGAAAGTTGTCTGCCTTTGTAGCACAAAATCCAACACTCCCTTAATTGCCAGGAAAAAAAAATACTACACTGTATCAAGAATGCCCATGTAGTGCCAACACAGCAATAGATCTAGACTTGGCTAAGGGCGAAGGGAGTAATACCATCAAAAAAACCACCTAAAAGATGGCAAGAAACCTGCAAACTGGGTCTCTTGAGTAATTCCACCAGTGCAACTTCTGCTCATCACTAGGAAAACCCCAGTCATGGCACACGGCCGGTCTCCAGACATGGCTCATCCGGAGATGATGTGGGGTGAGTGACAGCAGCATGCCTGAGCAGCTCCTGGGCAGTGAGCGCAAGTGGACCACCTCAATCAAGGAAGACAGAACAAACAGTTTAAGGAAGCCCCGCGGCTCCATTTTAAACAATGTGGCACAGCTGTGGACCGCTGAGAACTAGCAGATCAGGCATCTGTGAGGATGAAGGAGCTACCTCTGAACAGAGGCTTCAGGCTGAGTGGAGTCTAAGTGGCTGACGCTCACACACCTGCGGGCTTAGCAAACTGTATTTGCAGCTATGAATCAAAGCTCTGCTTTCACGGGGACAGAGTGTGAGGAGATACACTCTTGCCTGTGTTTCGGTCTTTTAAACTGCATATGCACACATCATTAGTATCGCCTTTGAACCTGAAAGACAGCGTTACATCCTGGGACACATCAGGCATTGTTTTTGATGTCTTCAATATTTCCTATGGCCCATAGGGTGTTGCATTAATGAGTTCTTCAGATATCTGAAGAAATGAAAAAATAACAATAATTTTGAAAAAGCTCAATGTAACATTTATCTACCAGAAATTTGTATTAGATGCTGTTTTGTAAAGAGAGATTTTCTAATAATAAAAAAAAAGAAATTGGGAAATTAGATACTTTTCTTTGTAATGAGACCTCTTTGAAAATTTCTCTAAGAATGATGAATACAATTATTTGGTAATTACAGACCAGAAAGATATAATAGATTTTTTAAGACTCAGGTTAGCGTTTTGAAAACAGTAAACGACATTGATATGCAAATTAGGTTCAACCACTCATTTATTTTCATTTCTTCACAGATTTTAGTTATATGGACTTTTATTGAAAAATCATACAGGTTAACCTAAAAGTAGAGGTCATTAAAAAAATTAAGAGAGGTTATCTGTATAGGTTATTATGTCCTATACAGAAATAATTACGCAATCACTACTCAGCCTTAATTTCCCACCTAGTAGTTGGCTTCTTTTTTGTGGCAAGCATTTATCCGAGATGAATTGAATAAATTAGAGGGCAAATCCTTAAAAAAGATTCAACTTGCACAATGACTTCAGGGGAATCTGTCCTTTTCCCCCTCGCTGTCTTGGTTGATTGACCTTCTCAATCACAAAACAGGGATGGATGTAATGGCTTACGTTCATCACTCCACTGCTACTGTTCTTTGTCAGAGGACAGCTCTTTCTCTTAGGAGTATTGAGGCGATTATCCTGAGAATTTTGGCCCCAAATTCATGTCTGTGATAGTCAAAATTTCCCAAGAGAAGTTATCTTTCCATATTCTAGCGTTACTTATCATTCTATGATGAATTTTGCAAAGGCAAAGTGGATAAGAGAATTGGAGTACTTAATTATTCTTCAGGGGGAAAAAGCAGTCTTTCCTCTTTGATAATTATCTTCGTTTTCAAGCTAATTTTGACAATGGGGACTTGGTTTCCAGCAGAAATTTAAAAATAAAGCTGGAAGGAGTTTTTTAGTAGGCATGTAAAAATGCTCACTACTAAATTTAGGCTATTGCAAAAGATAATTATTTGCCTGATAGCTCATACACTCATTTGAGAGAGACAGTGCTGTATTTCTATGCAATTAATACATGTACATGATTATAAAGATAAATAGTATTACCGAATTTAACATGAAAAACACCAGCTCCTGGCTTTGCCTCTTCTTGTGACTAATTTCCATTCCCCAGAGACAACTTTCAACTTTTTAGTTTCTTCTGGTACTTTGTTACATATATAAAAGTGACTTGATCATTCTATTTCTTGATTTTCAGTTGTTCTGGATATTATTCATTAATTGTGTTCTCTGGTTAGATTTAGCTTGTTTAGACATACTCCCTTTCCTCTCCCTGAAGTATTCATTATTCTCTCATCTTTCCAAAACAGCTATCTCACAAATGCCATTAAGTTATTTTATTAGTCATACCTTAGTCACATGGTATCCATGATTGTATTTCCCCTTCTTGTAAAACTTTCTGATTTCTCTACAGATGACAATTACATCCTTTTTATTTTTCCTTTTTTTCCCCAAATTCCCTAACAGTATTTCATTTTTGCCAGAAGTGTAAGTGCCCCTCAGTGGGTTTAATGCAACAGTAATGTAGCTCTACATTGTGTGTGTGTGTGTGTGTGTGTGTGTGTGTATACTTTTTTCTTAGAAACATAACTCTGGAGTCTTCTGTTGTTCTGCATTAATTTCTAATGGCGGTTTCTTAGGCGGACTACCCATTATCATCACTAGCATTCTCTTCCTTCTGTGTTAGACTGTATCCTGAAAGCCAATTTTTCTCTTTTTTAATTTCCTCCCTTATTTTCATGCAGTTCATCCTCTAGTAACTCTATAAGGTAAGATGCTTAAAAGTAAAATTTTTGAAATATGAAATGTCTCAAAATATTTTAACATTACCTAAAATCTTGATTGATAGTTTGCCCAGGCATATAATTCCATGTTGGAAATAATTTTTTTTTCTTCAGAATTATTAAGGCCTTGCTCCACTGTCTTCTAATTTCCAATGCTGCTTTTGGGAAGTACAATGTCATTTTTATTCATGACTCTTTATTTTATTTTTTTTTTTTTATTTTTGGGACAGAGAGAGACAGAGCATGAACAGGGGAGGGTCAGAGAGAGAAGGAGACACAGAATCGGAAACAGGCTCCAGGCTCTGAGCCGTCAGCCCAGAGCCCGACGCGGGGCTCGAACTCACGGACCGCGAGATCGTGACCTGGCTGAAGTCGGACGCTTAACCGACTGCGCCACCCAGGCGCCCCAATTCATGACTCTTTAAATGTGACCTATTATTGTTCCTCTGGGAGTTTTCAGCATTTTATTTTTGTCTTTAATATTGTAAAATTTCATAAAGACATGACTTTTGAAGAAGACAGATCTTTTTTTATTTTATTGTTCTCAGTACTTTCAATTTGGAAATTTGTGGTAGTCAGTTGTGAGGAATTTTCTTGAAATATTTATTTAATCATTCTCTTCCCTCTGTTTTCACTCTTTCCCTTCCAGAGTTGCTAATAGTCTAGTACTAGAAATCCTAACCCACCAACACTGTTTTTCCCTGTATTTTCTATCTCTTTGTGAGTTTTTCTTGTTTCTGGATGTTTATTAAATTGTAGTTTTCAATTCTTCTTTTGAATTTTTGCATTATATTTTTATTTTTTGAGAATTCCTTTTTTTTTAATTTTTAAAAAATGTTTATTTATTTTTGAGAGACAGAGAGAGACAGCATGAGTGGGAGAGGGCAGAGAGAGAGAGGGAGACCCAGAATATGAAGCAGGCTCCAGGCTCTGAGCTGTCAGCACAGAGCCCAATGCGGGGCTTGAACTCATGAGCCGTGAGATCATGACCTGAACCCAAGTTGGAAGCTCAACCAACTGAACCATGCAGGTGCCCCGATAATTCTTTATTATCTGAATAATCCTTTAAAAAAATTATCTCTGGAATGCAGTTTCTTCTCTTAAATCTCTGAAATTATTATGGTTAAAAAAATTTTTTTTTTTTGTTCTATTTGCTGTCTTGGATTTCTTTTTCTTTGTTTTAAATTGACTTTTACTTTGTAGTGGTCATGTTTAAAACAGATATAAAAATCACTACTTGGAAGTTGATGTTTATGGGTACACCTTGTCAAGTACTGAGCTTGAATATAGAATGATTGGCTGTGACCCTGCTATTTTGTTGCAGGACCTTCAATTATATATCTCTGTAGGTCCTTTCCCATGGACAGATCAGTTTTATCAGCTTATTGCTTAAGGGACATAAAAAGCCAGCTTTCTAGCTTTCTGGAAGCTGAGGGATGAAGGTTACTGAAAGTCTCAGAGTTCAGTATGTCGACATTCATATAACTTCCCTGTTTTTAGTACAGTCCCTCATCTTTGCCCTCAGCTGTATCTCTTATGAGCAATACCAGATCATTTCAGGTTTAATTCTCCAGAGAGTAAACCTCTAGGCTTCACTTGTACTTGGAAAGAGATAATTGCAACCAAAAAGGTCAATTTTCCCTTTAAAAATGTAGCCAGCCCTTCAACTCATTCTTCTGTGGTAGCCCTGTGCACCTGCCCTTTTAGAACTTATTTCTGCCATATCCAGAGCATCCCAAAGGGCTAGAAGGTGAACATCAATTTGATTCTTGTTAGTTTCCCCTAGTTTAGACTCAGATTATAGTTTTCTCAGATATTGGAAGTCAGTTACCACTTATATCTTCCAGCTTCTAGATTTTGTTTTATCTCTTGTATGCTTTGTCTCTATTCCTGCTCTCTTCATCTTGGCGGGGTTATTTTGCTTTTTCGTTTGTTTGTTTGTTTCTTCACTTTATCTTAAATGTGATTTAAAATGTGTGAAGATAGATTTTGTGTTCAATTTGCCTGCTTACCTAGAACCCTTGATATGTGGAAACAGCAGTGTACTCTGGAAAAAACCTAAGCATTTTGGGAATTTTCTTGACTGAAAAGTGGATATAGTCTCAGGCCTTCAAGAAAGATAATTTTGCATTAAGTTGAAAATTAAAGCAATAGCACTGAGAAGATTTATTTGTAACTGGTAATTTTCACATAAAGTCACACCCATGATGAATTGTAAAGGCCTAAAAACCATGATCCAGGTGTAGAATTTTCAAGCATAGAGGAGTTTGTTTGGTTATCTACACAATATTTGTCTTTATTTGCATATAGCATCTCAAATTCCACAGTTGCTTTCATGAGTTTTAGTAAAATTTCCATCATGCTTGATACAAAATATAACGGATTTGGGCCGGTATATAATGCAGTTAGCCGTTTTGCTACCATTTTTGGATTAATCTCAAAACAAATCTAAAAACAACTCAAATTTTAGAAAATGCTTCAACAGTTACCTTTCTGTGAGAAGCATTGAAGACAATAAGATGGAAATCATCCTGACTAAAATTCTCTAAAAATATCATCAACCACAAACAATAAACTAGATACTTATGTTGATGCTGGTTGACACTGCTTGCTTTGCTTTGATTACATTATTAGGCCTTGACCTGAGATGCAGGGTTTTCACAGGTAGAATCAGTGTAAGCAGGGCAGGGCAATCATGTTGACTTCCTGTGTTCCTAATAGAGTTCCTCCATTTATTCCTGTGCTCTTTTTCCCCAAATCCACATAAAACTTCAGGATCTTTCCCTCGGCTGGGATCTATTACCAATCTATTGGATTTGACTTGTGAAATGATCTCTATTTGCCAGTCTTTGCCTGGAGATAGCTGAACATCTGAAGAAGGGGCCACGTTTAGCAAAATTTATCTTTAGAAGTAAAAGAAATGAGAGAAAGCTGTCATGATTTTAGGATATTGAGAGTTATAGGCTAAGGTTTGTCCCAGTAAGAAATGTGAAAGGTTATTTGATTTTTCCAAAGATTTGGCAATAGAATACTGACCATGGAAAGGGCTTCCATATGTCCTCCTGGGATAGTTGGAAGATGAGAACCTATTGAGTCACAATCCACAGGCAGGCCGGTAGATACATATTTCCTGATTTAGAGTACATTGGGAGAGTTTTACACAGGGTTACAGAATTTGCAATTAGAAAGAAAGGGTCACAACTTAAATTTTAAAATATTCAAAATAAAAATCTTGCCCATAAGGAAGACCACATTAGCTTGGCCAGACTACTGGAGGATATTTGGAGGTAGGGTAAAAACGAAATTCTTTTTTTTTAAAGGTTTTTTTTTTAATGTTTGTTTGAGAAAGAGAGAGAGACAGAGACAGAGACAGGAACAGAGACAGAGGACCTGAAGCAGGCTCTGCATGGACAGCAGAGAGCCCCATACGGGCCTTGAACTCATGAACCATACGATCATGACTTGAGCTGAAGTCAGATCCCCAACCGCCTGAGCCACCCAGGTGCCCCAAAATAAATTATATAAAACACAGTTTTAGTGCTTCTCAAATACTAATGAAGGCCTTGAAGTTCTGCAACATAGAATAAATAACCAGAGTTTGTAGATTCAGAGAAGGAGTCATGATTATAGACTATGGAGTCAGGTGACTTGGTGTTGAGGAAACTTCTATCAGCTGTGTGACCGGGTGCTAGTCAGAGACAATAACACCTACTTCACCAAGCCAATGTGAGATAGCATTGCAGATAGTAGGTGTTCCATACACAGTTATTATTATTTCCCTGGGAAGAATATTAACAAAGAATATGGTTAAAGGAAAAAATGAAGCTGTCTGGACTTTAGCAAAGTGACAAAATACGAGTTAAACTTCAGAATACATTTTTTAAAGTGAAACTGATATAGATAATCAACAGTCTGCCCCAAATACTAGTTTTGGACTTCAAATTAAAAAATATGTTAACTGAGCTGTTCTCACCCAAGAAGGACTGTGTCATCTGCAAAATAGAATCCACATGTTGCCCAGCTACTCCTGTCTGGAAGGAGATAACCAAGTCTTCTAAAAGCTGGGTATGGCTTACTTAGGTATAGATTAAAAAACTAGGAGAGTAAGAAACATCCTGGCTTGATGACATTTAAAATGTGAATTTGCTCTTTGAAAAGGCCATTTCTGTCTGTTGTTTCTCAAAGTGGTATGATCAAGGTTTAAAGTTGTATCCAGAGCCTTCTTGATGTGAACACTGTGATTCACAAGTATAGCTTTCCTTCTGTGTTGAGGCCAGAATGTTTCCTTTGGGAATATGCTTCTCTGAAACGATAGCATAAGACTTCTGGGAAGTGATTCCATGCATAGTAAATACTGTGGTTGTTGCCACATGAGTGCTTGGGCAACGTTGCCAGGCCCGGAGAGGTAGTAAGTCCAGGACTCACAGAAATTCCAGGGCAGCACGTGTGGCAGGACCTAGAGGAAGGCTGCCTTGTGGTTGTCACCCTACACTATTGACAATGCATCCCTAAGCCTCAGCTCCTGGCCTTGACTCTTTTTAGATTTTTCCATGCTTCCCATTTGGGGAAGAAGCCATTCCCTAACAGGCTTACTCTGGCCCTGGAGAGATAGTAGGGAGCAAGATGGAGAGCAAAACAGGGAGGGAGGCAGGGGTTGAGAAGAGCAGAGACCAAGAGACAAATCCTGACACAAGGTGTTGATGGCAACTTAGTAATAAGCTCTTTTGATAAGATATCCTCCAGTTGAAATTCTAGACAAGTTACCATCAAACTTTACTGGTTGTATTTGCCCACTTTACGGCCTTATTTTGATACATATTGAGCTAGTGTACCATTCAAGATTCAACCAGAAAAACAACAAATATACAAAGGGCTTTGTTGTTGAGATTTGACTTCTGCAGTTGTGGGAGCTCGTTGAGCAGTCTCTGTAAGGCTTTTGCCTTTGCATCTGATACTGGGGCTTGCAGCTTACAGACAGGCAGTCAGGAACAATATGATACTCAACACAGAGCCAACCTAATCATGTACGCAAGCTTCAACACTGATTACTCAAGATATGTAAAATTGTGGTTATCCAGATGACGTAGAATATGCTTATATTTCCAGGTTATCAATACAAATTTATTTTTTATTGAAAAAAATTAATGTCTGAGAATTAGTCTGAAACCCTTAGGAGTTTGTGAGGCCCCAGTTTGAGAATCATTGTTATAATGTGGAAAGTAAAGAGTCAGATGAACTGGATTCAAATCCTACCTCTACTACCTCTATCACAATTTGACAAGTGCTTAAAATCTCCATGTCTCTGTTTTCTCAAAAAAAAAAAAAAAAAAGAAAGTATGCATTGGCTGGAAGAATTCAATGAGTAATTCACTAATTCAATAAACAGTTATTGAGAATTTATAACATGTCAAGTACTCTTCTGGGTCCTGGGCATATAGTAACAAATGAAAGTACATAATAACCCAGTTAGTGGAGACAGACAAAAATTTATATGTGGTGGGAGGGTGGTGAGCACACTCTAGGTGACGATATGAACTGAGAAGAAACAAAGCATAAAGCAAGACTAGGAGACACAGGATGAATGGGTAGATTCTATTACATGAAAGGTAATCAAGGAACTGTATATGATATTTATTGCTGAGTAAAAAATTATCCCTAAAGTTAGTAGCTTAAAATAACATACATTATTATTTCAAAGTTTCTGTAGCTCCAGAATTTGAGCATGGTTTAGCTTCAGGATCTCTTACAAGGGTGCAATTAAGATTTCTGTAAGATCTGGGGTTGCATTCCAAGGTTTGATTGGGGAAAGATCCACTGCCAAGTTCCTTGTGTGGTTGTTGAAAGGATTTAGCTCCTTAGTAGCTGTTGAACTCTTGCGGACTGTTGGCTGGAAGCTGTCCTTAGTGTCTTGCCACATGGGACTCTGCAACATTGCAGCTGTTTCATCAAAGGCAGTGAAGGAGAGTCTCCTGGCAAGGTGGAAGTTAACAATCTTTGTATTCTAACCATAGGAGTGATATCCCCTAAATGTTGCCATGTTCTATTGGTTAAAAGCATATTCATGGGGAGGGGATGGTACAAGGTCATAAATAGCAGGAGGTAGGAATCTTTGGACACCATCTTGGTAGCTGCTTACCACAGAAAGCTTCTCTAAAGAGAGAATGTTTGAATGAATATTCAGTTAAATGAATAATGAACCTTGTGTATAACTCAGGAAAGAGCCTTCCCAAGCAGAGGGAATATAAGTGCAAAGAATTGGAGGTGAAAGTGTCCTTGGTGTGCCCAAGGGAAAGAATGGAAATCAGAGTTGCTGGAGCAGAGTGAAGGAGGCAGAGGGTGATCGTTATAGAAATTGGAGAGGCCAGTTCATGTAGGACTATGAAGGCCATTGGGAAAATCTAGATTCTATTCTGAATGAGATGAGAGGCCATTAGAAGACCTTGAGGAGTGGAGCCACATAAAATGATTTATCTTTTAAAAGACTGCTGCTATGGAGTTTGTGGGGTGGATGGAATACAAGCAGAATCAGGGACATGAGATGAGACGCTGAGGCAATAGTCCAGGTGAATAATGAAGGTGCTTAACAGGAAGGGGGCAACAGTAACTGGAAAATAGAAAGCATTCCATCAATGTCAGCTATAGTGCTATTATTGCCTTTATTTCTTAGATCCCTGATTCTCAAACAATTATATACCTACATCTTACCTGGCGAACTTGTTCTAAATATAGATTTGAGGCTTTACCCCCAGATGGAGTGATTTAATATGCTTTGTGGGTGGGAAGATAGAACCTACATGTACATTTTAAACACTGAACTGATTATCCTGGTGCAAGTTGTTCATGGCTACCTATACTACCTTTGTTGTTGCTATTGTTATTTTTCACAAAACAAGAAGTAAATAAAATATTCATGCATTCCCCCCCTGGCACAACACTCACACACAGATTTGAATTCCCTAATCCATTCTTGAGTGAAGTCTGACATGCCCATGAAGACTTGGGTGGTTCTTTTGTGAGGAAAACAAGACAGGGCAACAGAGAGGAATATCTTTCCGCAGTCACTGTTCCTAGTTCCAATGAAGAGAGATCAAAGTGGTAGGGATATGTTTATTTTATTTTATTTTATTTTTTACCTAATTTGTCCAGGTAACTCTAATTTCAGGCCTGCAAATGCACCTCTCTTTTAACCAAACTTCAAGGGTGTCTTTAAAGGAAGCATGTCGCATGAATTCCCAATATAGGTATTGGAAACCAGAATTATGTTTCTCTCATGTAGTCTTGACAATGCAGCAGATTGTGTTTGACACATTGTTAATGACACAAAAGTTTGAAAAATGGCTTCGATGTGTGATAAAGTAGGTGTGCTGCTTAGACAGCTCATTCTTACTGATAAGATGTAAAATCATACTCAGTCGAGTTAGTGATGTTTGTGTTTCCGGCTTTTGCTGTGTGTGTGTGTGTGTGTGTGTGTGTGTGTGTGTGTGTGTGTGTGT
>NW_026057576.1:12512557-12623985 GCF_023721935.1 Panthera uncia
TGTGTGTGTGTGTGTGTGTGTGTGTGTGTGTGTGTGTGTGTGTGTGTTGGTCATTTGAATAACACCTCAGTTCAAGGGCACATGATCCTTCTTAAAAATTGCTAGATTAGAAATCATGCCTTTTTCTTTCCCTTAATCTACTTGCATTTCATATGTTATATGCAAATTTTCTTTCATAATTAAAAATTTTAAGGACAAAATTATCTTTCACCTGCTTTGGAACACCAGTCCCACTCTTTAGAGTTAGCTAATATCAAGTTTCTTGTGTATCCTTCTAGAAACTTTTCATGTATATACACAGATCCTTTTGTTTATCCAAATGGGAACATAATGCATTCTCTGTTTTATTCCATGTACTTTTTCAATACTATTTTTTTCCCTCTAAACAGGTAAGTACATTTTTTTAAAATAGGAAAACACGTTGTAAAATGACTCTTACATCACCCAAGATGAGACAGTATGAAGTAAGTCTCTATTCTACCCTATTATCCTGAATTGTCCCAGATCCCTTCCCCAGAAGAAACTCCTTATTATCCATTTCTTGTGTATCCTTCCAGAGATGGCATATGCATGTACATGCATAGAGGTGTATTTATGTCATTCTGTAGATTACATGCTGTATCTTACGAATCACTTGATACTTCTGTGTAATGGAGTAGGAGACAAACTGTTAATACACAATGTGAGACACCTCTCTGCCTGCTCTACAAGGGAAATAATGGCACTTAGTTTGGAGAACTGAAGATGAAACAAGAACCCAAGAATATGAGCTCCCCAGACATGTGCAAGGAGGTGGGGGATGTTCTTAGTTTAGCAGAGGCTTGGCCTGAAGAAGCAGAGATGAAGGGAGTTCTCCATGGCCTTAGCCTGGCCCGGAAAACAGATTAAGATGCTAAAAACCATTCTGACTTAATGAGATTCTAGAACAGAAATAGACCGATATCCAGTAACTGGATAAAACGTCCAGTCCTAAGCCAGCCCCATCTGACTTTGCCTGTCATTACATTAATGTGCTGTTGGTGTCCAAACAGCTGGACAGCAGCCTTTCTGAATGTAATAAAAACTTGGCTTGGTTTCTTAAATGAAATGAAAACAATTTTATTACCACTCACAAGAATCTTAGTGGGAAGAGATAAATGTTTTAATGCTGACAGTGCTTGAAGAAACAGCCTTTAAAACCTTAGAGGGCCAAACTGAAAGCAAGAAGAGTGTGATGCTGTTTCTCTGTGACCCAAATTCTGAGATTACAAGTCTTGATGGGAAGTCTCTTCCCCATATTCAGGTTAGTTCTTCCCCATTGGAAATAACAACATAGGGTGCAGTGAGCTCCTATTTATATACATCATCAAATACATTCTGTTGGAAAATTGATGTCCCATCAGAAAACTGTAAATACTTTGAATTCTGAGAACTGTGTTCCACTAGTGAGCAGTTTCCTTGTAATTGTAGGTAATTGGGATGAGAAAATGGGATTTGGAGATAATTTATACAAGTACTTGATGAAGCCTTGGATTCCAATGACCTTCTAGATCAGATGATTTTCCTAACAAGATTGTCTAAAGGAGTTGTTGACTGACTTGCCTAAATTCTCAAACAAGCCCATGAATCATAGGAGAGGATATACACAGAGTCCATTTCTTGAGCCAAAGAGTGAGAGAGAAAGAAAGAGAAAGTTTAAAACATTAGTTATTGATTTTTTGGCAGGTGAAATTAATAGTGGTTTCTCCTCCCCCACAATTAAATCTATGTCTTAATTGTAACCTTCCTTTCATGAAGAAGCACACACAGAACCTTGGGATTACTTCTTTGAACCAGTTAAGTCAAAATATTATTCTTCATGGGAGGCTGGATCAGTATTTGAACTGCTGATGTGAAGGTTTCCATTTTGGCTGTCCTTTGGGAGCTCTGGCTTAGCCATGAGCAGCCCTTCTCTCCTCAGGGAACTGGTTTCAGAAGGAAACCTGATTAGAATAGACACACTGTGGCTGGTGAAGCCCACGGACACCTCGTAAGTTTTAATATGTGACAGAAAGGAAACCCAATTACTCTTGACCCAGTATTCTTACTAGACATTATGCCTACACATGACACAATTTTCCATATACACACTTACATTTACTGGGGCAGGGAAAAAACATTGATACACAGTTCATTGTTTCAGTCGTTTTTACTGAAGTCTTTGTTGTTTTACTGTTTCTCATTTCTCTTTCAGAAGATACGTGAAAATGGGTTGATATTTGTGTGATTTAGCAATGGTAAAGCAAGCTTGTTTGCATCATTAACATGAAAAGAGGTATTTCTGTCCAGTTGCCTACATATTCTGTGCTGGTAGTCTTCTTCCTATAGATGCTCATTTGTCACACTAATAGTTTCCAAGTAATTTTTGTCCATTGCCCATATTTTAAAGTAAGCAGATCTGGGTTTAATGTAAAGATACATTCAGATATCTGATAGGCATTAATCTCACTAGGATGATTGAAAGGTAGGATATCAGTGTCTGAAAATAAGCTTTGGACCAGAATAAAAGCTTGGAGAGCAACCCTTGGTAGCAGAGTCCTTTCTCTGAGATGGCGAGACTTGGCCCTATCATTAAGAGTGATATTTATCTTCTTATGTGGTTTCTCAACATTCCTTAAACACCAAACCTAATGTGAAGATTAGGGATCCTGGACTCCAGTTGTCCTTGACTAAGGATGCTTGTGGGTAAAACTGGTGTCTCAGAATGTGGTTGAATAGACAGGTGGAGTGAGCATCCTAGAAATACCTACAGCTTGACTTTGCATTATGTAGCATCTCGAGGCAAAACAGGGAAACTTGAGCCTCCTCTTTTGAGAGCTACCTTATTGTGGTCAGTGTTTGGCTGAGCTGGTCATCTCTCTTTTGGGCCACTTTATCGAATAGATAGATCTCAGCCATAAGCTAAATTAAATGCACCTACTTCCAGGAGTGGAAATAAACCCATGAGCTCTACTTCATGCCCAGCATCATTGTTCTTACTAACCTGATCTAATTTGGAAACACTCAGTTTACTATCTGCCTCTTATGTGCCAGCCACTTGGTTGGAAGATGTGTGGTGTTTCAGTCTTTATGAATAGCCTTTTACTTAGGAGAGAATAAAATAATTTATAGTAAATATCTTGATGTGTTTTATGTTTGTCTTCTTAGAAGACTGTATTAATAGATTTTCCCCTCTGATTTAAAGTATTAGGTTTTTTCTGTTTTTTTATTTTTTTATTTTTTTATTTTTTATTTTTGAGACAGAGAGAGACAGAGCATGAACAGGGGAGGGTCAGAGAGAGGGAGACACAGAATCTGAAACAGGCTCCAGGCTCTGAGCTGTCAGCACAGAGCCCGATGCGGGGCTCGAACTCACGGACCGCGAGATCATGACCTGAGCCGAAGTCGGCCGCTCAAACGACTGAGCCACCCAGGCGCCCCAGGTTTTTTCTGTTTTCTTTTTTGTCAGTGGGAGCATTAATATATTTTTTTACTTTTTTAAATATAATTTGTCAAGTTAGCTAACATACAGTGTATACAGTGTGCTCTTGGCTTCGGAAGTAGATTCCCATGATTCATCACTTACATACAATACCTGGTGTATTGAATGTAATACCGCTTACATACAATACATTGAGGTGCTCTCCTCAATGCCCATTACCCATTTTCCCCTCCCCCCACCCTCCATCAACTCTCAGTTTATTCTTTGTATTTAAGAGTCTCTTATGGTTTGCCTCCCTCTCTGTTTCAAATAGAGTATCAGGTTTTTTTTTTTAATGTTTATTGATTTTTGAGACAGAGAGAGACAGAGCATGAACAGGGGTGGGTCAGAGAGAGAGAGGGAGACACAGAGTATGAAACAGGCTCCAGGCTCTGAGCTGTCAGCACAGAGCCTGATGCGGGGCTCAAACCCACAAACTGCGAGATCATGACCTGAGCCGAAGTCAGACGCTTAACCGACTGAGCCATCCAGGCGCCCCATAGAGTATCAGTTTTATTATTGTCAACATACTTGTTATATTGCTGTTGATCATTCTATAAATTTAATTGATTTTATGTTATTTTGGAATGTCTTGATACTCAGTTCACTATGTTGGTAGTCATAATCTGCCTTTGTTTCTGCTTCAGTTGAGACCCAGACGGTTGATTATATTCTTTTAATTCCTTGAAATAGTTTGGTCATAAAATTTTCATTCACTTACATAGGATACTCCATACATATGCTCTCTGAAGGCATTGTGTAAGTGATACTTGATATTGATGTAAATACATTTTTGCATATTATGAAAGCTTTAGTTCAAATCTCATAGAACTTTGAAATGAGAAACACCCTTAAAAGTATTACCAGAGCATCAATAGCTTAGTCCAGTTTCATACACTAATCTGTATCTAGAACTTTGTCTTTTATTTCTGGACTTTCAGTTGATTATGTACCTTTGAATTTACATTATGATTCTTCTTATATCATATAATAGGAAATCATATCTTGCTCTCACTGTTCCCTCCACCTCTCCTACCCTCCATGCCACTCCCAGGCCCCAACAAATATGAGCTGAAATGACAGGAAGTGGCAAGTTTCCTGGACGGGGACCTCTATGTCTGCTTGTTCCCATTGTCCTAAGTTGTATCTGTGCCTGTTGTAGCCCAAAATGTCTTTCAGTCTGGATACGGACTTGGTGCTCAGTTTTCTCTTTTCTTCATTTATTCACCATGTTCTGATACCTTATGCCTCTGATGTCCTCCTTTCTCTCCACACCTGTTGTCACTCTTTTGGTAGGGGGCCTATTCACCATATGTCTTAAATATTCCAATAGCCTCATTTATTCACTTAAAAAAATGTTGCTGAATGCCTTCCTGTGACAGGCCCAGACCCCTAGGGATACAGGTATGAAAAAGACAGCACTTATTCAGAAAGGGCTCTCAGGCTACAGAGAAGACAAATGTGAAAACATAAAAAGCATAATACAATGTGGATAAGTGTGTAATTAAGGTAGAAACAAGTGCTTCAGAAGCCCAGAGGAAGAATGTCAATTTCCTACCACTTGAATTTGTAGATTTTATACAAGTTATAACTCTTCAACCAACTAAAATTTATTAGTTCTATCTCCTGACTACTTTATTTGCCCCTAATTGTTCACTTTTTCTGTTTGTTCTTAGACTAGGTTTTCTAAAAGGTCAGTCTGATCATACCTCTCTCCTCAAAGGCTGTCACTTCCCTACCACGTACAGGTTGAAGTCCAAGCATTATTTCACATCAGAGCTTACCTCAATGATTCATATCTAACCCAGAGTCCACCAGTTACCCTCTTTCCCTTCCCCATCATTCTCATCCCTTGAGGAGAATGCAACTCCCTTCCATTGTTTTCCCATACACTAATCCCGTTTTCCAACTACTCCATGCTTCCTCCAGGATTCATCTTCTTAAAATGAGTCTGTTCTGCCCCAGGGAGGCCCTAATCTCTTGTAAACCCACCATTTTAACTCATACCTCTCACAAAATTCTCCCTTCAACTACTTTGCTTAAGTGTGAACTATCATTCTCTCAAAAGATTCATCTTTCTTGCCAACCATTCGAACAGAGGCTTCTCTTGTTTCCCCCCATATCATGTTGGTAGCTCATGTAAGGGCCAGGACAGCAGGAGAGGGCCCAGCATTCTCTCCTTCAGACTTGCAGCCTCTTTATGAAATCTTTCTCCCTGTTTATTTCTTCTTTCTTCCTTCCTTCCCTCCCTCCCTCCCTCTCTCTGTCCCTCCCTACCTTCCTTCCATCTTCTTTTATTTATTTCTGAGGAATATGACAAGTATGTATAGCCTTCTTCTTTTTGTCTCCCTCCTTGTCACTATCATAGCTTCATTTCTCTTTCATGTGTTTTGAGGACTTTACCTCTTACAGCTTCACGGCATCACTCACTGTATCAGGCAGCGTAGAGTTTAGATTGCTGTAACAAAGAAATTTCCAAATTCCATGGCACAGATAAATTTGAAGTTTAAATATCTGAGACCAGATATGGTCCAGGGCCAGCATGGAGTTCTGCAGGGCTGAGGGTTTAATAAAGTCTGACTCCATTTTAGATGTTTGACTGACAGCTTTCAAGCCCGACCCCTTACTCTTTCCCTTTTGCTACACATCTGGTCAACCCCATAAGGATTCCTCTGTTTTCCCTACATTTGCACCAATAGTAAGTCCAAATTACACAAACTCTGGCCAACTGTGGAACCCTCATCTCAGCCCCAAGTTTTAATCACAATAAGTTGATCTTACACTCTGCTGAACAACCACAAAATACATGATGAGAGCATCCAGGGTTTGTTCTTGGCCCTCTTCTCTCCATTCTATTTTTCCTGAGAAACTTCATTTACATACTTGGCTTCTAGCCCAAATTTCTCTCTTGTCCTCAGGACACTTATATATCCTAATAAATTGACCATCCCAACCTTCACATTGCAAATTTAATAGGTCCTCATACCTTTTCCCCCACAATCTTCCTCCTAAGTTTCTCTCTTGATAGATTGCATTATCATCCATTCTGTCACTCCAGCCATCATTGTGGGACCAATCTAGGCTCCTCTCTCACTTACATGATGTTACTGAATGCTATTCATTTCATACCCTCTTCTGTTCCTTAAACTGGCTCCCTCCTCTCTGTCTCCACTGCTCTTCTAGCCTGTTCAGTCTTTCATCATTTCTCTTTTGTATTATTAAATTATCTCCCTGCCTTCTAACTCCTCCTCCCCAATCTATCCTTGGCACAGGTGTCAAAGTGATCTTTCTAAGATGCAAATATGATCCCACCACTGCCCTGTTTATAAACCTTCCTGTGGCTCTCTATCCTCTACATGATCAAATCTAAATGCCATGGCATACTATGATTTGATCTCTGTCACACTCTGCTCATATTTTTTCCCTCCTACTCTCCTGTATGGATTCCACTCTTTAGCTATACCGAGCTATTTGTGATTCCCTGCATACATCCCATATTTTCTTGCCTCTCTTCTTGGGCACGTGATGCTCTTTTTGTATTAAATGACCTTCCCCTGTGAGACTAGCTAACTCTTATTCTCCCTGAGGCCCAGTTCAAAAGTCACCTCCAGGATTCCTGCTTTGAGATACTTTCTCCTAGACAGACTCATTTTGCTTCCCTTCTTTTATGTCCCCCACACTCTATGCAAACACATATTATAGTGCTTGTCCCATGAGGTTATAAATATTGATTTCTTGCTGTCTCACTCTACAGAATGTGAGTATGTGAAACTCCTTACATGCAGGTACACATATTTCACCTTTGAATACACCACAATCCCTAATTCATAGGAGACATTAAATAAATGTTTGATGAGTGAATAAATTTCCTTCAAGGCCCTCAAGCCAACTACTTACCACACCTTTCTATTTTTATCCCTGATTTCTAGCTTTTTCCCGTCTCCATGCTGGCAACCAGGAACAATCTGTCAATGAATAAAGGATTTTTAGCAGGGAGAAACACTATTATATTTATCAAGTTGGAAAATTAACAGCAGTGTTTTTATAGCTGTTATGGTGGTTGTTTTTGATAAATACAAGACACTTGAGAAACTGAAGTCCAAATTAATCTATTTTGGTAGCTTAGAATCTGTTTGAGAAAGAGCTTTATAACTGTAAGAACGTGTGTGTGTGTGTGTGTGTGTGTGTGTTATATAATAATAAAGATAGTAAATCAAAAATCAGTGGACAACATAGGACATGTTGTAACTTCTCCAAGACAGGGGAGAGATCAGTGCTGGTTGTCATTACTGGAAAACCACAGGGTGGAACACCACCCTGGCTGAGCATTGACCACTGAGCCTAGCAGGTAGAGAGAAGGTGTATAATGTATATGCATATACGTGAGGGTGATGGGATATGTTTGTTTCTGACAGTGGCTTGTTGTAGGGGATGAATAAAATAAGGTCATATTAAAGGGAGATCTGAATATTGCCTTTTGAAAATTCAACTTGATTGTGTGGTAAAAAGAAAAGCTATTGAAGTGTGTGTACTGAAGCATACTACATAATATGCTCCAAAGTACTAATATAATCTTCACCAGCAAGGTCACAGAGCCAAATATGCTGATAGAGTCATGGTTGTATTCATTTTTATTTTGGAGGAACTTATACACATTACTTACAAAAATTGAATATGGAACTAGAAAATTTCAAGTTGGAACCTAAGCTGTTTTAACAACCCAGAATTTGGAAAATAATGTGTAAACCATAAACTATAGCCAGTTGTGCTTTTTCAAATGAAAATTTTTGCATCAAGATTTGATTCTAAACCTCCTAATACCCTCATTTCTTCTTGTAAATTGTTTCAGTAATACATATAGAAATACCACAACCCATGCATACAGGTTTAGCACCAGGTACAAGTGACTGAAAAGACAATGTTACTCAAATGTGAAATAATTGATTTCATAAAATATTAGTATTTGAACCATAGCAATTTATGCTTAGATTTTACTTGATGATCAATTAATCTAAATTTGGTTTAAAATAATTCTCTTACAGGTGAAAATTTCTGTCTCCTACATATTTTTAGTCTAGTTGACATCACAATGTTAGATGAAGGATGAATTTTTTGTCATGAGTATATCTGTGGAATTATCAAATTTTAAATTAGTCGTAGCCCATTTTCTTCCCTCGTCAGGTTTTTTTTTTTTGTTTGTTTGTTTTGTTTAATTTTTCCTATTGGAGAAAAAACCCAGTTAAATATTAACATTTAAAAAATTAATAAATTTGTAATCCTTAAAGTTTTTTTTTCTAAGACCACTAGTAACTTATTTTTCTTATAACTATTTAGATAATTGTTTTAATAAAACACATTGAATTTTCAAAAATTTAAAAATAAAGTTTTATTTTAGAGAGAGAGAGAGAGAGAGTTGGGGAGAGGGGCAGAGGGAGACAGAGACAGAGACAGAGATAAGAGAATCTTAACCAAGCTCTACACTCAGCATGGAGCCCTACACGGGGCTTGATCCCATGACCCTAGAATCATGACCTGAGCTGAATTCAAGAGTCAAACACTCAACAGACTGAGTCACCAAGGTGCCCCTACGTTGAATATTTCTGTCTTCTAAATATATAAATATACTTGTAGACTTACACATTTACTTATTTTCTTCACTTTCTTTGTCTCATTGTGATATCCTGCTCTCAAAATACATGTTAGCACTTTTCTTAAACATTATCTACATCTAACATGTCCATACTGAATATGGCTCTAAAGACATAAAGAAAAGTTTTATGTTTATATACAATAGGATGTGCCTCTATCTTTGCTTTCATGTAAGTGGCAAAGTGCCTTGAATTAGGCTTTAAAAATAGCAACCTTGGATAGCCACTCTTTCAATAGAACTCTCTGTTATGTTCTCATTTTTCAATTGAGTTTCTGTTGAGCTGAATTTTATGGCATTAATTACTGACTTGCCTGAGTTGGATTCATTAAAAAAAGTCTAAGTACGTATCTGACAAGCTATATACATTAATCTTGGGCTTTACTTCTTTTAAACCACTGGTATGGGTGGAAACCTCTAAACATTGATTGCTCCTTGGGGTTTGGGGTTGATGGGAGGTGGGAATAGTTTCCTGCAAATGCAAATAGTCAATTAGCTTTATAACCACTCTTCAATTAAAATAAAAATAGAATTCTCTGGGGAAAAATCTAACCAGAAAGATCACTTCACTGTAAATAGGACAGTCAATTTTATAGAAAAAAGCCTCCAGCACCAAGCTCTCATTCCCATATATATTGATTTATTCATTCCACAAATATTTACTGATTGCATATGCTGTCCTAGGCATATTGCATCCATCAGTTGCATTTTATACACACAGTGACATGACTCAGTTTTGGCAACAACAGAGCAAGTAAAATGAGGACTAGTACTAGTCCTACAATCACTAGCAACAACCACCACTGATTGTAAACTTCTTATATGCCAGGCATTATTCTAGAATCCTCATTTGTCACATTGCTTTCAACGATCTGGCAATAGAGAGGTAATAATGTTCATTTTTTAGAGACGATATTGAGATCATGTTTTTCATGAAGCCATCAGATATGCGTTTTAGAAGTATATGAAAAATAATTAAAGCTTCCATTTTCTTTTCAGAGAGAAGACATCAGTATCAAAGTAATGACAGAGGAAGGAATTGAGAATATGGAAGAAAAGCTAAAGTGAAAGTTTCCTTATTCTCAAAATCCAAAAAAAATAAAAACCCAAAACCAAAAATAAACAAACAAAAAAAACATTGAGAAGAGCAAAAATCAGGATTATATCAGCAGTCCCTTTCTGCCATTTACCTTCAAACCAGATTCTTTGTCAGTGAGAAGGAGGTGGGTAGAAAGTAAGAGAAAAAAGAAAAAGATGATGTTGGGTTCCAACCTGCCCTTCTCTGATTGTATTTTACAGTTTTCATCACTTTTTAAAGTTTTAAATAGTATCTGTTGATATCCAACTATTGACAACAAGAACTTAATCTTTCTCCATCAACGCACACGTCTGTATATTTCCTCACCCCAGCCTCTCCACTGTTAGAACATATGTATACTAAATATTTAACTAACTTTTGTTAGTTGGCTAAGTTATTAGTCAAATATTTAATATTTACATTTTTCTAACTGTGGATATTACTTATAGCTAAATTATGTAATGCACTATATTTCTAATAACATTTTTCTTTGTTGTAATTTCTCTTGAGTTTTCTATGAACCTGTTACCTAATTGTTCCTAAATTCTCTGCTAAAAGTAAAAAATCCTTCAATGTGTTTACAACCCATGTAAAGTGGTTCTATCCTAACCCAACCCTGAATGCTTCTAGAAATTTCTATGGTTCTCCAGTGTTCTGAAATTTCATATGACTGATGTGACTTAGTGTAAAATATTTTTCCAACCATTATGTCAAACACTTGACAGGCTCATTAAATTTGGGAAATCACATGCTGCATTTTGAGCATTGCATTATTGTTATTATCAATATTAATATTATTTTATTACTTGATAATTGTTCTCTTGTCTTTTCTCTTTCTTCTTTCTTCTTTTTAAAAACAATTTTTTAAGCTTTATTCATTTTTGAGAGAGAGAGAGCATGAGTGGGGAGGAGCAGAGAGAGAGGGAGACACAGAATCTGAAGCAGGCTCCAGGCTCTGAGCTGTCAACACAGAGCCCGATGTGGGGCTTGAACTCATGAACCTTGAGATCATGACCCAAGCTGAAGTCAGATGCTTAACCGACTGAGCCACCCAGGCACCCCCTTTTTGTTCTTTCTTTTGGAATCTTTTTATCTTTATGTTGTTCTGACTGTACTGATCCTCTATTTTCTTATTTTTATTTTCTGTTTCCATCTTTATCTTTTTATTATAGTTTCTTAGAGATTATATTCTAACATTTTTGTAGGGCTTTGTATTTCTGCTTTTAGAATCTTTAATATCTTAGAGTTTATTTTTGTTCTCTGAATGTTCCTTTTTTAGCTTTTGACATAGTGTATCTTTAGGACACCAATACTAATAATTTTTGAGGTATTATTTTGCTCTCTGAACTCTGTTTCTCCATATATAATAGTGAACAAAAATAAAATAACTGGGAATAAAAATAAATAAGAAAGTATGGACCTTTACAAATAGCAATTGCCTTGTCTACTTCTCATATTCTAATCCCATACTATATTTCTTCAAAGCACATATGACTCCCTAGCACTGTATTTTACATTTATTTATTGCATTCTTATTATCTAAAATTCTTGCTAGAATGCACCTTCCTTGAGAGTAAAGGCTTTGTTTGTCTTATGCACTTTTGTACTGAAGTCAGTATTCACTTTTGTACTTCAGTACAAAAGTGCCTAGAGCACTGACTAAATACAGGGTAGGTAAGCAATAAATCTTTATAGAATCAATACATGATTAAGTAAGTAAAAAACAAACAAAAACTCCAAATTGTAAAATCTTATTTGAGAATGTAACACAAAAGTTGAATCAATGAGAAGGCGTATATGTTCTTATCTGGGAACACTGACACATTTTAAGGTCATTTTTTTTCACCATGTTGAAAATAGATTGGAAGTTCCAAAAGTAGAGTATGGAGACTATTTGCAGGCTGTTGCAATCATCTAACAAGGAATAAAAATCACCTGGACCAAAGAAGTAGAGAGATATGGAGTGAAAAATTCAAGCAATGGTCTATTTTGGCAAGAAAATTCAACAAGACTTTCTGTGTCATATTGCATAACGTGCATCCACAATTTCATTCGACTCTAAAAAATAATTTAATTATTTCCCTAATGATAGATATTTGGTTTCCTCCAACTCGCTACTTTCATAAGTAATTCTATATTAAGAATCTTTGTGTATGTCCCTCCATGGGTTTGGGCAATAGTTTCTCTGAGATAGGAATACTAAGATACAGGATACAGGATATATATAGATTGTTCTCTGAATGGCTGAACCATTTACACTCCTACCAATAATCATCAGAATTCTTATCTCCTATCCTTACCAATGCTTGGTGCCATGTGACACTGTTGGTTTGCAAACTGGCCCTTGTACCCACAGGGCAGGGAGAGACCAAAGAAAGAGGCAGACCACTCCAGATTGGCAGATGGTGGGTTTAATAAGCAAAGGAACTTACATATGAGGCTAGGCTTGTCATAGATGGACACAAGATGAGATCTCAGCACCTACCACAGAATCTTAAAAGTTTATATAGAGGCCTTAACTGGGTTCAGTCATTTAAATCATCTAGATAGCTTTAACACCACATTTTTATCTCAGGGTTGTGTCCTTGGAGCAGCTTCTGAGAACAGGGAAAATAAGCAGAACACACATTCCAAGAAAAAAGGAGGGGGTGGGAGACTCCAGTTTCCTGGGTCCAGTTCATAGATCAACTGGTAATGTTTACTTGATTACCTCCTTCAACAGAATTCTAGTTTTTTCTAATATCATGGGCATAAAGGAATCTGTCATTATATTAATTTACACATCTTTGATGACTAGTGTGGCTAAACATTTCGACATTTCTAGCCACAATTTCTACATTTCTGCACAGTGGACAACTTCTTTTTGATTACCTATTTTTTTTTTTTTTTTTTGCACTTCTTCAACTTTATTCTTGTTGTAAGGGTGAGAATGATGCTCTTTCTTTTTTTTTTTTTAATTTTTTTTAAATTTATTTTTTAATATATGAAATTTACTGTCAAATTGGTTTCCATACAACACCCAGTGCTCATCCCAAAAGGTGCCCTCCTCAATACCCATCACCCACCCTGCCCTCCCTCCCACCCCCCATCAACCCTCAGTTTGTTCTCAGTTTTTAACAGTCTCTTATGCTTTGGCTCTCTCCCACTCTAACCTCTTTTTTTTTTTTTCCTTCCCCTCCCCCATGGGTTTCTGTTACGTTTCTCAGGATCCACATAAGAGTGAAACCATATGGTATCTGTCTTTCTCTGTATGGCTTACTTCACTTAGCATCACACTCTCCAGTTCCATCCACGTTGCTACAAAAGGCCATATTTCATTTTTTCTCATTGCCACATAGTATTCCATTGTGTATATAAACCACAATTTCTTTATCCATTCATCAGTTGATGGACATTTAGGCTCTTTCCATAATTTGGCTATTGTTGAGAGTGCTGCTATAAACATTGGGGTACAAGTGCCCCTATGCATCAGTACTCCTGTATCCCTTGGATAAATTCCTAGCAGTGCTATTGCTGGGTCATAGGGTAGGTCTATTTTTAATTTTCTGAGGAACCTCCACACTGCTTTCCAGAACGGCTGCACCAATTTGCATTCCCACCAACAGTGCAAGAGGGTTCCCGTTTCTCCACATCCTCTCCAGCATCTATAGTCTCCTGATTTGTTCATTTTGGCCACTCTGACTGGCGTGAGGTGATATCTGAGAGTGGTTTTGATTTGTATTTCCCTGATAAGGAGCGACGTTGAACTTGATTACCTATTTTTGCCTTGCTGATTTGTAGAAATTCTTTGTATGATCTAGTTAATAATTCCATCCTGCTTTTGGATGTATATCAGTCTGTCACATATCTGTTCACTTTGCCATGATTTCCACTGTGTAAAACAAATCTTTTCATTCCTGAATTCAGTGGAAATGATGGGATCCTGGACAGCAGGAGCCAAGAGACAGCACTTAATCACTAAAAGTAAGATGAGCTGGTTACCATAATGGATAACAGAACAAAAGCAATCATCACGGTAGTCTACCGACAGAGATTGTCAGCATTGGCCAATCATTTATTATGCTCTGGGTCCTGAATAGCTGGGAGTGTATTAGTTTCTTAAGACTGCTGTAACAAAGTATCACAATCTAAGTAGCTTTAAGCAACAGAAATCATTCTCTCACAGTTCTAGAGACTAGAAGTCTGAAATCAAGGTGTAGGCAGTGTAATGTTCTCTCTGAACCTTTAAGAGGAAAATCTGTTCCATGATTTTGTCTTAGCTTCTGGTGTTGCTGGCAGTCATTGGCATTCCTTGGATTGTTGACATATCACTCTAATCTCGGTCTCTGTCTTCACATGGCATTCTCCCTGTGTTTTTCTCTCTTTATTTTTTTCATATCAGTCATATTTGATTAGGGGCCTACCCTATTCCAGTATGACTTCTCCTTAGTTTAAATATTAATTACATTTGCAATAGCCCTATTTCCAAATAAAGTCACATTCATAGGTATCAGATGTCAGGACTTCAACATACATTTTTGGGGATACAACCCAATGCACAATAGGCAGTTTAATATAGTCTTACTTGATTTATATTGGCAAGAAGCTCTAGATCTGGTTTATGGAACCCTGGCTTGAACCACTAAAGAATATTGTAGTTCTTCAATCAATTCCAAGACTTAAACCAGTTGACAAGTCCAGAGTCCATTAAATGAAGAGAGGCCAAATTTCCTTGAGGAGGGATGCACTATGTAGCTAAAACGTATGCTATGCTATGTTTTCCTCTTAGCTGCCTCCAAAGGGACCTATGGCCATTTGCCATGGTGATTATGCATTGGGGAAGGGAAAATAATTGACCCTTCAGGGATTACTAAGCCCTGGCTCTGAACTGACACAATTCCTGGAGATCTCTATGCTATGTGGTCTACCAGGCAGATAGAGAATTCTGAATGTTAGGTTATCAATGCAATTTTGGCTTAGGTTTGTCTCACCAAACACACCCTGTGTTATTTCCCAATGTTGGAATGCACAGGTGGAATTGACATGCTTAGGAACTGGTTGTCTCTACATTGATTTCATGACCTTAGTAGAGTGGGATATTATGATAGGAAAAGAAAAGCCACTATAACTATTCATCTTTCAAAATAGTGAATCAAAAGCAATATTGCATTTCTGGAGGGGTTTCAGAGATTAGTGCCACTATCAAGGACTTAGAGGAGGTAGGGGTGGTGGTACCCATGAACTCATTATTTAGCTTCTGTGGAAGACAGATGGATCTTGGAAAATTATTGTGACTTATCATAAACCTTATCATGTGATGACTCCAGCTGCAGCTACTGTTACAAATATGCTCAACTTCTAAGCCCTGTGTCATAAGTGAGTCTGTAGGCACCTCTGTCATCTCTCCATTTCATAGGACATCATGCTGGCCCACTGTGCTGAGGATCTGGTGAGTAGGAAGTAACAAGAATTCTAGATGCCTTGGTAAGACACTTGCATGCCTGAAGGTGTAAAATAGATCTCACAAAAATCTAGAGGCTTGCCACCTCAGAGAAATTATTAGTGTCCTGGTGGTCTAAGGCAGTGTCCCAAACTATGACTTGCAGGCCAATGCTGATCAATGGTCTGCTTTTATACAACCTGTGAGCTAAAAGTGGTTTTTACATTTTTAAGTGATCATTAAAAAAACAACAACAAAGAATCTGTAACAGAAACTATATGTACCCAGCAAAGCCTAAAATATGTACTAGCTAGCTCTTTGTAGAAAAATTATGCTAACTTCTCCTCTAAGTCATGTTGAAATATCTTTCCTAGGTGGAGAACAAAGTGCTGCATTTAGAGTCTCCTACTAGTAAGAGTGAGGCATGAACTATAGTGGGTCTCTTTGGATCATGAAGGCAATTGATACTTCAATTGCTTCAAATTCATACTTCAAATGCTTCATTTGAATATGTTACTCTGATCCATTTACCAAGTGTCCAGAAAAGCTTCCATTTTTTAGCATGGCTCAGGAAAAGAGTAGGTTCTGTAAAAGATCCAGTCTGCAGTGCAAATTGCTCTGTCACTCAGGACATATGACCCAGCAGATTCCATGGTGCTTAAAGCATCTGTGGCAGATAGAGATACTGTTTAAACTTCTGGCAGGCCCTAATTGGAGAATTACAATGTAGATCTTTGGATTTTGAAGTAAATTTGTGTCATCGTTTGCAGAAAGCTACTCTTTAAAAATAGCTTCTGGCTTGTTAGTGGCCTGAATCCTTGACCATGGACTACCAAATTACGATGTGATCCAAGCTGCCCATCCTGAATGGATATTTCCTGATCCACCAACTCATAAACTTATGCATGCTTAGAAATCCTCAATTGTCAAATGAAAGTCATATTTGTAACAGTGAGCTCAAGAAGATCCTAACAACCATGAGCAAACACCCAGTTTCCAAAGTACCTATTCCTGCTGTACTGCCTCCAATTTATACCTATGTCCTTATGTTTCCTATGACTAATAGAATGTAGAAGAAAAAAACCCCTTCAATCTGAGTTACAAATGATTCTGCATTATTTGCTGCTACCACCTAAAAGTAGATGGATATCTATAACTAGATGACTTTGAAGGACAATGGTGAAGGAAAATTCTCCCAGTGGGCAGAACTATGAGCAATGCATTTGATTTAAGTTTTTCTGGTGAGAGATATAGACAGAAGTGCAGATAATCATTGTTTCATGGGCTGTGGCTTCATAGTTTGGTTTCATAGTTAGGGATTTAGAATGATTAAAACATTAGTGATGATGAGGTCTAGAAAAGACATATGTGGATTGGCATATCCTAGGGCACAGAGTATGATAATACTTATGTCACATGTGAGTACTCATAAAAGGCCAACTCAGAAGAGAAGGACCTTAATAATAAGGTGAACACCAGTCAGCCTCTTTTCCTATCTGACCTAGAAGTTGAGACTGCCACCTGGCCACTTTGGGCTCTTACTGACATTGAATAAATAGGCCAGAAATTCCTATAGTAGCTGTGGTGATTGATCCTGGCTATGAAAGGGAAATTGGGTTGCTCTCATGCAAAGGAGATTTAAAAAAAAAAGTGTGTTTTAAAAGATCATCTGGTCTGGCTTCATAGTCCTCCCATGATAAAAGCAAACGGATCCACGCAGACATTTGTCCATGAATGTCCACAACAGCATTATTAATAGTAGTCAAAGGTGGAAACAAATTACATGTCCATCAACTGATGAATGGATAAACAAAATGTGGTGTATCTTGGTATATTCCATACTGATTGGAATAGTATTCAGGTGTGTAGGCATAAAGAAGAATATGGTACTAATACATGCTACCACATGGATGAATCTTGAGAATATTATGCCAAGTGAAAGAAGACAGACAAAAAAAAAAAAAAAACAACCCATACGTGACTCCATTTGTATGAAATGTCCAGAATAGGCAAATCTCTAGAGAAAGTATGTTAGCAGTTATCTAGGCTGGGGAGGCTTGGGATAAGTGGAGGGAGGGGTGGTGGTGTGTGTGACTGCTGATAAGTGTGAGATTTCTTTTTTGGGTGATGAATATGTTCTAAAATTGATTATGATGGTTGGTGTACAACTCTGTGAGTATATTAAAAACCACACTGAATTGTACATTTTAAATGAGTGAATTGTGTGGTACATGGATTATATCTTAATAAAGCTCTTTAAAAAAAAAGCCAGTGGAAAACTACGGCAATTCAGTTGAGACTCCTGATGGTTAACAGCTTCAGGCCCTATAAAAGTGAAAGTTTGGGTCACCTTATCAGGCAAAGCACTCTGACTAATTTGCCATGGCGTTTGCTTTATGGCAAAAAGAAAATATGGGTTACTTTCTTTTGTTGCTCAAGTTGCTCTAGCGTTGGCCATTGTAACTTTTCCAACCCTCCCTCCTTATGTTTTTGTGCTGTGTCTTACTTTTTCGGACATGAGATGCTCAGGCTCCTCTTGTACTTTCTGTGCCATTTTCGTTTAATCTAATTGCTGATATGATTGGGTTTATGTCTGCTATACTGATATTTGCTTTATATATTCTCATCTGCTTTGTATCATTTATTTTTTCTTTCTTACTTGCTTTAGGATTTAACAATTTTTTTTATTATTTTTCTTCTCTATTAGCTCTTCAGTTATATCATCTGCTATTATTATTTTATTGGTTGTGCTTGAAATTATAATACATATCTGATTCATTATAGTCTTTTTAAAATTAGTACTTTACCATTTCTCAAACAATAAAAAGTTTACAAGAGTTATAATTTCTTTTACTGCTTCCCTCTCTTGTGGTATTTTTGTTATATATCCTACTTTTACATATGTTACAAATCATACAAGATATTATTGTTGTTTTTAAGAGTCAATGTTTATTTCTGTTTGCTGATGTATTTGCCCCTTCTGGTGTACTCCCTACCTTCTTACAGTCCCATGCTTCTATCTGGTAACATTTTTCTTCATTCTGAGGATTTTACTATATTATTTCTTGTGTGCACACCTTCTGGCAACAGATTCTTTGAGTTTTTTTGTTAGTTTGCTTATAAGTTTAAAAACGTCTTTATTTTGCCTTCAGTTCTGAAGGACACATTCTCCTAAGTATAGAACGGTATGTCGACAGGTTTTCAAAATTTCAGTGTTATAAAGATGTCATCCTTTTGTCTTCTGACTTCATGGTAATTTAGTGTCCTTTACTTCTCTCAAGGATTATTTCTGTTTTATAATATTTTATAATATATTATAAAATTTTCATAATATTTTTATATTTTTGGTCAGCTGTTACAGTTGTTTACATAGGATCAAGTACTCCATTATAGCCAGAACTGAAACTCCTAGCTCTTTTTTCTTGTCTTTTGCATTGGTCATAACATAGGCCACTTCTGTAATAGAATCCATATTTGTCCTGTTCCCAATCTTAAAAAGGAATGTATTTAAAAATGCCTTCACTAATTATGATGTTTATTGGTATCCTTTATCAAGTGGAAGAAGTTTGCTTTTATTTAGTTTCTCAGAGAATTATTTTTTTATATCATAAATAGGTGTCAAAATCTATCAAGCACTTTTTTCAAATCTATTGAAACAATATGTGATTTTTCTCTTGTATTTTATTATTAGAGTAAATTTCATGATTGATTTTCTAGGGTTAAACAAGCTGTGTATTTCTTGGATTAACCATGCTGATGAATATACTTGATCATTATATATTTGTTTTATAGATTTTTTTTGGTTTATATTTACCTGGTTTATTTTTTCATTATTTAGTTTTATAATTTCTTTATCTTTTGTTTATATATGTCTCTGGTAAACAACATATTAATGGATTTTTTGAAGTCCAATCTGGAAAACTGTTAACCCTATACTATGAACATTGAAAGAATATCTTTTTGTTACTAGAACTCTTGGAAAGCAAACAGACTCTACTCCTCCCAATGAGGTCAGTAGACCTTAGGCCTCCAGAGATTTAGAAGTCTTCATCTTGAGCCTCAATAAAGGGCCACTTTCCCCCGAGGCTACAAAGAACACTTTCTTCACCTGGAGATACAGGGGAGAAGTTGTCTCAGACCTACCCTCCACTTTTCTTTATCATAGAAAAACTGCTCATGATTCAGAGTAGTTGAGAACCAAAAATTTAGGTTCCCATTTACTCAGAGTCCTCTAAATTTTTTAGAGATTTATATTATCTCCTAAATAGAAAATAATACTTGAATAGTATATGAAATTTAGAAAATATTGGATATACAAAGAAGGCATTGAGAATACTTACAATGCATAGGTCATCAGTGTGTGTCACTTGCTTGGGGACCTGTGTGTCTTTTTTTTTAACCAGAAGGTGTCAAGGAGAGGTTGCTAGGCAACAACTAAGACTTGTCTTCCTTTCTGCCTGAGTTTTGAAAGACTGCATTTGGCCAGTTAGGCCATCAGAAATAGCAACCAATTTCGTACAGGTCCAAGCAATGGACATCACATCAAGATTGCTGACTGACCACAATGATATAATACACTTTCCATTATGAGACATATCCCAATTTTAGAGATGCTAAAACATGAAAAAGAATGTGCTTTAGAATTGATGAAATACAGTCATACTTTTTAATTGAAAAGTAGCAGGTAGACTAGATGGCTGTATTTCCACCTCTCTCTTTCTCTCTCTCTCTCTTTCTCTGTCTCTTTAAATCAATTCAGGGGCGCCTGGGTGGCGCAGTCGGTTAAGCGTCCGACTTCAGCCAGGTCACGATCTCGCGGTCCGTGAGTTCGAGCCCTGCGTCAGGCTCTGGGCTGATGGCTCGGAGCCTGGAGCCTGTTTCCGATTCTGTGTCTCCCTCTCTCTCTGCCCCTCCCCCATTCATGCTCTGTCTCTCTCTGTCCCAAAAATAAATAAAAAACGTTGAAAAAAAAAATTTAAATCAATTCATCCTTCTATTTTGTATATGAAGAGAAAAATGTCTTAATAATATCATGTTGGTAAAATTTGGATGGTTTTAAGTTCCCCTTTTACATTTTTAGCATACTGTGATTTTTAAATAGTAAATATATAATTATGCAAAAATAATGAAGGTCTTATTCTTAAATGCAGAACAATTAAGAAGCAATCAAAAAAATCTAGTAGCAATAAGGGAGAGGGAGACTATTGAAAAGTGAGCTATTTTTTTCTGGACTTTATTCCACTCTTGTTTATCAAATAGAAATGTTAGAAACGTGCATCATGTTCTTCAGCGACAGAAAACTATTCCTGTAAAGTGAAGTCCACCTCATGCTTGTCATCAGAAAGATCATTTACAGAGTTGGAAAGTCCAAGACTATGTTCTAGGAGTTAGGAGATATGGAGAAGGAAGAAAAAACTGACACATGAAAAAATATTTAATAATACAATTATACCACAATGCTCAACACATAAAATATGAAGTCAAAAAGATACAGGTTAGAGGGGAGATTTGGGAAGCTGGGACAACAATCTCCTCAGCTCATTAAATGAACAACTTGTTCCTGAAGTAAAGGAAAATTCATGGAATTAAAAAAAAGAATGTCACAATTCTAATTAGTATCTTCAGGTAGACACCATAGTTATTAGTGGGTTTTCCTTACTTATTTATTATCCTCCAACCTTCTAATTTTGAGAAGAAAATATTGTTAATGACATAAACAAATTATCATCTTCCTCTCATAAATTCCCCACCTACCCACATGCACCCTACATTTTCCCCTCCACACTACCAGCCTTTCTTCCTTCCTTCTAAGGGTTCACTTATTCTCCGGCTGAGATTCTGATTTTTTTCACTGTCTTATAAAGTTATAAAGAAAATTTTACATGAAGAGTTCTAATATGACTTCTCTGGGTAACTTAATTGAGATTTGATTTGGAAAACACATTATCTTTTTTCAATTTTCTCCTCATAGATTAAAGGAAGGTAGGTTTCTGTCTCCATTGAGAGTCTGCGTATATATACTTATATAATATAATGTTAGATTTATTTAAAAACATTGAGTATATGCATACTATGTGTTAAGAATAGGCTAGTGCTTTATCTTTACTTTGTAGAAGTGGAAACATAGACTTAAACAGATTTTAAAAAAACAAAAACAAAAAAACTAGCTCAGTGTGGCAGAAACTACAAAAACTCACTGACATCCATGTCCTCATGTATATTTTCCCAGCCTCTTTTGCAGTTAGGTTGGACATACAGTCTGATGAAAAGTGAGTACTTCTGGTCAATGATTACACACCCGAAGTGCCTTCCATCCACATGGGGTCTTCCCCTTCATCTGCCAGGTGAATGATGAGAGAGCATCCTTGCAGCCATTAGAAGGGAACAGTTTGGATCCCCGAATCACTGCTTATAGGAAAGCTGCCCTACCTGCATTACCCTGTGATGGCAGCAAAAAATATACTTTTACTGTGTGAAGCCCTCGAGATTTAGGGAGTTATTTATCACCAATACCAGTGTTAATGACTGTGACTAGTGCACCCACTCTCACATAGCTAGTATCTATAGAAGGTGCAGAACAGGAACCCAGAACTCCTGGGCTCATTGTCTGTGCTCTTGGAGAGGAGCTACTGAATTCAGGAAAGAGAATGAAAAAGGAGGAGGAAGAAGAGCAGTGGCTCTCTGTGAAAAATGAAGCTAACCAGACCTGCCCTGGAATGGGAGTGAGATGCCGTGGCTAAGACAAAACTAGCTTGTCTACCTACCGCTTACTGCTGTGTTGTCATGAGCAACTGATTTACCCTTTCTGAGCCTAGGTCATCTTGCAAAATGAAGATAATAAGCACAGTAAGTGGCACACAGTAGATAAGTCAGTAGGCAAATATTATTTATTATAATTATCTACCTGTGATAAAGTAAGGAAAATAGTGATTATAATATAAATTTATCATTCTTAATAATAACACATTGATGTTTATTTTGTGGTAAATAAGAAAATGAGTGAAAATGTCATTATATGTGCAAATTAATTTTAAAAAGCCTAATTGAGAGAAATAGGGAGGTTTTTTTTTGTCTTTACCAAAAGCGACATAAAGCCTTGTAATAGCTACACAAATTTAGATAATGTAATGAAATGAATGCATCTCACACTGGCATAATTGAGAGTCATTATTTTCAAAAGCAATAGGGCAATTATCAAATAGGAAAAATCTTAAAATTATTCTGCTACTCTATTGTAATATCAATATGGAATTTATGAAATATGGCCTTTTTAGGTGGCATTGGAACATTTGAGAATGTGGCTGTCAGAGTGGAGTACTTTTTAAGAGAGGCTTTAAAGAATTAGGATTCCAGAGATGTGTTCAAAATGCACATTAATCACTTGATATTCAACTTGTATTACCCTATGTTCATAATAAGAAATGATTTGGAGTTCTGAAATACAAAGGTGCTTCATGGAATCTCATTTTACTTTCTGACTAATCACAGTGAGCCTGAAGCAATTTATTTTCTTTTACTTAGATAACCTCTGCTCTCAAGACCTCAGCTGCAACATTTCAAAGGGGAGTGGAGAGGAAAGGTTACGGAGGTGCTGTTGTGGGAAGTGTGGTCTTCAGGCCATATGTGAGTCTCAGTCATGGAGAACTCTCGCTTAAAGCAGCCTGCTTGCATGATCTGGCCCCCAGTTCCAATTATGGCTTTTCTTAGTGACTCTCCAGCTCAGTTACATTATCTAATCCCAATGTACTTCCTCTTGACATTCAGGGTTTGATGACTATGTTATCTGGGTCTAAAATGGGAACTCTTGAATTGCCATGTGTACATACTTGTGAGAACAATAGACTAAAATATCTGAAATGTCGCAGTCCTGCAAAAATCTATATATTAGTTTCCTTAGGGATGGGTGAGTATTGTCTTCATATTCTTTAATTTTTTTTGTTTTTACATTTGTTTATTTTTGAGAGTCAGAGAGAGACAGAGCACAAATGGGATAGGGGCAGAGAGAGAATGAGACACAGAATCCGAAGCAGACTCCAGGCTCTGAGCTGTCAGCACAGAACCCGATGTGGGGCTCGAACTCACAAACCATGAGATCATGACCTGAGCTGAAGCCAGACGCTTAAATGACTAAGCCACCCAGGAACCCTGGTCTTCATATTCTTAGCCTGTAGTCTGTTGGGTTTCTGTTTATCTGTACTGGGACTTGGACCTCAGCTGTTCGAACTGCTACTTGTGTGTCTAAGTGTCCTAGGAAGAACCTATTGGTTTCCAAGAAAATGATACCTTGAACTATATGGTTTTGATATTCATTATTATCTTGAATATTTCTTGGTGTTAGATTTCTCATTTGTAAGCCATATACAACAATACCAGCGACGGGGTCAAAATTTGCATACTACATATTGGGAGTACGAAAAATGTAGGTTCTTTGTTTTCCAAATCCAATTTTATCTTGCTCTGGATTCTACAATCTTCCTGCTATCAGAAAAAAGAAGTACTAAACTTTCTCACTGATGATAAATTCATCTCTTCCAGTCTACAATATTCTTTCCAGCTAACTCAGTCTCTTTTGGATAGATATTCAGACGATTATCCATCGTTTGAACCCTCCAAAAGAGCTGTTGCTCTTCACTCAAGTTTTCTGTCTCTACTTTCTTTCCAAGGTACCATCTGGGTGACAGGGGACATTTGTATGTTCTGAAAGACGGACTATCCAAACAGATAATGACCAGACCATATATTAACGATAGTACTCTGAACAACCACCTGCAGCAACTTGCCCAGGAAACCAACTCTTTGTCTACAATAAACAACTCAGGAAATCAGCTTGTTGTAAGTCAGACTTGCAGGAAGCCCCATTGTTCACAATCCACCACAAATGGCCAGGACTTGACTAATAACTGATAGCTTCCTTAATTTTTGTCCTTATTTCAAATTTGGGACCAAATAAAGAAAACCAAATATGTACCACATAGGATGCCTCTTTTCTAGTTAGCCCACCTACCACTTCCCCATGCCAATCATCTCCAATCAGGGGACACCTGAAAGACTTCCCTTTCTGCCACTATAAAGCTTTCCTATTTCTTTGCCTGCTGTTGAGTCTGTGCCAAAGTCCAGGTGGCAGCGGCTAACTCCCTTGCCATAGCAATCTCTGAACAATTAGCATTTGCTTTTCTCATTTAGCTAGTCTTTATTTCCATAGTTCCCATAGCACCAGTGGGGAGCAACCAATCTCATGGCGTCCTTTCTGTAGGCACCCACTGACCTGCCGAGACACAATGGATGTCTCTGGGCATTGTTCTTATTCTAGCTGCCTTTGCCAATAAAGTACCTGTGACTGGTATACCTGTAGTCTATCCACTTGTCATGGTGGGCCCCCCTGACCCTGAATCTAAGTTGGCCTCATCTTGGCCTTCTTGGTGTGAAGATCTTTGAAATCTTAGTGGAATACTCTTTCTAGTCCCTGCCTAGGTTGTGGGGCCCATAGTCTCTGCTATAGGGTTTTTCACTACTTGCCTCAGTGACTCTTTCCAGACAAGTTTGGCTCTTAACTGTCAGCTAATTCCCCACAATCCCTAACATGTGTGTCTGTTCCATAAGAGATAAGATGGACAGGGGGAGTTTTCCTGCCCTCTGTCTGCCCAAACACACTATACCACTGTTTTATTCTATTGTGCTGCCATGTTAGAGGGTACCCTGCTAAGCAGTTTCTAAATAGTCAGTGGGCAAGGGTCCCCTTTACTTTGTTGCCCCTCTTACTATCCGGGCTCCTTCCCTGCCTTTACCTTTTCCATTGCTCTCATTCTGAAGCTCAGGTCCAGGAAGGTTGATCTACTACTTTCCTGAGACCCAGGTTATGCTTCTCCCTTCCTTTGTGGTTTGCAAACCTCTTCTCTCCTTTGTACAGTCAGCCTGATAAGATCTTCCCCCTCTGTTATATCCTCATTTTTCCCACCTTGTGAACTTTTTACCTCTAGGTTGTTCATTTACTTCTTTTCCTTGAAGTCAGTAAGACTTATGATTAGCTTTAACAATGGAAGGAGTGCAGAAAGATAAACCAGTCTACAGGTAAGGAAAAAGACACCAGAAAATTGTTTAAAACCTTATCCCATCACCTACCACTTCTGATTACTCCATAGTGTTGAAATAAAGAACTGAGATAAAGTATGAGGAAATACTTTGTGATTATAAAGGGTGGGGAAACAAGAATTGTTGCCATTATTTGAATCAGAATTTGGCTACTCAGTCTTGTCATTAAAAGTAGTTTGTTTCCTTGCTTATCTAAAAGGGGCTCTTTTATTTTTCCTGTTGTTTTTAAGGAGAAAGAGTTCACTTTAAACTTTGATTTTTTTTTCCTTCTAAGCTAGTCGGTGGTGTGTTTATACAACTTTTCTTACAACTTTTCTTGTCTATTTTTATTTTTCCCAATAAAAACAAGAAATGTGAATTCTAAAGTTTATCCCTTGTTTATCCATTTGGCAGTCAATGGGCATTTGGGCTCTTTCCATAATCTGGCTATTACTGATAGCACCACTATAAACCTTGAGGTGCATATGCCCTCAAGGTTTTTCTATCCTTTGGGTAAATACCTAGAAGTGCAATGCTGGATAATAGGATAGCTCTATTTTTAATTTTTTGAGGAAACTTCATAGTGTTCTCCAGAGTGGCTGCACCAATCTGCATTCCCACCAGGAGTGCAAAAACGTTTCCTTTTCTCCACCTGCTTGCCAACATATGCTGTTTCCTGAGTTGTTAATTTTAGCAATTCTGACAGGTATGAGGTGATATCTCATTGTGGTTTTGTTTTGTTTCTCTGATAATGAGTGCTGTTGAGCATCTTTTCATGTGTCTGTTAGCCATCTGGATGTCTTCATTTGAAAACTGTCAATTCATGTTTTTTGCCCATTTCTTCACTGTATTACTTGTTTTTTTGGGTATTGATTTTGATAAGTTCCTTATAGATTTTGGATAGTAACCCTTTATCCAATATGTCATTTGAAAATATCTTCTCCTATTCCATCAGTTGCCTTTTAGTTTTGTTAATTGTTTCCTTCACTGTGCCGAAAGTTTTTAATCTTGATTCTCTATTATGGATTCTCTATTCTGTTCCACTGACCTATGTGTCTGTTTTTGTACTAGGACTACACTGTACTGATGATTACAGCTTTGTAATACAGCTTGAAGTCTGGAATTGTGATGCCTTCAGCTTTGGTTTTCTTTTTCAACATTACTTTGGCTATTTGGGGTCTTTTCTGGTTCCATACAAATTTTAGAATTTTTTGTTCTAGCTCTGTGAAGAATGATGGTGTTATTTTGATACGTATTGCAATGGATGCATAGATTGCTTTGGGTAGTATCAACATTTTAACAATATTTGTTCTTCCAATCCATGAGCATGGAATATTTTTCCATTTTTTTTGTGTCTTCTTCAGTTGCTTTTGTAAGTTTTTTATAGTTTTCAGTGTACAGATCTTTTACCTCTTTGTTAGGTTTATTCCTAAATATTTTATGGTTTTTGGTGCAACTGTAAATGGGATCAATTCCTTGATTTCTCATTCTGCTGTATTATTGGTGTGTAGAAATGCAACCAATTTCTGTACATTGATTTTATATCCTGTGACTTTGCCGAATTCATGTATCAATTCTAGCAGTTTTGGGGTGGAGTCTTTCAGCTTATGTCATCTGCAAAGGGTGAAAGTTTGACTTGCTGATTTGGATGCCTTTTATTTCTTTTTGTTGTCTGATTGCTGAGGCTAAGACTTCCAACACTATGTTGAACAACAGTAGTTGAGAGTGTACATCCCTGTCATGTTCCTGACCTTAGGAGGAAAGCTCTCAGGTTTTCCCCATTGAGGATGATATTAACTGTGGGTCTTTCATACATGGCTTTTATCATCCTGAGGTATGTTCCCTCTGTCTCTACTTTCTTAAGCCTTTTTATCAAGAAAGTTTGTCAAATGCTTTTTCTGTATCTATTGAGAGGATCATGTGGTTCTAACGTGTTTCTAGAAGAACCAAGGGAACCCTGAAAACAGTCCTACGTGGAGGTGGTCTGTTTTGATGTTGAATAAAAGCTAAAATTGGTATTTACATAGCACTTTGTAATTCATAAGGTGTTTTTTTTCATTTGCTATGTCTCATTGAGCAAATGAAAATCTTAGAGAAAATCTAAGAGAAATATTATTATCATTCCCATTTTATAGATGAAATCAGACTCACACTTATTTGGTTTTATTTTGACTATTACTTTAGCTCACTGTGTTCTTTATTTAGCCAGTTCCTTTACTTTTCAATGCAAGCATTGAGGGAAATGCCAGCTGTGCTCACCTTGACATATAGAGGTTGGGGGAATTTCCAGTTGCATCTTTAAAACCCTTCAGCTTGGGGCAGCTGTGGAGATGAATAATGTTCCTATCATCCTTCATTTTCAAAGCTCACATGTGAAAACTACTTTATAGTCAAAATACACCACCAATAAAATCTATAAATATGCAATTTGGAAACAATGTTTCTATGGCAATGTATTATTTGCCAGAGCAGTAATTATGGCAGTGCAAATGTGTTAACGGCTGGTTAGAGAAATCACACCTGTTTCTAAGTGGGTTGTAGTTACTCGCTATCTTTTCTTTTCCAAATTTCATTACTCAGAATACATGTTCTTTGAGAATGAATTCATCATTGATGCTTTAATCATTTATTATTTACTGAGTGCATATAATGGGCAAAGGGGGTGATTTTTGTCAGGTTTTGAATGAGAAGAAGAAGCTGGCTTTGGGAATGTGAAGCAGGAAGCTTTGCCAAACACTAGGGCTAGTATGGGAAAAGGAAACATGGAGATGGTTTGTATGAAGCCAGCTAAGAAACTGAGAGAAGTGAATTTTAACTGAAAAGTCATGGGGAAGGAAACTTCTTGCATAATTGGGAGTAGAAAGAAAGGAAGTAGGAAGTACTATGAAGGAAGTATGTTGAAGTAGGAAAAGGAAAAAGAGAATGGCTAAAGCAGATTATGAGAGAGAAAGGGGATACTGTGAGGTTATTCAATCATTCATTTGTTGAACTGAAAACCTGTTATGAATCTGGGAACTCTGAGACATTAATGTATTTTGCTGGGGAAACTTATGCTCAGAAAGTTAAGGGAGTTCACAGAGATGGTAAATAGTTGACTTTGACTTTGAATCAGAGCCTTCTGATTGTGGGGTCTGCCACACTAATGCTCCTATCTCCACAGGAAGCACTGTTTTTATTATTTTTCTTACAAATTTTTACATTTCCTGAATTGAAAATTTGAAAAGAAGTAGATATGTGGGGTTCTAGGTGTGGAAGAGACTGAAAACACTAATAAACTTAGTTGGAAGGAAATCATTAGTGAGAATAACTTTCAGGTAATCATTTCAGAATGTATATGTATATCAAACCATAGCATTATATGTATCACATATATACAATTATATTTATAAGCATTTCTTAATAAAGTTGGAAATAAAAGAGAGAATAACTTTTGGATTGAGTGGTGTAAGTACTGGAAAGAGAATGTGTTGAGGGCATCTTTGAATGTTTGAACAAGACAGCTAAGGATGCTCCAGGAACTTGATTTATTGTTTGTTTCTTCCTTCTCCTTTGATTCATTGGTAGATATTCAAGATTTTTGAAGAAAATTCTTACTGGCTGTATAATTTTATTTAATTATTATTGTATCTTCAGTCATAAGCTATGAGAATGGCTTATCAGATCACAAAGCTAGCATTCAGTATTTTTATGAGCTAAACTCTTGACAAGGTATTATTTGAATAGATGAATCATTTTTTTAAGTTGATAAAAAGAACTGTCTTCTCAAAGAAATTGTTTTCAATCTCAAGGCAGTGTATCAATCTGACAAATTAACAAAACACATCAAATAGCATAACACTGGAGATTTAGAAGCATCAATTCTATCTTCACAGCAAATTGCCCGAAGAGTTTTGGTGATCTTTAATTTAAGAACTCAGTATATTCTGTTATCTGTTACTGACCTTGACTGAAGATTCAATCAAAAATAAACTTTCCATCTTAATTTTGTGAAGTAATTTTAAGGATAGTTCAGAAGGGCCTAATAGCAAAATGAAGTGGACTCATTTATCTAAATAAATCAGCTCCTGACTTCTCCCATGTCTGAACTACCATTTTTATAAATAAATAGAAGATGTTGTCTGCTCATTTCACGTTATCTGTTTGTCATTTTTCATTGTCTATGATAGCTCTTTGCTGGTTAGAGGCATAGTTTAGCTCCTTTGAATCAAAGTCTGCCTTAGATGCAGTGGCTCCCTTGCATACTTGGGCACTTAGAAATAATTTATCAATTATAATTATGGGTAACCTTTAAAAAATATGTAATATATGTGTTTCCAGATAATTCACAGCATATGTTTGGTTGCCAGTGTTTTTGTAACATTAGGATGTTAACCTGATGTTGCAAAAGTCCTCTTCTCCAAGATACAAAATTGTTTTCAATGCTCTGAGTGCTTATTAAATATCTTCTGTGCACTTAGCATTGTACATATTGAGGATGGAAACCCATGGAATATTTTTAGTAATTGCTTAGAGAAGATTTTCAGTCTCGTTTAGGAGGCACATCCATATAAATGGAAGTAAAGAGGTAAATGGTTCAAGTCAATATATGTTCAAATGCCAAACTGTATGACCTAAACAATGCACCAAGCAGATCAGAAGAAGGGAAAGCTTGAATTCAAGTAATCTATGAGGGCTACTTGGAGAAAGTGTGTCTTGTAGGATGCTGAGCAATGAGCCTAAGACATAGTAACGGATGTAATGAATATCGAATGAATGAATGGACTAGGAATAGGGAGGAATCGTGGGAAGGGCATAAGCAACAGGGGTGGGGGGGGTTTCCTTCAGACTTTCAATGTTAGTTGGATATCAGTATATGGATTTCTACTCCCCTGGGATCTTTATCCCCCCCCCCCCCCCCCGCAAATGATTGCTCTGTCTGCTCTCTTACCTTATTTCCAACAAATTCATAAGCCTCTTACCTCCTGCCCAAAAGGTCTCCATGTATTCCCTTGTGTATAGTGGTTTACCTTTTGACAGTCACTTCCATGCACACTCCCCTCATGTCACAGGGACTGAACTTCTAAAAAGCTATGAGTACCCAGTGCTATAGAGAAGGAAACTGGAACTCACAGACGTAAGGAAACCAGCTGGGAAATACATGCAGTGACTATGCCTACAGTTCTCAAATTATGATTTTTTTATTGGAAGATCACTGAAAAAAGAAGTTGCTGCCATGAAATAAGTTTAGGAGGGGCTGCAGGCTCTCACCTTTGTAGATTTTATTAAGCACATTACCATAATACAATCTCTGAGAAGCTCTGTCATAAAAAAAAAACTGTTAAATTTTTTTAATGTGGCATTTCCCCTAATTTATGGCCACAATCTTTTTGTCTCATTACCAATTATCAGTGTTTCCCAGATCATCTGGGTATATATTTCATCTTTCTTTATCCCTGAACATGGCCCTAGAACCTATTCAAATCCTAGTCTCCACCCTCCTCTCCTACCATTTTTTAAAATTATAGCCACTTCTGTCTTAAAAATGTTCCTCCCATATGCTCATTTATCTGACTCTTTTTCCAGGATATTATGTGTTGAATTGTGTCCTCCTCAAAATTCATATGTTGAAGTCCTAACCTCTAGCACCTCAGAATGTGAGCTTATTAGAAAATAAGGTTGTTGTGAATGTCATTAGTTATGTTAAGATGAGGTCATACTGGAGTTGGGTGGGCCACTAACCCTAATATGACTGGTGTCCTTATATAAATGCACACACACAAGGAGAGTGCCGAGTGAAGCTGAAAACATTGACTGTGGTGATGCATCTACAAACCAAGAAACACCATCAGTGTCAGCAAATCACCAGAAGCTAAAAAAGAGGCATGGAATAGATTCTAGATTCTCCCTCATAGCCTGCAGAAGGAGCCAACTCTGTCAATACTTTGATCTCAGACTTCTGGCCTCCAGAACTGTGGGACGATAAATTTTCATTGTTTAAGCCACTTAGTAGTAGGTACTTAGTTAGAGCAGCCTGAGGGTCCTATACACAGCATATCCTACACTCACTTCTCCAGAGAAGAACTTCTCTCCCTTTCCATTCCTCCACTTGTAACTGCTGGATTTCCCAGAGCTCAGCACAAATGTCACCTCTTCAGCAACACTTCCCTTGACTTCCCCAGCAAAATGAATTGCCCTCCACCCTGGACTTCCACGGCACTTGGTTTATTTCACCATTGGTTTGTAAACCCCTTGGAAACGGTCTTATTCCTCTTTGTATTCACAGCACTTAACAGAATGATGGTCACCCTTAGTTAGGTGCTCAATAAATGTGTGTTTGAATGAACAGCTGAATGACGAATGGATCCCTGGTGTTTTTGCTCTTGACTTATTATGTGTCACAAAGCGGTAGAGTGGCGGTCATGCTGGCCCTCTGAGATGGTACAAATAGCTTTCGACAGAGGAAGTCAAAGTGTAGGATAAAGTGGTCATTAGCATCTCTTGACAACCCTTTGCTAGAGGCTCAGATGAGATCAGCGTGTTATGAGCACATTGTGATGTGGTCCTTACTGCAGATGCCATTAGATCAAAGCACACTGACTCCCACCATATTCATAGGCTTCAACATATTGATGCCTAGGGGGATAGAAGTGCATATTGCAGAGCAAATTCTTCACGGTTTTAATTGGAACATTCAGAACTCTTAATACCTGCGATGGTTCTAGTGTGAGATGTAGGAGTTTTTTTTTTTTTTTTTTTTTTTTTAAATTTTTTTTTCAACGTTTTTTATTTATTTTTGGGACAGAGAGAGACAGAGCATGAACGGGGGAGGGGCAGAGAGAGAGGGAGACACAGAATCGGAAACAGGCTCCAGGCTCCGAGCCGTCAGCCCAGAGCCTGACGCAGGGCTCGAACTCACGGACCGCGAGATCGTGACCTGGCTGAAGTCGGACGCTTAACCGACTGCGCCACCCAGGCGCCCCGAGATGTAGGAGTTTTTAATTAGCACCTTTACTATGGGTTTATTTCCTTCCCTCCAAAAGAAAAAAATTGTTGATTTCATTGTTACTTGAAAGGAAATTTATAAAATTGTGTTTATGTAATAATTGAGTTAAGAGTTATAATTGTTAATGTATCAGAAATGGATTTCTGATTAGAATGATGAACACTTCTGTGTAACTGCTTCTTGTTATTTCACTCTGGCGTTCATGCCTATTGTATCTCTGAAAAGCATATTTTGCCAGGGATATATTGTGAATTTGCAAACAAAAAGCACTCATTTCTCTTTAGAAAACTAAATTTTACTCCCAGGGTAACTGACTGTCGAGGTGTGCCCAGGATGGTCCAGGTTCCCAGCATCCCAGGAAGTCCAGCATCCCAGGAAACCCTCAGGGATGGGTCGCCTTGGATAAATGATCATTCCATTTGCACCCCGAATCCTGGATTTCTATAGTTTGGCGATGCTACAGTTTCCATTCAAGAATATTTTTGAGTACTTACATTGCACTACTTACCCTGAGAGACAGATAAAATGCAGACTTTACCTTTACACTCCAAGCCTAGTGAGCATAGTGCAGCCTTATGTGCCGAAAGTAGTGAGTGATCACACAATTGGGCCTAGAAGGAACGAGCTTTCTGACTGCTGAACAGGTCATGAGGCACCATTTAAAATTGACTTCGAAGGATATACAAACTTTCAAAAAGCAAATATTTACTGTATGGGAGAAAATAGAAACAAATATTGCTTTTGTTTTGGGGATATAATTTTTAATTAATTAATTCAGTTTTTCCATCATCAGGTTCTGAACCAAAAATCAGTAAAATTAATGGATAAAATGCCTTTGCTTACTATCTATTCTTTTTAAAAATTTTTAACTATGGTAAAAAAACAGAGAGCATTTTTCATCTTAAACATTTTTTATGAAATGCTTATGTTTGAGAGAGAGACAAAGAGCAAGAGCTGAGAAGGGTCACAGAGGGAGACACAGAATCCGAAGCAGGACCCAGGCTCTGAGCTGTCAGCACAGAGCCCGACGCGGGGCTCAAATCCACCAACCAGGAGATCGTGAGCTGAGCTTCAGTTGGACGCTCAACCGACTGAGCCACCGAGGTGCCTGCATCTTAAACATTTTTAAGTGTGCATTTCGGTGGCATTAAGTACATTCACATTGTTGGGCAACCACCACCACTGTCCATCCACAGAGCTCTCTGTGCCCCTTAAACAATAATTCTTTATCTCCCCTCCTTCCAGCTTCTGGCAGCCACCTTCTGTTTATGAATTTGGTGACTCTAGGTACCTCTTATAAATGGATCATAGAGTATTTGTCCTTTGTGAGTGGCTTATTTCAGGAAGCCCAGTGTTCTCCACGTTCATCTATGTGGTAGTGTGTGCCCTAAATTTCCTTCCTATTTAAGGCCGAATAATATTCCATTGTATGTATCTATGCCCCATTTTGTTTATCCATTCATCTGGCGCTTTTCACAATAGCCAAATGTAGAAACAGCTCAAATGACATAATTTTGATTATCAACCTTATAATTAGTAAGTGACTAACAATACGGAATGCACCAGTGTCTAAGGTATTATCTCTCAAGTAGTGCACTTCACCATGCTGAGGCTGTTTCTCTGTCGCTGGCTGGCTCCTATGAGCCCTGCCCATAGGGGCGTTAGAGCGCGGCAAGGCTGGAGGAGGGGAGACAACCTCCCTTATTTACTCCCCATCGAACTCCTCACTTGCTTGTTCTCCTGGCCTCTTTCTTCATCCTGGCATTGCTGTTCACTTGGAGCAGAAGTTGAATTCATTTTGCCATTTTCCTGTCACAAACAAAACCAGCTTCCTGTGCCGTCTCAGGGACACGGGACACAGAAAGCTAGCATCCTTCTCCTCAGTGGTCTGGGCCGAGCCCCAGGGACATTCCTTGGGGTCAGCGCCCCCAGCAGCCACTGATTCTTGCCTCCTCTCGGATTCTTTTGGCAGGGGCCTCTTCCAAGCATCTCAGATGATAGGTGTCTCCTTTAAGTTGTGTTCCTCCAGCCCCGGGGGGCAGTATGTGCTTCCTGCAGTTGTGACTCCCTAGATATCCTCAGGTTCTCACTGTGCATATTAATTTACCAAGTTCACAGTTCTTTTTTTTTTTTTAATTTTTTTAAAAGTTTTATTTATTTATTTTTGAGAGAGAGACAGAGAGAGTGAGTGGGGGAGGGGCAGAGAGAGGGAGAGAGAGAGAATCCCAAGCAGGCTCTGTGCTGTCAGCACGGAGCCCGACGCAGGGCTCGAACTCACACACTGTGAGATCATGATCTGAGCTGAAACCAAGAGTCGGAGTCTTAACCGACTGAGCCACCCAGGCGCCCCTAGTTCACAGTTCTTGAAACGCTCTCTGTTGAAATAAGCAGCCTGTTTCTGTCTCCTGCAGATCCCCAATGACGCATTGTGCAGGCTGGTCCACCTTTTCCTCCAGCTTTTATTTTCATGCTCTCCTAATTCCATTTGCTTTTGTGTTCAGGTGGTGTGTGAGTTTCCACGGCTCTGGCCACATTTCATATCATTTTAATTTATTTCTCTGACATGTTGAACAGTATCACTGTAGCAGTTTCCCACTTAAGTTTCAAGTTAATGTTTGATAACTTCTCTAGAGGAGCGCAGCTCCTCTCCTAGGGCTGGAAAGTCTTCTGGAATGCCAAGTGTAGATCCACCAAGCTAATTCTGTTAAAGAGTTTCCTTTTGGAGAGCCTTTGATTGACCATAAGGATAGGGTCCAATGTGTTCCCTTAGGGACATTTAATAACGCTGGCTTTTTATGGTGCTTTTTTTTTAATGTTTATTTATTTTTGAGAGAGAGAGAGAAAGAGAGACAGAGCGCAAGTGAGGGAGGGGCAGAGAGAGGGAAACACAGAATCTGAAGCAGGCTCCAGGCTCCTAGCTATCAGCACAGAGCCCGACGTGAGGCTCAAACCCACAAACTGTGAGATAGTGACCTGGGCGGAAGTCAGACACTTAGCCGACTGAGCCACCCAGGCGCCCCTGTGGTGCTTCTTAAAAAACGTTTATTTATTGGGGCGCCTAGGTGGCTCAGTCGGTTGGGTGCCTGACTTCGGCTCAGGTCGTGATCTCACGGTTTGTGAGTTTGAGCCCCGCGTCGGGTTCTGTACTGACAGCTCGGAGCCTGGATCCTGCTTTGGATTCTCTGTCTCCTTCTGTCTCTGCCCCTACCCTGCTTGTGCTCTGTCTCTCTCTGTCTCTCAAAAATAAATAAATGTAAAAAAAATTTTTTAATGTTTATTTATTTATTTTGAGAGCAAGAGTGAGAGTGAGAGAATCTCAAGCAGGCTCTCAACCCAGAGCCCAACACAGGGCCCAGGTTATGAGATCATAACCTGAGCCGATATCAAGAGCCAGACGCTCAAGCACTCAGCCACCCAGGTACACCTATGGTGCTTTTATTACTATTATTATTATTATTATTATTATCACTTTTATTATTTTTGTGCAAACATATCAGAATTCTCTTAAAATGGGACCGTTTATACACCTGTGCATGTTTCTTTATGTGCCTCCTACCGGGCATTTGAGAATGATCCTAGTAAGAACTTTTCCCTGGACTATACTCTGTTCCAGGCACTTTTCTTAAGGTTTTTGTATATATTATTGATGTATTTTGCAACTCAATATACATAATCCCCATTTAATAGAAGGTGAATGAGGCTCAGAGAGGACTTAAATTTGAATATATCTAACTAGAGCCAGAATAATTGTCATGGACTGAGGCCTTGTTCCAATCTCTGCTTCCTAAGCAGCACATGTGACATCAAGTAATTGGTTCTGATATTAAGGTTTACTAAATAAACAAATTGTCAATAAGGTTTGTGTAAAAAAATCACAACATTTATGGAGAAAAGTTTACATACTCACATATATGTATACATACATACATATCATATATATAGCAAGAATTGTGTGTGTGTGTGTGTGTGTGTGTATGTGTGTGTGTGTGTGTGTGTGTACGTTTTCAGCATGATAGGCCCCTCAACTTGGCTGTATGACCTTGACCAGGACAGTTCATTCTCTTTATGTGAGTTATCTCATCTGTAAAATGGGGATAATAATATCTGCCTCTCTGGGTTTTGTGAGGATTAACTGAATTAATCTTTGTAAAGTTGCTGTCACAGGGCCTGGCACATAGTCAACAAATGCCAGCTCTGTCCCCTTCACTTCAGGCTGTCAAGGTGTAAAACACAATGGAATATTGTGTGTGATTGCATGCCATAAGCTGTAAAGATCTATACAAATCAGCATGTTCTTATTATAAAGCTGCATTATCAGTTGAGTCAAAAATGCAAGAAATTAATTGTTCTGACAACAATGAAATGTGACTTTCAATTATTCCGGATGATGAAGAAAAGGTTTAAATGGATGATCTAAAACAAAGGACTGTTAGTTAACAGAATACGCAAATTAGACTGCATTATATTGATATGTTATTGTCAATTTCAACTCTGATAACTGCCAATTAACATACGGTTGTTTCCAGGGAGAAAACAATAGAGAAGAGTGAGCGGAGAGATGAAGTCTCCTCACCCTGAAAACTCCTTGTCTTTGCCCAGAGGTGACTTCTCAGTTCCTTAGACTGAGGCGTCTGGAGTCTGTCCTGACTGTCAATATTCTCTGGCCACCTTCCCAGGTAAGGGTTTTCAGCCTAACTCACAGTTGGCTGGCCATTCTAACCAAATGTTTTGATACAGCATGGTGTGCTGACCTGTTTGCTCTCTGTTCCCTTCTCTTGCTTTCCCCAGTTCTGCCCTTTATCACAGGAAACAACTTTCCCCAGGCTCCCATGCTCCTGGCTTCCAGGTAGTTTTGGCCGGTGGGAGGCATTGGCCAGAGTCTGGATGGTGGGAGGAGGAGAGAAATGAGAATACTTCTTCCCATTTCGCTGCCTTGGGTGGCACCTCTATAGCTGGTCTCTCCATGGCTCCAACTCCTACTGGTAGCATCTGTCTCTAAGGTCCCAAACTGCCATCCTCTCCTGCTTCCTGCAGGTAGCCTGCTCTTGGAATCTGGGAACACTGCCCCTGCTTTGGTCCCTCCAGCCTTAAGGGATGTGGTCATTTCTTGAGGTTGCTGTTTCTAGTTTCCTCACAGGCCCCTGTTTGCCTTCTCCACTCTTCATCACCTTTGTAAATAATCCCTTGTTTTGGTTTCCCTACGTTAAAGGACACGGAGAAGATTTTGTGTTCTGACTGGACCCTGTGCAGTGTATGTGAGGAGATCATGGGATAGATCCCTTATACTGGTGGGAAGTGGACTAGTGGGGGAGAGCGTTTCGTTGTCAAACCAGCTCTCACGGCACCTTCTTCACTTTGACCTTTGCAGGAGCCCATTCTCCTCCCAGCTCCAGGAGACATCAAGTCCCTTCTTTCTGGGTGGATATGGAATAAATCTGTCCTTTCGTTTTTAAAAATCCTGAACAGGTGGCTGTGCTACATAAGCAGCAGAAGGCTGAGTATTAATAACAGAATTAGTGAAATCATCACGTTAAACTTACCACATAATGAGTCCTCCATGTATTAATGATATGCAGAAATATCACCCTCCTGCCCTGGGGATTGGTCGTGGGTACGACTGGTCACAAATGGCTGCTGGCTAGCTGACACTGTTTCTATTACTTTCACGGCTCCTAGCCAATATTTCCCAGGTTTTCTTTTGTCTTAATCTCTGTTCGTTTTTTGGCCATTGTAAACAGCATCAATGTTTATACTTTTTCCATAATTCACTGTCTGTTTTAATTTTTACTATAGACAAATACTCATCGAGTATACTATTCTGGCGCTGACATCGCGTCTGGTGTTTCCATTCCTTCTTCCCTGCCCATAAGCACAAAAAGAAGGGCACTCAGGTGGCACCTGCGTGGCTCAGTGGGTTAAGCATCCGACTTTGGTTCATGTCATGATCTCACAGTTTAAGAGTTCAAGCCCTGCATCAGGTTCTGTTTTGACAACTCAGAGCCTGGAATCTACTTTGGATTATGTCTCCCTCTCTCTCTCTGCCCTCCCCCGTTCGCACTCTGTCTCTCTCTCTTTCTCTCAAAAATAAATAAACATTAACCAAAAAAAAAAAAAAAAAAAAAAAGAAGGGCACTGGGGCACAGAGCAGCAGCTAATGCAGTGGTGGTGCTAATGCTTCGGCAGGGCAGAGGAAAAGCCACCAAAAGGGCTATTGTTATCACAGATATTATCTCATTTAATTTTCACAACAGCCTGCAAAGCAGATAATATTAGTATCTCTATTTTAAACTTAGTCACTAAGAGGTTAAGTAATTTGCCCACAGTCATACAACCTGTAAATTGTGGGACTTAAATAACAACCCAAATTTGTCTGACCCCAATACAAGATGTTCTTGATTTCTGTAGGAAAAACAGCGGGTAAAAGGTGACAACTTTAGATAAAAGATAACTTCCAGATGAAAGGAAATACTCTTTCCCTTTTATTGTCTCTGCCCAATATCTTCCTCAGGCCTTACTCTCCCAGGTGACTCAACAGCAATGGCACAACTCGGCTCCTGAAAGCAGATGGCTAACATCCATCTTTATCCACGATTACTTTCTCCAATAAAGTAGAGGTTGCATAATAATATCCTCTGAGGTAGAAGGCAGTTCTCTATGAGCTGGATCCAATTGTACACTTTCGGTGGCATAGACAACTGTATTTCCACTTTTCTCCCCTTGTCCTTTTCAGAAGCAGTCTAGCACGGAGTGGGGGAGCTGTCAGCAGACCCACGCTGTTCAGCTATTCTCGGAATTCATTATTGAAGTCAGACTCTTTCCTCCCTCCTATTCAGAAGCTTGCCTGCTAGCACTAAAGAGGAGAAGGTGGAGTGCTCTGAATCCCTTCAATTACTTGTTTCTGGGTGAACATGGTTCAGGGAATGTTAATGGTACTTTCTCTAAATACCTTTTACAAGCAAGAGACAGCACGAACAAAAGTCTGAATTCCAGACCTTAGGGGCTCCAGTCAGGCTTGCCAAAATGTAAATTCAAAAGACACCCTCCCCTAATACCTGCAAAGCTATCCCCTAGTACCGGGATTTCAACTCTATTTTCCAAAAAGACTTTTCCCAAGCGAAAAGAGTTTTCTTTATTGATTTGTCTTTCTCTCACCTATTTTTTTCAAATTACTTCTGCAACATTCTAAAACACATATGTGATGAAAATCCTGTTCTCTGTGTTTACAGTTATTTTTCTTCTCCAGTCCATTAATAAAATGAATTAAAAAAGACAAAATTATATTTTTGGGGGGAGTCAGTTGGTGAAGGAGTTCTTGAACTACATTTATCCCCATTTCCATGTTTAACTGCTGAATATATTTTTTGGAATCTAGTTACACTCCTGTTCTCAATGCTCAAAATTTAAATTTGTAGAATTATAGACAGAGACTCTCTCTGAGAGATATGAATAGATATGAAATAGATATGAATAGATATGCATAGATATGAAAACTAGGATAGAAACTATCTTTCTTGGGGAGGAGAGAGGTAAGCCAGTTAACTTTACCTCTTCCTTATCATTTCTTCCTCCACTTATACCCCTTTTGGTCCCTTTCCACATGTATTCCCCTCCCCTGCTCACATTCTTCAAGAACATTATCCATAAATGTCTTTTAAAAAGGAATAACGGCATAGCACCAAATCTGTCATTACTGGTTACTAAATTATACATCTTCAAATATGATTTCACAAACTACTTGTGAGATTGTACAAATGAAAGTAGTCTCTTGTTAAGACAAAGATTAAATCATCAATATATGTCAAACTTTAAGAGTTAAGCTACCACTTATATAACTCATAGAAAATCTTTGTAAAATATGGATATGAAACTGAGTTTAAGACAAAGGAATAGTTAGGCTTCATCAAATATTTCTCTGTGTTTCAAAATGTGCTGTGACTCATGAAGAACTGACTCTCTTTGAGGTATTGTTCCCATATATTTTCCTGGGAAGAATATTCTCTACTGTCTTAATTGTTAGTAAATGAACATTTCCTGGATAAAGAACAGGAGAAAAGGTCCCTAAGAGCTAGCTGTTCCCCATGAAGTTAGTGCCTTACTTCTGCAGGTTAATCATCTATTTGAATATAGCAATGGGAGTCTGCCCACCAGGCTCATTTTTTATAGGCTTTTCACATAGACTGAGTCCAAGTCTTGGTTCTGTGCCCCTATCTAGTCTCCTGCATGTGGTATCTTTCACCAGCAGAGCCAGCAGACCAATAGGGGCTTCCTACTGTAGTCATACTAGGTCTGGAATGAGCCTGTGAGAATTGGAACTAATTGGAATTTAGATGTGGGCAGAACTGTTTGGTAGCAACCTTCATCTTTAGGTGCCTTCCTTCTTCACATTTTATAAACCCAGGGTATCAGATCGTAGAATTTATCTTCCCTGTTTTTAACTTTTCCAGGTAGTATTCTTCTCTCTAAACAATCCAAATGCATTCAACCTATGGAACCACAATTTAAGGCCCTTCTAAGGAATCAATGGAGTAAATTGGGTCAGAGGATTAATAATAATCAATGCATTGCTGCTTGCAAATAGCACAATTTTATTTTAATTTGATTCATTTAAACAAATATTTATTGGCATGTAACAAGTACCAGGCACTGTATTAAGTTTGGGTATATAGTAAAGGAAGATACAACCCCTGACCTCACAGATCTGGAGTTAGAAGTGGCCATTATACTTGAAATACAGGCAGTATTATAAGAGCTTTGATAAGGGACACTGGCTAGTGTAGTGGACCCAGATTTAGAGATGTAAGAGGGCTTCCCAAAGACAATGTCTTCTGAGACCTGAAAAGTGGTCCATTAGTCAAGTGTAGGAGGGGCCCAAGAAGGGAGAGTGGTTCTGTCTGAAGGAAAGGGAGCACAGTGCATGGGGGGGGGGGGTGAAGAGAATTTGGTGCTGCTGCAAAGCAGAGTGGGAAGGGCAGAGTGGTGAAAGCAGAGGCAAACAGGAGCCTTCCTACTTCCTGCATTAACCAAAGGAACTCTTTTAATGGTAGATGTAAGACATAGTGATGGCCAGCAGGAGGCACCTTTTAGGAGAGGTCAATCTTTCATGGTCTCCCAACCTAAAGCTTGTGACTCCTTGCTGTACCTACATAATGGACAGCCCTACCGTAGACATTCTGAGGGCTGTTTAGTTATCACATGTGTGCATCTCTTGGCCTTGATGTGAATAGGTCCCAACACAAATAGCAAGAGAAGGCTTCTCAGGTCATAGGTAACTTTCCTAGACATGTGTAATTCTGATTCTTCTCCTGAACCTAGAGATGACACTACGATCTGTCCTTTCTACAGCTCCTCAGAAAGAAGCTGCATCACTCACAGCAGCCCTGGCTTTGCTTCCATATTCTGAACAAAGCAGCCCCACCCACCATTCACAGCTGAATGGTTCTGAGCAGTGCAGCTGGTAGAAGGAAAGCTATCTATGGGTTGACTTTGTTGTAGCGTGGCTCAAAAAATGAGCTGGTAAAATCACATCTTTGCTTCCTATAATCTGTACTAGGAAATGGAGAGACTGAGCTAGTTACTAGTGAAATGAACAATGAAAATATGCTACATGGTCGAGTCTGGATTACTGTAAGACCAATTCAGTACAAGTCAAAGCTTAGTCGCAGTTCTGGTGAGGATCAAATAAGTCAATGCATGTTTAATTCTTAGTGCCTGACACAGGGAATATGCTCAATAAGGATTAGTATTACTAATTTTGTATCTTGATGCTGACAACATGGCCAGAAAAAGCTTTTTGGCAGAGAGGCATGTGGAGTAAGCAAATGCACAGAGAGAAGCTGAAATGGCATGAGGGAGAGGCCAGGCCCAGGCCTGGTACCATTTTAGTTTCAATTGCAAATCACATGCATCCCTTATATAGATGCCCTGTCCCTTGAGGTAACTGGGGAGAGATTCTGTTCTTTTACAGCTAAATAAACCCAACTAATTAACTTCATAGTTCACAGAATGAATTAGGCAAAATGAGTTGCTGTTCCTAAACTGAGTTGTAGCATTTGGGCGCATGATCTCATGTCAGAATGATGAACTGTTGTTAAATCCTAAAGCTCTAGAGCATTCTTTTCACCCAAGTGTATGTTTATCAATGAATTTAATAACCCCCCTCGCTACACAGATGAGCTGATACTATTTGGCCCATGGATTTTCACAGATTCTGCCCTGTAAAATCTTGGGATAATGAACTAACTGAAAAATTTTCCACACAGGCCAATTCTGATACAAGTCCCTTTGGCAGCCCAGTTCCAGGAGAGTCAAAAGAAATGTCTGATGACATATGGGTCTAGCCAAGACACTAACAAAAGGGTAAACCATTTGAAACTTCCAATTAAAGAGGAATAAAGTAAGCAGGAAAAATAGTAATGATCCTAACACCATGAAATGCTTCATTATGAATTGACAAAAAAAAAATAATGTTCTTAAACCTGAAATAAAGATTATGTTCTCAAATGAGATGGTGGAACAGGGTAAGCAACTCCCTTGACGTAGAAGAAGTACAGCACCAGAAGAGGAGGGCCGGGTAGATAGGGGAATAATTGAGACTTATGTATCAGTCAATATCATCTGCCCAGCCTTGAAATCAAGAATTATGCTTTTGAGCAAAGCAATCAATCTTTTAATATTGGAATTCTGTCTTCCTTCTCAGGTTTATTTCATTCAAATCACCATGCTGTAGTTAAACTTTACATTGTTTCATAAGGATGCTTCTGTTTTCTTGTGGCTGGTGGTTATCATTTTAAAAGGATTGACCTGTTGAAAGAGTTCAGGGTGGGTTTGTTATCACAGATCCTTAAAGATGAGCTTTAAGCATCTGGATGGTTAAGCATCCGACTCTTGATTTTGGCTCAGGTCATGATCTGGCATGTTTCGTGAGATTGAGCCCTGTGTTGGGCTCTGCGCTGACAGCATGGAGCCTGCTTGGGATTCTCTCTGTGCCTCTCCCCCGCTCCGTCTCTACTTCTCTCACTCTCTCTGTCTCAAATAAACATTAAAAACAAAGATGGGCTTCCTTGGTTGCACACATAGTACAGCCATTACTCTTTTATTGTGAAGGTTCTCCTGTGAAACTTTTCAAACATTCACAGAGGAAGAGAGGCTAGAGCAATGATCTCCCAGTTATCCAGTGCATGACTTCAATCTCTAATAACATTTTGCCAACATTTTTTATCTATCTCCCAGCTTATTGATTGATTTGTTTGTGTTTGATTGAGTATTATAAGCAAATCCCAGACATCTCATTCCACTCACAGATACCTTGTTATGCATAACAGACATCAAATATTATATTAGTTTTTTAAAAAAGAACAGAAAGATGGGGTACCTGGGTGGTTCACTCAGTGTCTGACTTTGGCTCAGGTCACGATCTCATGGTTGGTGAGTTTGAGCCCCACATCAGGCTCTGCACTGACAGTATGGAGTCTGCTTGGGTTTCTGTCTCCTTATCTCCCTCTGCCCCTCTCCCACTTGCTCTCTAGCTCTCTGAAAGAACGAAAGAAAGAAAGAAAGAAAGAAAGAAAGAAAGAAAGAAATAACAGGAAGGGAAACTTGAAAAATATTGGCCTTCACCATTGCTTTCCAGGTATCCAAATTCACCCCTCCTTCAAGGCCCCAATTCAATTTTACTAGGCCCCCTCTCAAAAGAGAGTGCCTCATCTGATCTACACATCTGGGAATTCATTTTCTGCTGTCTTACATGTAGCATGTCCTTGATTGACTTGATATAATGTTAAATTGTCTATTTGTATTTAACTTCCCAAGAATTTATGTTGTGTGCCAAAGAAGAACTAGGCAGAAATGAAGGATAAAGGAAACACTCACATTTAGACTCAAGGAAGTCCTAACCAACTGAGCCACCCAGGTGCCCCTCAATTGAGATTCTTGTATTTTACTTGTTTTCTGAGTCTTAGTTTCTACAGCTGCCAAAAAGAAGGAATTGGCCCTGTAATACTGCAAGCTACCCACATTTTTACTCACATTGTAATTTGTACTTATTCTAATTTTTAAATATGGGATTCATGCTGCATGAATATATTTCAGCAAGATCAGAAGCATTGCCTATGATTTTTCAATCCAATAAAATAGCATAAATCACGCACACACACACACACACACACACACACATTCCTGTGAGGACTGAATGAGATAATGAATGTGAAATGTCTGGTTCACAGCAGACTACGATGAATGGTACCTATTATTATTAGCTTGTGACCATCTGCCTGGGAGAAGAGCCTGTCTTACAGAACTCGTTTCTTTCCTCACAGAGCTTAGTTAGCCCTGTGATTTACACACAACTGGGATAAGCCCAATTAATATTTGGGTCATTGATTTGCTGATACACCAGGTAGAATGATGTTTATATAGTAGGAAAAAGATTAAACTTGCAATAGAGAATTTTCACAGTATCTGGAGAGAAGTTTTGATATGCTTTGGAGTCACAGGTAAAAGGACAAAATAGGATGTGTCCTGAGATTCAGGTATGAATCCTATTCTAGCCACACACAAACAGGGGATTTTGAAACTTGCCTTGGGCAATATAAAAGTAACCTCAAGGAGATAACTCAGCACAAGGTTATTACGTTCTGATTTATCTTTCTCCAATCTCTTCCTCAAAATATGAAAAAATCTGCTAGACAATTTAACAGGACACATGGACAACCTCACCTAAGCCCTGTGATCTGTTAATCCTCCCTGAAACCAGCTAACAATTTCTAAGTCCTGTTTCTTTGGATTCTTCTAGTTCTGGCATAAACATCTTGCAAAGACGTGTGAAACAGACCAAAAATGATAGGATCCCTCTGGTCAATGTGTTTTGCATGCACTAGCATGGTCTAGGGAATGTATGACCACAGCCTCAAAGAGCCAGGCAAGGTTGTTATGTTTCTAACACAAATCCACAACTAAGGACAATAGAAGCATGTTTTATTGGTAGAAAATCTCTAGTGCTTTGACTCTCCATCTACTTTATCTTCTCCCAGAAACCTGTTTCTTCCAGTGCTGCCAGGAGGGGCCTTTGAGATTCTTCTGGGGAGTGGAAGGCCAGAGTTGCCAGGCTGGTGGTAAATTGCAGTATTATTAAGTGTAGTATTATTAAGCAGGTATTAGTTGAGGTTGGCAAAACCTCTCTCACTCCCTCTGCTCCCTTGCCTGTCAATATTTATTGATTCTCCATAGTGTCCAGAGCTGTCTTTAAGTCCTCATTTTTCTTCCTCCTCAGCCTCCTCCTTGTAACAGAGTCAACTCTGGGTTGAAAAATGGGAAGACATGACCCTGGATCCCCTTCCCCTCCAAAGCAAGGACATTTGACTACATGTGATCATGTTTTTTAAGTGTGTGTTTGAACTACACATTTGCCCACTGTAGGCAGAGTATTTGGAGAACAGAGAAGTGTGAGGGCCTGTCAGAAAATGGTCCTCAGCCTGAAGTCTGTCATGGCTATTACCTTGAAAATAAGGGAAATCAGATGGATGAGAGCTCAATCTTTGAGCATCTCTTCAAAGAAGCAGGCTTTCTTGATCTGTACAGTGTCTGGAATTACGCTGGGGCCTCAGTAAGCATCAGGGAAACACGGTGAGCACGGAGAGGTGAGGTGAGTGAACCTTCTGTGCAGACACAGGTGAGAGTAGGTCGAGATGAACCAGGGAGTGGGCCATTTCCTGACATGACTCACTGCCCAGCTCTGCTCCCCTGCTACCCTTACTCACTGCAGTAATGGTGGTTTCTAAGGAGACTACTGAGGGCTGGACAGCAGGGGGTCGTGTAGATACTCTGTTCACGCAGTCGTGGATCTGGTTGTCTAGTGATCCCCATATCTGGCCATGGTCATGGGGGAGGGGGATCCCTGTAAAAACCTTTATTTCTTTAAATTGCATTAGAGAGAGAAATACTTTTATAAAAAGAAATATTTCATAAGGCTATTCACAGACACCAGCTAGCAATGAGGTCCTTTGCCCACAGTAAGCAACTGATTCATGTTCTGGCCCCAGAACTGTGCTGAGCACAAGATACATTCAGACTGGGGTAGGGAGGCAGAGGAAGAATGCAGGAGTGAAAAATAGGAAAAAAAAAAAAACAATGAAGGCTATTCCAAAAGAAAATGTGGGTCTATGGCATATTATTACGTAATAATGGCTCACATGTTTAGTGCTTACTTACTATGTGGCAGATGTTGAAAATAACAAGCTCAATAAGCTCAGTCCCTTCTTTTCCAGAACTAGTGGGTCTGGTGAGGGTGGAGGGGGCAACCTTCGCAGACAGCAGGTCTTCTGCTCCTCATAGCAAACCCAGGTAGTAGGGAGGGCAGGTACATCCAAAGTGAGACCTGTTGTGTAATATCACACAGATAGCACTTATGGGTGCCTTTCTACTCTACCACACTGCTCCGAATCTAAATTAGTCACATAAAACAGTATAAAGGGTCCCATGCAACTTTATCCATTGAATGAGTGGATTTAAAAATAGTTATAATACTGTTTGCCAGTGAAGAGTTGCTGCCAAAATACTTCACAAGTTTCTTCCCTTAATGAGTGAACGATTTCCCTTGCATATATATTTCAACATATGACAGGTTCAAAATACTTTATCATAGGGAATGGAAAGAAAATATGAACCTAGCCAGTGTCAAAATTATCATAAGTTCTGACCTAGTGGATTTTAAATTTTAATGAGCTTTATTAGGTATTTTGTTCCCTTAATATTTTATGCCACTGACTTTTCATCAAAAGGGCATGGAAACATTGTATATTGTTAAAGGGTAAGAAAATTCTGAGGAACTAATTTTCCATTTAACCTTAAGTTCAATCGACTTAAGTCTTTGCAAAGGAAGAGCATAAATTCTACCATTACAATCAAACTTTCATGGATTCAGAATTTTTAAGAAAGTCTAAAGTAACCTGATAACCTTAAAATAAATCTTGCTGAGAAAAAGTAGTTTTTTTCTGAGGCTACTTTTAAATAAGACTTGATATTACAGTTGTATGAATGAATATTTGAAAATACTGACTTGTTATATTTGTTCCTTGGCATTTTCCTCAGAATATTGATGTTACCCCCTTATTGAGCAACTCTATTATGTGTTCATAGGATGTTCTTTTTTTTTTAAGTTTATTCATTTATTTTGAGAGAGACAGAGACAGTGCAAGTGGGGGGGGGGTGCAGAGAGAGAGGGAGGGAGAAAGAATCCCAAGCAGGCTCCATGCTGCCAGAGCTGAGCCTGATGTGGGGCTTAAACTCACGAAACCTCGAGATCATGACCTGAGCTCAAACCAAGAGGTGAATGCTTAACCCACTGAGCCACTCAGGCACCCCAAATATTCTTAAACCTTCTGGAGGCCTGGGAGGTAGCAGTAATAAGTTTCTGAATTAGATTACTTTTTCTTTTCTCCCTTCCTTCCTTCCTTCCTTACTTCTACCCCTCCTCTCATGAATAAGCATTTTTTGAGCCCCAGAGTTGACCACATATTTAGTCTTCTATATTTACCCCAGGTTTCTTTGAAAGATACAAATAAAAATGGTATCACAAGGTGCTGCTAAGGGGTCAAGGCAGAGAGGATCCTCTATAAATGAAAAGGAGGAAAAGGAGGTGCAGAGAAACATGACATCAAGTGCTTCATCTTTTTGCAAGTGTTACCAAATTAGGAGGTAAGGAATCAAGCATTTACAAGACCCTAAAGGGGTATCTATTCTCAGGGATATGACAGGATTGGGGGGAAAAGAGGCAGATGAGACTCAAATACACCTCTTCAACATACTTATGTTTTAAAATTGCATTTCAGCTAGCAATGTTTGGGGTTAGGTGTGGTTTTTCTGAGAAATAAAAATGGACCACGGTAGGCCAAGAGAAGGGATAAAACCACTGGAGCTTCTCAGAGCTAGGGCTAGGCTTTCAAGGTGAGGGTAAAGGAGAGGAGAACATGTGTGAGAACATGTGTGATGTTCATTTTGGCATTCTTCTGCCTACTCCAGAGTAGGGAAAGATGAAGCAAGTGAGGGCCAAGGACCAAATCGAGACCAAAAGACATTCATTTTATTTCTATTAGAAACATAAGGATAGAGGATGGATGACTGAAGAGAGTTCATGTGAAAATGAAGAAGATGGGATCTTAATCTTCCTATGCTCTTGACATGGTGCTGGATACACACCTTCTGTGCATCCAGGAAACTCATAATTGGAATAACAAACACGTAAACAACCAAAGTTAACGCCAAGTGCTACGGGAACAGAAAAAGGAGACGTGTTCTCTTAGGGAAAATTGGAGTTCATGAAAGATTGATAGATTTTGGAGTATGGTTTGAACTAGGAAATAGTATGGATGGTTTTACCATTAAGAGAAAAACATGAGATGAACAGTTATCAGGCACTTTGATAGGTCAGAGTTGTGAAAACATACAGTTTTCAGGAAAAATGAACAGGTATAATTAAAAATATAGGTTGTAGTGAGAGATTACAGTAAAGTGGTGAGAGAAGAATGGAAGCCAGACTATGAGATGTCTTGAAGGAAACTGGCAATGGGCAATAGAGAGCCACTGATTTTTTGGGGCTGTGGGTGGTGGGGGTGAGAGGAGGATAGGCTGTGAGGGCCCACCATCAAATCTTTATTTTAGATAACCTTTTACAGGAGTGTGGAAGATGATGCATGGCAGAACTCCTGTTTTTGAATTCTAGCTTCCTGTTGTAGGTTGGTTTCTGGGAAGCAGCCTCTGAGATGGAGATTTGTAGGCAAAAAGTTTATTATCCTTAGGATCTACACCAGTGGGAAAGCAGGATTAGGCTGAGAGAGGAGTTGCCATCATAACAAAGGCCTCAGGTTATTCCAGATGGAGCCCCAGAGTTGGGATGCCTGTTAAGAATTACATCAAATTGGGCAAATGATGTCAGGCCGTATCCCCATATCAAGTGGTCATTGGATAAAGAAGAAGGTGTAGCCTTGGTCAGGTAAGATCAGTCTTCAATGGGGAGAACATGGCTGGCTGCAAGCTATCAGTTGTCAACACTCTCAGCAATTGGTGGAATGAATGTTTCAGTTCAACCCTCATCCCCAGTCCTTCTAATTTCCAGAAAATGGCTCCACCACTTACTCCATTAATCATGCCAAAGCCTAGGGACTTCCTTGGGTTCCCTCTTTCCTTTATACTTCACATCCATTCCATCAGTAAATCCTATCAGCTCTTCCTTTAAGGTGTTCATCTATTTACAGTCAGCATACATTAATCTTAGCTTATGTTCCCTCATCTACCACTGGGACTGATACAATAGACTCTACTGTGGTCTCCCTGCTTCCACCCTTGTTTGCTTGCAATCGCCTCTCTACACAGTATTGCATCAATGCCTGAAAATTAGTGAACGCTCAATACATATTAAGCGAAATGAATGAATGACCTCAGAAGATAGTGATCTCTTTAGCTACAGAGGGACTATTCTGGTGAAATGGAGAGTTTTTGGCTCCTGGGTAATCTAAGAAAAAAAGGAAAAGAAGAAATAAAATTTGAATATTAAGGAATATCTTGAAAGGTAAAATCCTATAAATGTCAACACGTGTCAAACTCATGTCAAAAAGTTTAATTAATTAATGAGAGACCTAGTAAGACATTACAACTAGTTCAAAGGTCAGTTCAAAGTTTACACAGGTATACCAGCAATAAATAATGCTGAAACAAATTTATAAACACTTATAAAATTGGCTTATAAAAGCAGGGGGGAGGAAACCAATTTTATTTTCACCTTTTTATTTGTATCACTATGGAGAAGAATAATTTCCATTGCTAACCTAAAGATATATACAATAGGTTAAAGACTGAAAGTTGTGGGGACCCCATAAAATCAGCTGACCTGTGCATAGACATCTAGTTTTTCATCAAAGATACCTAGCAATCTTTTTAATTCATTTTAAAGCCTCATATATTTTTTTCCTTTCATGGGGAAGAAGAAAGAAAGCAAAAGAAAAAAAAACAAAAGGGAACTTTTTTGGACCTTTTTTTGTGTAATGCCTGTTTCCCTGGAGAAATTATTTAAAAAATTTTTAAATTTTTATCTATTTTTGAGAGAGAAAGAGAGACAGAGAGTGAGCAGGGGAGGTGCAGAAAGAGAGGGAGATACAGAATCTGAAGCAGGCTCCAGGCTCTGAGCTGCCAGCACAGAGCCCGATGCAGGGCTCAAACTCACAAACTGTGAGATCATGACCTCAGCCGAAGTCGAACGCTCAACTGACTGAGCCACCCAGGTGCCCCCCCCGCCCCCCGGAGAAATTATTAATATCAAGCCTTTAACTCTCAAAATTTTTTGGAAGGTATACAGTTACCCTATCTGGAATTCACTGTGATTTCACTACTATTCACTTAAAACCACTTGAGGTACACAACAAAAAGATTGAGTTGGGACAGAGCTATGGTGTGAAGGATTAGCAAGATGTCAATTAGTACTATAAACCTAAGTGGCAGCAAGTCAGTGATGTGAGTTTTGAAACAGGCAGACTATGGAGCAGCCATAGCTACTCTAGGCTGTCTCTTGAGTGAGAGACATGATTCATCTGTCTGACTGGATTTAGTCAGTCTCTGATTTCACTGGTCATAGGACCTTTTAATAGTGGGTGGTAGTCAAAGGTTTGGACGGCTTCACCTTTTCAAACATGGAGGATTTCGTGTTTTCTGGGAACACTCCAAAGCAATGAGTCCATACTCATTGTAAGTATGTCTGGAAGAGGCAGAAGAGGGGTGAAAGGGCAGAGCATTAGTATCTTATAGCCACAATATTCTATATTCATTTCCCAAGCCGGACAAGCTGAATGAATATCTAAATGACTGAATTTGCTTTTGATTTTGTTTGTTTTCAAAATGTTTTGACCTTCTTTGGTGTTTCTGCAGACTCTGACAGTTATAGGAATCTCTCTCACTCCCTTCTCTTTCCTCTGATTTACACTTTGGAGGGTTTTCAAGTTCTATCACCTCTGCCTTCTCCTTTGTGGCATCATGCTGGGAGCAGAAAGCTTAATCACACTTGTAGAGTTTTCCCTGAAAGCTCACAAAATAGAAAGTGTTTTTCTATAAGTCATAGAGGATTTGCTTATTCTTTTCTCTTTTTCAAACTGAGAAGTCACATTGTGAACCATAAACAGAACTCATTCCCAGAGGGATTAAGGCTAATCTTAGAATCAACTATTTATGAACTATCTACAAATGGAACCACATTTGAATCCATTCTATGAACAATAGTGTGAACAAATGCAAACATAGCTACTAAAAAGTTTGCCAACTGCAGGCTCTAATCAAAGTCTCCTTCATTCTGAGAAGCAAGTGAGGACCTTGTAAAAGGGGTCAGCTCATCATTTGGAAGTACCCTTTGAAATGTAAAGTCAAAGTAGAAGTCTTAATGTGGAAGTGGACTTGAGTGTTGGCTTCAAGTATCAGAGTATTCTGGCTGAGCCTCTGATTTGTATGTGATGAGAATCCCCCTTAGAAATGTTTTTGAATCATTGACATTTACAAAGCAAGTCATTTTTCAGAGAGGGCCGATCCTTAAAGTTAGTTCTTGAATACCAAAGGAAAACAACCAAGGCAGCACCAACTCAGGCATCCAAGACTCACCTTCTCAAATGGGAAGGTTCATGCCACAAGCATTTTGCAAAAGATTTCTCTAAGTGGTAATAGTGATGACTAACATTTGCCTTGCCCTTTATGGCTTGCAAAGTGCTTTCAACCCAAGATGTCGTTTCAGAAGCTCTCAGTGTGGATCTTAACAACATCACCTTGGGGAAGTGGAAACAAGGCTCAGCAGTAAGTGTCAGAAGATTGTCATTTCTGGCTACCTTACTCTTCACCCTTGCCTTCATGAGTCTCTAGGGATAAGATTCTCCTGGAAAGGAGTATAAACTGTGGTTATTATAATACTTCAGAGCATCTCCCTTGCAGTGTCTCTTTTACATAAATACTCATTGAGTTTTGTATTACTTTAGGATCTGTTGCAAAAAGCGAGTGCTAATTAAACATGGGAATATTTTTTAAATCACAAAATAGCCAGGAATCTGGCTATTCATATTTGTTTCACATTCATTTCAATGCTAGATTGGTCAGACTTTCAAGCAAACAATCAGACTTATGTGTATCTCTCTATTCTGAAAACAGGGTTAATTCATTTATATATTCAGGGAATGTTTAAGTAACTATTATGTCAATACCTCCCATTTTTAGAACACACAAAGATGAGTAAAGATTCTGTCCTCCATAAGCATACAATCTATCAGTGAGTGTAAGATATGTACACAACCCATAATGTGAAATGTCAAAGTTTACAAAGATGAAGAATTAGAATCTATTCCTGAATGAGGAGAATTAGAGCAAACCTCACAGAGTAGGGTTTGAACTGGGTCTTGATGAACGGGTGGGGTTTCCAAGGGTGGATGAGAGAAGGTATGTATTCCAACAGGAAGAAATAGCATGCAAGATGGAAAAGCAGGGGTGTGTTTGGAACATGTTGAGTTATCCATATGGTATGAGTACAAATGATGATAAAGAACCCTCTGAATGGAGAGCATTCTTGTGTGGCTCTGACAAATTCTTTTCTGTGCACATCCTAAGAAAAACAGTGATCTCAAATAAAATTAAAATTGAAATCTATGCCACATATTAACATGAAGTCCGAGTCACATACATAGATAAGTATTTAGCTCTAACAGTCTTTAATTATGTATGTTCACAACTGACTCATGTACCTATTTTTGTAGTTATTACTTTTCTCTTTTGTTCTATAAAGAAACAAAAACAGTTCTTATTATAAAAGCAATGCATTTCCTTATATCATTAAGCAAAAAGAATAAAACAAGTAACCAAAAACACTATCCTCAAAAGTCACGGTTCACATTTTATGTATATTTTTATCATCTACTGTGTAGATGTATGTACTTTTAATATATTGGAAACATTTTCTCTGCCCTTAAACTTTCTCTACATGTATTTTTTTACTATATGCTATTCCATTTTATAGAAGTCCCATGATTTATGTAACCAATTTCTTATTGCTAGACATCTGGGAAGACTATGGGTTTTCTCTTGAAAAATAGAAAGTGTTGCAATGAACAGTTTATAATTAAATCTTTGCAACACACATGAGAATTTCCTTAACGTAAATACCTAGAAGTGGAATCCCTGTTTCATGGAGTGTGTGTGTGTGTGTGTGTGTGTGTGTTTAAATTCTATTCCAGAAAAGTTGTACCTTTCTTGTCTCCCACCTACAGTAAAGCTATCTTACTTCTCAAAGAAAATGATACAATCTTTTAGGAAGATGGGAGAGTCAGAAACACAGTCTGATATTGACATTTAGGCAGAGACATTAAATCACTAAGACCTGTGTGTAGGAAATCCTGCAGCTAATATATCTCTCATCCAGCGAACCCCTCCTTTATCCATGAATAAGCATCAATTGCTATTCTCTGCATCATGGATTCTTCTCCATTATCCCCTCAGCCTTGCAAGCACTTCTATCTACTCCTGATATAAACCATCTGAAAAGTTAAGGTTTGCTGCTGTTTTTCATTATGCTGAGACTGATCACAAAGGCATACCATGGCAGTCAACGAGTACTAACCAGGCGGTACGTAAGGGCAATTTCGTTACAAGTGCACACTTGCATTTCATGCCCCTTAATCTCTGCTCCTTCAAGCAGCACATGCCCCCAGTCTGGATTCTGACAATACTTTCTTGTCAGAAAAATGCTGCAGTGAGAGTCAGAGAAGCTGCCCTTGCCAGGAACCTTTTCCCTGGCACCTGAGGCAAAGGCCGTTTAAAAAGCCTCTGTGTACATTTACACTGGCGCTATTGGCACACGTGGCCTTACTCAAAAGAGCAATGTTAATGCAAGTTACGGTCCCATCTGGCTCAGTGGTTTTATGTCTTCATAGCCTCCAGATGTTTAATGAGGTTCCTCTTCTGCCCACCTTTTCTGGTAGTATTAAGGCCGAGGGTACAGTGGAGAATGCCCTGAGACCTGAAAAGCAGCTCTGAGACATCTGAAAGGCTCACTTGCTACACTGTGATTCTTTTCAAAGCATCTATTAGCCTGGAGTCATGATTATTGAGCAAGGATCATAAATTAAATTAAATTAAATGACATGTAGGAAATGTCTGACCTGTCAGAAATATAGCCAAATAGAAATTCCTGAACCAGAGTGATAAGAAAATCAGTTCTATGGCTGGAGGTTGATTAAACCCAACTTCAAGGTATTTCTCTGATATCCAGCTGCCTGGTGTAGTATTTACAGGGAATCCTTATGCAACATTGACTTTAAACGGGTAATGTGCCAAGTATTGCGAACATTCTTTGAAACTGTGTTAGCTTAAAAATGCTTTGAGTGGGATACTTCTTTGTGGCAGACGTTGGCTGATGGAGACAGAGCCATTAGTTATAAATGGTTACCTACACTGGGTAAAATGAATAAAACAATGGTCCCATCATACTTATGGGTTAGAGTTTTGCAAAATACTTCACAACTAATGCAAAGTTACCAACTAATCAAAATGGACAGTGTCCCAGTCAGAGTGGACGCCAACTGTGAAGAATTGGTACTTGTGTTGAATGCGCTGCTGAGGTATCAGCCCGGCTTGTAGATATAAGTGTGTAATACCTGAGTCAGGGAGACAGCATCACTCAGAGCAAATATGTCCATATTACCCAAGTGTGTGCTTCCATGGATATCCAAAAACGGTATCAAACAATGCCTCTTATCCTTTTCTTGAAACAACATTCATTCGTGTGAATGTACTTAACGCTACTGAACTGTATTTTTAAACTGGTTAGAACTGTTGAATCAACAATGTGTTGTGTGCCTGAAACTAATGTAACATTGTGTGTTAATTATACTTCAGTTAAAAAAAAACTGCCAAAAAAATGGTTACTATGGTAAAAACAACACAAAAAAGCAGTACTCTTTAGAGAACTGTCCAGTCTGGATTAAATCCCCCAAGCCCTATAATGATCTCATTTACAACACTTATCATCCTGTGTTTTAATTGATTGTTTTCAATCCATCTCCTGCATTAGCCTGTGATTTCTTTCTTATTGGTCTTTGGATCTCCAGGATTTAGTGCCTGGCACATAGTATACACTCAATACATTTTGAGTGAATTAAAGACTCCAAGTAAGCAAAAACTTGAAATAAATTGCATATAGCTCAACACATTAAAACCTTCCTTAATACTATTGAGAATAAAGCTTAGGGTTAGTCAGCCTTAGTGAATATACAGAAGCCACGTGTGTTGGGAATGAAATGGTTAAACAGGAGAGCCTAAGCCCACTGCAGCCACTGAGACTTTTTGATCATACATCATTGGAAGTACAGTAGCAGTCGATAACTTCTGTGCAGATAAGATTTTTTTTCAAGTGAATTCAATTTGAAAATTGTTCTATTCTAGGCAAAAAGCCAAGAAGACCCGCATAATTTTCACCATTACTTCAGCTGAAAAACTTCCCCAGGTAGGCACATTGAGTGTTTTGGCATTAAATTACTCCATTCATTAGCCAATTAGAAACAGGAAGTACAAGCTAGAAAAGTAGAAATAAAATTGATGAAGACACTGCTTTCACAGGAGCAATATGGAGAATTCCCTATATTGCTCGGAAGGAAGAAAATATTTCAAAGCAGATCAGGTCACACCATAGATGAAAACAAGAGACTCAGAGCCCCCAGAGAATCCAAAATGACTGAAATTGCCATTAGCCATGTTTGGCCAAGTGTACCACCAGTTTCTTAGGGAGAAGGATGGGGGTTAATATTAGAACTGTAAATAAGAATATGCATAAACACCCACAGGCATTTGCTTTTGTTAGTGTAGTAAATGTGTATAGTTAATCCATAGCATAAGTTCAATAAACTCTCACCTAATTCTACTGTGATCTCTATTAGATCCTGAGCTAAAATAATGCATGCAAGGATTGTTATATTGGTTTTAGTGGTTGCATCTGACTCTCTGGACCTTTTTCTCTGTCCCATCCTTAACTTTGCTTTGAAATATCCTTGAGAACATAGAGAAACACAACATTAGTCACTACGCAAACTGATCAATGATTTGAAAATACTTTGGAGATGTTATTCTGAGGGAAAATGTATTTGGGCTGCATTGAAAATGATCTTGGAATGGTTTACCCTGAGGCCTGTGGTATTTGCTGAGTTACTTTCCTGCAACGAGAAATACTTGCAGCAGGGATGAGGCAGGAGTTAGCTTTTGCTCCCTTCTACTACTGTATGTCTTGTAACAGAGATTTTGGTCTCATGCTTTTATTTCTACATCCCAAAGGAGGCTGCAGTAATCAATAACACAGTGTGAGATACTGTGCAAGGACACTGGGAGGTTGTGCATTGCATGCTGTTCCTAGAGGTGGAAGCCAATTGGTCATTAATTAATTCAGTTTGTAATCCATTTGAAAAAGGCGGCCTGCCTTTGTAGCAACGTGGATGGAACTGGTGAGTGTGATGCTAAGTGAAATAAGCCATACAGAGAAAGACAGATACCATATGGTTTCACTCTTATGTGGATCCTGAGAAACGTAACAGAAACCCATGGGGGAGGGGAAGGAAAAAAAAAAAAAAGAGGTTAGAGTGGGAGAGAGCCAAAGCATAAGAGACTGTTAAAAACTGAGAACAAACTGAGGGTTGATGGGGGATGGGAGGGAGGGGAGGGTGGGTGATGGGTATTGAGGAGAGCATCTTTTGGGATGAGCACTGGGTGTTGTATGGAAACCAATTTGACAATAAATTTCATATACTGAAGAAAAAAAAATCTCAAATACCAAAAAAAAAAAAAAAAAAAAAAGAAAGAAAAAGGCAGCCTGAATTCCATCATATTTGTTGCTAAAGAGATACTGATGAACAGGAGTGATTTGGTTTCTGCCTTTATCACACTGATACCCCAGCCATAAGAAAGAATTACAGTTAAACATGAATAAAAATAAGTGTGGGAAATGCTTTCACAGGGAGAAAACGAAGTACTATGGAACACACAGCATGAAAATAATGTTTTGGGGCATCTCGGAGTGGGAAGTCAGGATCAGGGAGCCTTTTTGTAGAAAGTGACTTTCATAGTGATACTGAAGGCAATGACAACACGTGTTGGAGGTTTTGCAAGAAAAAGAGAAATCCAAAAGCTGCAGAGTGTGATTTTTATGAATTTCTGGGATCAATTTCAACTCTTAGTCTCAGAAAGCCACAAAGTCACACCCTCATAGTTATTATTGTTAGACAAAATTCGGCGAAGAGTTCTGTATGTTAACCTGCCCCCAATTTGCAATCTGATAGATGGATTGTAGAAGCACACCAAACGAAGTGATGGGAATCAAAAGAAATCCACAAATCCAATTCACTGATTTAATAAATATTTAGTGAGGTCCTACTATGTGTCAGGGACACTTCTAGGCCTGAGCATGTAGCAGAAAACAAAACAAAATTCCTGCTGTGTATGCTTACATTCTAATGGGGAGAGAGAGGAAATAAGCAAATACAAATGTCAGGTGGTGCTAATGGCTATGGAGAAAAACAAAACAGTAGAGAAGAGTGAACAGGAAGAGAGTAATAGAGGCTGGAGTGATCACAAAAGGCTTTACTGATAAGTGGAATTTGAAGGCAGTTCTGAATTAAGTGGTGTTAGTCTTGTGGATGCCTGAAGGAAAGTCTTCCGAGCTGAGGGAATGATATATGCAAAGGCCCTGAGGCGAAATTGTGCTTGGTCTGTTTGATGAACAGCAAGGAGGACATTGTGAGTGTGGCAGAAAGGAGGAGACAGAGAATGGTGGGAGCTGGGTTCAGAGCATCCAGAGAAGAAGCCAAGGACAAGTTCACACAGGTTAAGTATGCCAGAGATGGTAGGATGTTAAGGGAGTAACTAGATTTCACTTAGTTTTATATACAAGAATCACTGTGGCTGCTGTTGACCAATAGAGAGACAGTGAGCAGTGGCAGAAGCAGGGAGATTCTCTCGGACAGTCATCCATAGACATATTATAAGGGCCTGTTAATACGGGATGTAAGGAAAGATGGTGGGATTCTTGCAAATGCCAATCCAGTCCTTCACCTGGTAATTATTATATAAGCAGCCCTTTGGGAGAGCACCGGAGGACTGACAAAAGACAGAAGTGCATCTTTCATCATTCCTGCCTTAGGATTTGTAGAGAGATAAGAAATGAGTTGAAGGAAAGAAAAGAGTTAAGGATGACACCAGTTTTAGGAGTAGCCATTCAGGAGATGGGGAATTATTGTGTCAGACAATGTGAACATTTTAAATGCTCTCGATACACATTGCCAAGCACTCTCAAGACAGGTTATGTCTTGGTTGGTTCTGAGACCATCCTATCTGGAAACATCTGGACTAGTATAAGTTGGGGCCATCACATTAAGGAGTGATGGTGATGTTTGGGCTTTTTATTTCAACTAGGGTTGTGTTTCCCCTGCGTAAGGAGGTGGGAGACACATTTCAGAATTGTCCATCATGAATAGTGGATATTCTGCTTACATTAACTGAAATATTAAAAAATGGAGGATGGAACAAATATATATATATATATATATATATCTTCCTTATTGAGATTTCATATTGTTTCCCATCCAGGTGATTCTAATTAACCTCTGCATTCTACTCCATGTTTTATTACCCCTTCTCCCCTGTCTTCGGAGCCTCTGTTCTAGTGTTGCTGGGTGGACTGGGGAGACCTTCGCCCAGCCCAGCAGAGGGTTGTCACCGGAGGCGCTTGGTCTCATCACAAGAATTCAAGGACAGACCAGACACTGCCATTAAGCGGCACAAGTGGGAAAGTTTCTTAAAGTGAGAGTATACTCTTGAGATGTGAGAGTGAGTGAGCTCAAGGGAGGGTTGTGCCTAGGGTTTGGGTCTCTATCTTTTATCGACACTTGTTAACTAGGCAGTGGAATATTTATTACTTGGGGCCTGGATTTCTTGGGAGCAGGGTTTTATGCATTTTCTCCCTAATTTGGTAAGAGTTTCCAGCCTTCCTTGTCTGGGGCCTGTCTGGTTTGATGTGGCTTCTGATGGCTTTGTTTTTGCAGTGCTGCTAGGACAGGTTTCTAACTTTCCCGATAGCTAGCCATGACACCCCCCCTTGCTGGCCTCCGGGCATCCTGTTAAAACCTAATTAACTGCCTACTCTAACATTAAGATTTTAGACCAAGAATCCCTCTTTTTATTTTTATTTTATTTATTTATTTATTTTTAATTTTTTTTTTTTTAACATTTATTTATTTTTGAGACAGAGAGAGACAGAGCATGAACGGGGGAGGGTCAGAGAGAGAGGGAGACACAGAATCCGAAACAGGCTCCAGGCTCTGAGCGGTCAGCACAGAGCCTGACGCGGGGCTTGAACTCAAGGACGGGACCGTGAGATCATGACCTGAGCCGAAGTCGGACACTCAACCGGCTGAGCCACCCAGGCGCCCCGAATCCCTCTTTTTAAAAAGAGCATGTCAGATGGCCAAGTTCTGTTATTTGATGAGGTGGTAGGTAGAAGGGAGAGAAGAGGCACCAAGGACATGAATAACATGGAAAAGAGATAAAGAGTTGGCATATCTCCAGACTTAGCTGGGAATGGCCTAGTCTAAGAAGATAGAAGACAGAACCTTCAGAACTAAACTAGACCCATCTTAGTTTTTTCCTTCAAATTTTTATTTGAATTCTGGTTAGTTAACATATAGTGTAATATTGGTTTCAGGAGTAGAATTAGTGATTCATCACTTACATCCAACACCCAGTGCTCAGCACGACAACTGCCCTCCTTAATACCTATCACCCATTTAGCCCATCCCTTGCCCACTTCCCCTCCATCAACCTTCAGTTTATTTTCTATATTTAAGAGTCTCTTATGTTTTGCTTCCATCGTTTTTTTTTTTTGTTTGTTTTTTTTTGTTTTTTGTTTTTTTTTTTTTACTTCTCCTATGTTCATCTGTTTTGTTTCTTAGATCCCCTGCTATGAGTGAAATAATATGGTATTTGTCTTTCCCTGACTGGTTAAATTTTGTTTAGCATAATATACTCTATCCAATGACGTTTGCTTTTGCCTCCTTTTGATGTTTTCCCAGAAATGTTACATTGCATTGTCATTAAACAGATTCATTACTCTCACTGCTATAGCTTTATTTGGGTGGTGCTTTTCTGCAAAATTTTGCAGTTTTCCCCACTTTAAGTATCTCCCTAATCTCATTTGAAGTGAGGAATTCCTCTGCCTTTTCCTCCTCCTCCTCTTCAGATGAGATGCAGATGTAGACTTTTTATAAAATCTTGCAGTTTTGGCCACTTGCATACCTCATTTGTACTTCTTGATTTCTTTTTTAACTTTCACTGTAATCATCTCCTTCTTCTTACCTCCTTTCTTTTCAACCTTTCTCTGACTGGGGCCATTGTATATGTTCGCATGGATGTTGACTACAGTACAGTATTAAAAGCTGCTGTCATATATTGTATTTAATGGAACTGGCAATAAGGCAGCAGAGGAAGGGGTCTATAACTGTAGGCACCCTGACGTAGAACGAAGCAAAGCATTCCTAAGTTTGCTTTTGTATGGAAAAGCAAAGGATTATCCATAGTGCTCTGAAGTGACAAAATATACACTAGTGCCAGTTGTGGGCACCTTCCAACATTCTGAAAAATCACTGTTTCCTGCCAAAAATTATGGCCTGACAAAGCATAAGAGACTGTTAAAAACTGAGAACAAACTGAGGGTTGATGGTGGGTGGGAGGGAGGGCAGGGTGGGAGGGAGGGCAGGGTGGGTGATGGGTATTGAGGAGGGCACCTTTTGGGATGAGCACTGGGTGTTGTATGGAAACCAATTTGACAGTAAATTTCATATATTAAAAAATAAAAATAAAATTAAAAAAAAACAACAACAAAAAAACAAACAAACAAACAAACAAACAAACAAAATTATGGCCTGAGACTGAACATCCAAGCATGGGGGACTATCACCCACAATCCTGCAGCAAGAGAGAGAGAGAAACAATTGGCTCAGTTGTGATCATGTGACTTTCAGTGTCATGTACTACTCGTATTGCAAGACATCACTTGGTTATCAGGTTAGAATTTATTAGGAATGTTTGCTCATCTTGCAGAGCACTTGTAAAACAAGTCACCCGCAATCCAAGGTGTTACTGTTTGTGTGTGTGTGTGTGTGTGTGTGTGTGTACACACATGTATATATATCATCTTATTTATTCATTCATCAGTCAATGGACATGAGATGCATATGACAGTGTATAGCACAAATGGAACAGTAATACTCAACAGTAAGCACTGAAAGATGAATTCAGTCTTGTACCCAAGAGTGTGATCCCATCCTCATTCATATTCTGGTTTTAACTTCGGTTAGACCCAACAATTAAGTCCCATAGGTTATCACTAGAGTCTATATTATTCTCAGTACACCACAACCTGTTCTATAGTTCAGCATTCATCTTCTGGATATCTCATTTGTCTCAAACTAGACCACTAAACTGTTGAATGAATCTGATCATTGTGTGAAAACTTCAGCTACGGATGGGGCTGTAGCTTCGGAGATCAGAGTCTTCCATACTCACAGGGAAACTTGGCAAAGATTTCAAGAAGAAAATACTTCTAGAATCCCAGTTCAGTAATTAATACTCTATCAGAATCCCAAGACTAGGGGCATCTGGGTGGCTCAGTCGGTTAAGCATCTGACTTCGCCTCAGGTCATGATCTCACAGCTTGTGAGTTTGAGTCCCGCATCAGGCTCTGTGCTGACAGCTGGGAGCCTGGAGCCCGCTTGGGATTCTGTGTCTCCCTCTCTCTCTGACCTTCCCCCGTTCATGCTCTGTCTCTCTCTCTGTCTCAAAAATAAATAAACGTTTAAAAAATTTTTTTAAAAAGAATACTGAGACTAAACTAATCATTTCTTCATCACTCTAATAGCCTTTGATAATTGTTTTGTTTATTCACTTATTCGTGATTGTCTGTCATCCCCACTAGAAAATAATCCAGAGGAACCCAGGGACTATGTGCTTCCTATTCACCATCAACTCCTCAGTGCCTAGTACATAATAAGCACTCAATAAATTGTTGCTGACTATCAATAAAATGCATTGTTCACCCATGAAAAGAGGTTTTAGGGCAAAATTGAGGACAACCTTGTGGCCGTACGGAAGACTGCAATGGTAACTTTTGACTATAGCGTTTCCCACTTAAGATTCATACTTACTTCCAAAAGGACTTGAGTTCTACTAGATATTGAGATACACTGTGACTCTCATAACATCTTTATTTCTAGAATGTAAGCCAGCATACGAAGATGAACATTTTAAATATTATTTTATGAATATTTAATGGAGAAATGCTCTGCACTTTTTTCAGGGAATGTGTATAATTGGTATATGTTATTTTGCATGCCACCTTCCAGCCCATGCTCTTCAGAAGTAAAGATGTTTATTTAAGTTGTAATGGCTTCATCTTTTCATCACAAAATCCAGGTGACATGTTCATTAGAGTTTTGAAGGCTCTGTGGCAAAAATGCTATGTTCATGAATTTTCATTTCACTGTACTTCTATGATGTATGTGTAGAACTGGTCGCAGACAACACCCTATTATTTAAATCTGAGGTTTCCTAATAGGCAGTGGGAAATATCAGACTAACATGTTGATTATAATGATGTTTGGCCTCTCATGATCAATATTCAACACTCATTGGATATTCTGAGTGCAGTATTAATATTTCAGAATAAACTACACTGTGAGGAAGTGTGGAATCTTCTTATGAAATCTGTTGACCTTTACTTCAGATAACATTAAATTATTTTTAATGAATGAAAACCAAAAATGGGATGATTAAATTTCTATTCATTGTGATGCCTCTGAGTGGTCATTACCAAGCAGAACTTCTGATAGAAGGTTATTTTTTTTAATCTTTATTTATTTATTTTGAGAGAGAGAGAGAGAGAGAGAGCACAAGTGCAAGTGGGAGAGGGGCAGAGAGAGAAGGAGAGAGTCCAAAGCAGGCTCTGTGATGATAGCACAGAGCCTGATGTGGAGCTCAAACTCACAAACTGAGAGATTGTGACCTGAGCCAAAGTCAGACGCTTAACCACGTGAGTCACCCAGGTACTCTGGAAATAGCTATTATTTATAGCATTCATAATTGGCTTTCTTAGGACACTTGGTATTTCGTGGTCCCCTTAGGGAGGAGACACTTGGCAACAATCCTAGCTATAAGTCTTTGTTTATAGCATACCTCCTAGCCATACTGCTGTCCAGAGCCCTGCCTTTTTACCACATGACTGGCTCTCAATCCCAGTCCACCAGCACCTGAAGAGCCACTGCACCCCGTTACTCTCCTGAAGTGAGCTCTGGTCCGCACTGTCTCCACCACACCTCTTTGGAGCTGAGTTGCATTACCTGGAAGCTCTTAGAGTAGGATCTACACACTCTGCCAACTCATTTCCACGCCTCTCCTTCTTCCATTTATTTTGTTTCAGGACACTTAATGAAAAGAGTAATGCTGTGTAATGTTATTTCTGCCTTGTTTTTAAGCCTGGTTTTAAGTGGCAGCATATCTCCGCCTGGGATGTGCTGTAATTAAGCCATTCTACTGATAACTCTTTAGACTGTTCCCAAAGTTTTACTGTTGTAGTGACCTCATCTTTTCGGTATAAAATCCTTGCTGTGTATCTATCTTGTTGTAACGAACTTTTGGGGGCACATATCTATTTTTCAAAGCTTAAATTTTTTCTCTACAAGATCATTTTTTAAAAAGAGTAATTGCTGGATATATGAACTTTCCCAAATTATTTAATGGTTTCTGGGCTAATTCCTTAGAAATGTGAGCTATCTCTCACCACGCCCTTCCCAGTATTGACTGCTCCCTTGTAGTAATCTTTGTCAAGCTAGTCAGTGAGAAATCCTTTTTCAGTAATGCAAATTGAGCAATGATTTACATTTCACAAATGATAAGTTACATACAGTTAAAGTGGTTTGGAATCTTTTTAACCTATATGCTATAACCAAGGGGTCACTTCTGAGCCGCTGACCTTTATGTGGTCTTCATGTCCCATTAAGTACTCTGATACTTAAAGCCTCAGGTCACTTTCAGTCTTAATTGTATTTTATTATTCTCCATTGTTGCAGAGTGTTTCAGACAATTTAGCTGAAAGGGTCTCTCCTCACCTTTTCTTCATTGCTTCATTTCCAGTTTTAACAATGACAGGTTTCCTGAGAGATTATATTAATTTTATGATCATCACAAGGATTATTTTTACTCAACTGAATATAGGAATGAAATTTTAGGCTTAGAGGAAGGAGAAAGAGTTTTTGTCACTGAGAAGTACTTGGGCAGAAACTAAAGGTCAAAGATTCTCAGGTTTTGGCAACAACTGTTTTCATTCCACATCATGCCGGAAAATAAATAGAAGGCAATAAAATATCACATTTCTTTAACATTTGCTAAGGGCATTTCTGCCGCCCTATTTTAAATTAGACAGCAGATCAGTCACCCAATGCCTATTCCTTCAACACTGGACTTGTTCAGGGAGAGCAATGTGTCTTCAGTGGCCAGCCTCTCTGTTTTTCCCTTCAGTGCCCTGACTTCTGAGAAGGATGCTTAGCATCTTTATGTCCTCCCCCGTCCATTAGAATTGACCGTTGGTCAAGTTTGGAATATTTGTTTCTTGTTAAAATGTTGCCTCCACCAGAGTTCTTTGTATTTTCAAAATATGAACACTTCTCAGATACCAAAGAGTAAACACACCCTTCAGTAAATAGTCATAGCCAACCTGATTTCTGAGCACCATCAAATGTGTTAGCCAAAGGAATGAATGATGTGTCTGTAATTCTTAAAGTTTTTATCTTTCCTGTAGGAAGGTTTTCTGTGACTCCACTTTGAGAGTATGTACCAAGCACTGTGCCCATCATATTAAACCCTCACAACAACCTTCATTTAACAGAGGAGAAATCTTAAGCTCAGAGACACTAAGTAGGGTTAGCTATCAGGCAGTGGTGGAGATTTCAATCCCTGTCTAACTCCAAAGGCCATGTTTTTAACCATTATACCCTTGGATGCTTTTGTCTGAATGATAGACTTTGAGTCTGAGCCTTGCACATCCCACATGCTTCCCTGCCTGTGACCTTGCAGTATAAGAGTATATTTCCTCTCCCCTTGATTCTGGGCTGATCCTGTGACTATTTGATAAATAAAATGTGGCAAAAATGATTCTGCTTAACTTCCATAGATTAAGAGGTCTCCAGCTTCTACTTTGGCTTCTTGGAACTTCTGGAACCCAGATGCCATAATGTAAGAAGGCCTACATGGAGGAGAACAAAATCCCCTTGGGAAACTACCCAGTGCCCAGGGCCAGCTATAAAATGAAAACATGGACCCCAACCAGAGGCAAAGTCAATCTGTGTTCCCTCAGACCCAATACCTATAAGGGAGGAAATTTTCCTCAACCCTGTTAGGGTCCTTGGCTGTGTTTCAAAGTGAAACTGGCAAAGATGGATTAGTGAAGCTATTTTGGTCCTGTGAACAGTCCTACAGCTCCAGAAGAAAACACACCCAGTCGACCCACAGAACCATGTGAAATAACATAGTAGGTGCTTTAAAGTTACCAAGTTTTTTTTTTTTTTTTTCAACATTTTTTTTATTTTTTATTTTTGGGACAGAGAGAGACAGAGCATGAACGGGGGAGGGGCAGAGAGAGAGGGAGACACAGAATCTGAAACAGGCTCCAGGCTCCGAGCCGTCAGCCCAGAGCCTGACGCGGGGCTCGAACTCACGGACCGCGAGATCGTGACCTGGCTGAAGTCGGACGCTTAACCGACTGCGCCACCCAGGCGCCCCTAAAGTTACCAAGTTTTGAGGTGATTTATTACAAGGCACTTGATAAATAAGTAAAATATAGGATTTCTACCCACAAAAAACTTAACAGTATAATTGGCAAACAAAGAATACACAAAGTACTATTAACCAATAACAATGTACACTCAAGTAAAAAGGAGAAAATAGGAAAAGTCATGTGCGAAGACAGTTCAAAAACAGAGGGTGCCTGGGGAAAAGTGGTCAGGATATTCAAGGAAACTTCCCAAAAGAGAACAGTGAGACAGACCCTGAAGTATGTGGAGTAGCTGGACAGTAAACTGCAGGTGACCCTATCCGACCGTCTACTACACTCACCGGGATGCAGCATGCCCACACATTCAAACACATGAAACCCATTTCCTAGACTTAGAGCCCGAACCGTTCAGCTTCCTATACCTTCTACTTGCCTCTGCCCTTCTCTCCATTGCTCAAAACAGCCTTCATTTCTGCCTCTGGCTTTCAGTCTGATGCACAATTCAATTTCTGTTGCCTTCTGATCTTGTTCTAGTGTGCTGGTCACAGGTTTTTGTTTTCTCCACAGCTCTGAGATGGCAAAGCCTCTGGGATCCTTCTCTGCTGGGGTTATCCTATCTCCTTCCCATCCTCCTGTGATTGCACGTATTTGAAGCTCATTAGTGTGTAAAATCAGGGTTTACACAAAGCACCATTGCCCTCACTTACTTGTTCATGGAACCCTCTTTTCCTAGGTCCTGTTTTGGTTCCTCAGATGACCATTCAGGAAATGCTGCTTTAGACTAAATTTCTACAAGTTGTTTTGAAGCATCTGTATTTTTAGCAAGCTCCCAAGATGATTCGGATGTGCACCAAAGTTTGTGAAACACTGTCTTAGAAATAAGTGGAACTGAAGTTATAATAATTCTCCCATAATTTCTGATCAGTCTCACTCAGTCAATCTTCAAGACTCAAACACGAAGCCCCTCAAAACTCCATAATCTTCCACAATTACAACTAAATTTCTTTGCTACTTGACAGTTACTGTGGTGTAAGTCTGAGACATATAATCTTTGCCTAACATTTTATTTTATTGGATCTTTATTTTTTCTACCTCTGCATGGCACTAGGATTCAGGAAGCCTGAATTCTTTTAAGGCTTTTCAACTGGGTAGTTTGACTCTTTCTGTAATATGCAATTCAACATTCAATGTAGACAGCCTGGCATAGAAGATTTGGAAATTAGACCGACCTGAGTTTTAAATCTCAGTTGTAGCATCTACTGACTGTATGATATTGAGCAAATCATTTAAGATTTCTAGGCTTCCAATTCCCTAGCTGAAAATCAGAATAATAATATCTACTTTATAGGCTAGTTTTGAAAATTAAAAGAGATTTCAGTACATAGCTAGTAAAAACTGTGGTACCTCAATAAATGTTTGCTCTCTCTTCTCTTTTTTACATGCCTCAGTCCCATGAAGGGCAAAGGTGGCTAATAATATTGTTTTACCTAGTTGCTAGAGGGTGGTAGACATAAAATAAAATTACGTAGGTTGAAAAATGCTTTGAAAAATGTAAAGGTGTTTATAATGCAGATAACAGTATTTTCTATGGAGGAGATGTAAAGCTTTTTGAGGGAGAATTGTTTCCATTTTATTTAATATTTTGGTTTCGATTGAAAACAAAATAAAAACATTTAAATGGTGCACGTGTCTGTGTATTCATTAAGTATTTATTAGTGATGGCACTAAATTAAAAGTTCCTGACTTAAATGCTCACATTGCTATTCTGCTTTTGTGTATGTCTTCCATTTTTCTTTCTTGATATGAATTTTCAAGAAACCTATAAATACCCTACCCCTTCCCACTACACACACACAAAAGTATTTTTTATAGCCTCACTGCCTGTTTTAGTGGGGGTTAAAGTTTAAATGTATATCTCTTCTCATTTCTGAATTTGTGCAGGGTTAAGACAGTAAATAATGAAGAAAAATGGAAAATTAGACTTTTGGTTATGGCCAATTTGTTAAATAAAAATGACCCCATGTGTTTTTATTTGAATTTACATCATACCAGCAAGGGCTTAGCATTCATAAAGTCCTTTTATAATTTTTGGATCCTGTTAGGTGAGTACAGAATCTCACAAATGCAAAATAATGATATTTTGAAAATTGAAAACCAAGGACTAAAAATTTCATTACCTCAATATATCACCTAATGTCAAAAAACATAATACAAGTTCTCCATCCGAGTAAGATTGTATTGACTGTGTGTACAATTTGGTCTATTAGTATGCTCCATTATTTTGAATTTGTTAAATCCTTGAATAAAAATCTCTGTGTTAGCAGTTCCTGGCTAAATTATAAAAAGTAATAACGGCTGCATTATCACCTCCCAGGGAGAAGAAGGTTTGTCACAATGAGTAATGAGTAATGTTCTTCCTACTGAGGTGCTATCAAGCACACTTTACACATCCCCTGCACCGGGCACTGATTTGATTTTCTTTGCACAGAATATACATATAGATGTATATGTATACTATATATATATATAGTATCTATACATCTATACATCTATATATATATATATATAGAGAGAGAGAGAGAGAGAGAGATGTATATGTATACTATACATATATAGATGTATATACGTATACATCTATATGTATATTCTGTGCAAAGAAAATATATGTAGATATGTATACATCTATATGTATATATAGCTTCTGCTGAGACAAAGAACATGGTCAATGACTCCATTTACTAAGCTGAGTTTGGGGTCTGCGTGCCCTGCCAATCTATTAACAGTTAAACCTGTGGAGACATGCCTTACTCCAAGAATAGAGGCTGTGGTATTTTACACATGCAGTCTAATAGATATTATTATTCCTGTTTTACAGGTAGGAGATCAGAGGCATGTCAGAAAGGAAGGTACAGACCTGCAAATATTTCTAGATCTCTTACCTCCAAGGTGGGAAGAATGACCAGGAGAACCCTTGCTCCAGGCCTGTTACCTAAAGTGGATCCAGGGAAACAAAGGTCCTGTTGCCCACAGCCTGACGTCCGAGCTGCTTCATAGAACATCATCTTTGGGCACCCTCCCAGTCTGGGTGAGTAATCTGGGTGATGCCACAAGGAGCTAAATCAAGAGTGTCCTGAAATGGGGAGGCAAACATCATTTGCATTTCACCTAGGAAACTCTGCCAGGGTTCTCTCTGTGTGACTACCCTCGAGGCCTCTTGGAAGAAAGAAACTCAAGGAATTTAAGACTGACGCTCAGGCCCAGGGACTGGGACACCAAGGTTAAGAATCTCTAAGAATCTCTCTCTCTCTCTCTTTAAAATTGTGGTAAGAACACTTAACTTGAGATCTACACTCTTAATGAAATTCTAGTGTACAATACTGTATTGTTAGCTATAAGCACAATGTTGTACAGCAGATCTCTAGAACTTATTCAACCTGTATAATTGAAACTTTATACCCATTAGAAAGCAACTCCCCCTTTCCCCTTCCCCTAGCCCCTGACAACCACTATTCTACTCTGTTTCTATGAGTTTGAGTATCTCAGATACCTCATAAAAATGGAATCATGCAGTATTTGTTCCTATAAGCCTGGCTAATTTCACTTAGCATTATGCCTTCAAGATCCATAAACACTGCCACAAATGACAGGATTCTCTTTTTAAAAAAAATTTTTAATGTTTGCTTATTTTTGAGAGAGAGACAGAGACAGAGACAGAGTGTGAGTGGGGAGGAGCAGAGAGGGAGACACAGTATCTGAAGCAGGCCCCAGGCTCTGAGCTGTCAGCACAGAGCCCAAAGCAGGGCTCTAACTGGTGAACTGTGAGATGGTAACCTGACCCGAAGTCAGACACTTAACTGACTGAGCCACCCAGGTGCCCCTAACTTTTCTTCTAAGATTTTTAAAGGTTCAGCTATTATGTTTAAATATTTAATCCACTTCAAGTTGATTTTGTAAGATAAGGGTAGAGTTTCTTTTTCTTTTCTTTCTCTTCCTTCCTTTCTTTCTTTCTTTCTTTCTTTCTTTCTTTCTTTCTTTCTTTCTTTCTTCTTTCTTCTTTCTTCTTTTGGTAGATAGATGTTTCCCAGCACCATTTGCTGAAGAGACTATTATTTTCCCATTGTGTATTCTTGGCACCCTTGTCAAAGATCAGTTGACCATGTATGTGTGGTTTTATTTCTAAGTTCGCTGTTCTTTTCCATCAGTCTGTATGTCTGTTTTTATGCCACTACCATGGTGATTTAATTACTGCATCTTTGTAGTGTATTTTGAAATCAGGAAGTGTGATGTCTCCAGCTTTGTTCTTCTTGCTCAAAATTGCTTTGGCTATTTGGAGTGATTTATAATTCCCCATGAATTATTTTATTTATTTCTGTAAAAAAAAATGGCATTGGGATTTTGATAGGATTGCACTGAATCTGTAGATCACTTTGGGTAGTATGAGCATTTTCACAATATTAATTCTTCCATTTCATGAACATGAAATATTTTTCCATTTAGTTTTATCTTTTCAAGTGTCTTTCATTAATGTTAATGTTATGTAGTTTTTAGTGTAAAAGTCTCTTACATTCTTGGTTCACTGTTTTCCTAAGAATTTTATTCTTTTTGAAGCTATTGCGAATGGGATTGTTTTCTTAATTTCCTTTTCATATAGTTATTGTTAGTGTGTAGAAACCAAAATGATTTTTGTGGGATTTTGTATACTTCACTGGATTATTAGTTCTAAGTCTTTTTGTTGTTGTTGTTGTTGTTAAGTTTTTAGGCTCTTCCACCTATATGATCATGTTATTTATAAATTTTTTAATGTTTATTTTTGAGAGAGAGAGAGAGAAAAAGAGAGAGAGAGAGAGGGCGCTAGCTGGGGAGGGGCCGAGAGAGAGGGATACACAGAATCTGAAGCAGGTTCCAAGCTCTGAGCTGTCAGCACAGAGCCTGACACAGGGCTCAAATTCATGAACCATGAGATCATGACTTGAGCCAAAGTCAGACATTTAACTGACTGAACCACCCACGTGCCCTACGATCATGTTATTTATAAACAGAGATCATTTCAGTTCCTCTAGTCCAATTTTGATGCTTTCTTCTTCTTTGTCTTGAACAAGTTCTCTGACTAAGGCTTGTAGTTCTATGTTAAATGTAAGTGGAAAGAATGGGCATCCTTGCCTCGTTCTTGATCTTAGAGGAAAACCTTTCAGCTTTTCACCATGATTGTGGTATAAGCTGTGGGCTTTTCATATATGACTTTTATTATGTTGAGGTACATTATTATGTTGAGGTACAAACTATGAGGTACATAGTTTGTTGAGGGCTTTTATCATAGAAGGTTATTAAATTTTGTCAAATGCTTTTCCTGCATATATTGAAATGATTTTTTTACCCTTCATTCTGTTAATGTAGTATATTGCATTAATTGATTTGTGTATGTGGACCCATCGTTACATAGAAAGGTAAATTCCATTTGGTCATGCCTCAGGATGCTTTTAATGTGCTGCTGAATTTGGTTTGCTAGTATGTTACTGAGAACGTTTGTATTGATGTATATTAGGGATATTGTTTTGTAGTTTTCTCTTATAGTTTCTTTGGCTTTGGTATCAAGATAATTCTGGCTTAATAGCATTAATTTGGACGTCTTCCTTTTCAGTTTTTTGAAAGAATTTATGTTAATCCTTTAAAAAAATTTTTTTTAAGGTTTATCTATTTTTGAGAGACAGAGACAGAGCACGAGCAGGGAAGGGACAGAGAGAGGGAGACACAGAATCCAAAGCAGGCTCCAGGCTCTGAGCTGTTAACACAGAGCCAGAGGTGGGGCTCAAACCCAAGAACAGTGAGATCATGACCTGAGCTGAAGTAGGATGCTTAACCTACCGAGCCACGCAGGCAACCATGTGTTAATTCTTTTTTAAACACCTGGTTTGGGGCTTTTCTTTTGGGGGAAATTTTTCATTATTGATTCAATCTCCTTAATAATCACTGGTCTATTCAGATTTTCTTTCTTCATGATTCAGTCTTGATAGGTTTATATATTTACAGGAATTTATCCATTTCTCCTAGGTTATCCAAATTTAGCATATAATTGTTTATAATTGTCTTTTATGGTCCTTTATATTTTTGTGGCATCAATTGTAATGTTTCTTCTTTCATTTCTTTTTTTTTAAATATAATTTATTGTCAAAATGGCTAACACACAGTGTAGAAAGTGTGCTCTTGGTTTTGGGGGTAGATTCCCATGATTCATCGCTTACATACAATACCCAGTGCTCATCCCAGCAAGTGCCCTCCTCAATGCCTATCACCCATTTTCCCCTCTTCCCCACCCCCCATCCACCCTCAGTTTGCTCTCTGTATTCAAGAGTCTCTTATGGTTTTCTTCCCTCCCTCTCTTTTTGTAACTATTTTTTCCCCTTCCCTTTCCCCATGGTCTTCTGTTAAGTTTCTCAAGATCCACATATGAGTGAAAATATATGATATCTGTCCTTCTCTGACTGACTTATTTCACTCAGCATAATACCTTCCAGTTCCATCCATGCTGCTGCAAATGGCAGGATTTCATTCTTTCTCATTGCCAAGTAGTATACCATTGTATGTATAAACCACATCTTCTTTATCCATTCATCAGCTGATGGACATTTAGGCTCTTTCCATAATTTGGTTATTGTTGAAAGCACTGCTGTAAACATTGAGGTACATGTGCCCCTATGAATCAGCACTACTCAGCACTCCTGTATCTTTTAGATAAATTTCTAGTAGTGCTATTGCTGGGTCATAGAGTAAGAGGTGCAAGAGGGTGCAATAGTGCAAGAGGGTTTCCATTTCTCCGCATCCTTGCCAGCATCTGTTGTTTCCTGAGTTGTTAATTTTAGCCACTCTGACCAGTGTGAGGTGGTATCTCGGTGTGGTTTTGATTTGTATTTCCCAGATGATGAGTGATGTTGAGCATCTTTCCATGTGTCTGTTGACCATCTGGATGTCTTCTTTGGAAAAGTGTCTATTCGTGTCTTCTGCCCAATTTGTTTTTTGAGTGTTGAGTTTGGTAAGTTCTTTATAGATTTTGGCTACTAACCCTCTATCCGATATGTCATTTGCAAATATCTTTTCCCATTCCGTCAGTTACCTTTTAGTTTTGTTGATTGTTTCCTTTGCAGTGCAGAAGGTTTTTATCTTGATGAGGTCCCAATAGTTCATTTTTGCTTTTATTTCCATTGCCTTCGGAGATATGTCGAGCAAGAAATTGCTGCAGCTGAGGTCAAAGACGTTTTGATGATTTCCTCTCTCAAATTTAGTTTTTTCATCCATTTTGAGTTTATTTTTGTGTATGTGTAAGTAAGTGGTTTAGTTTCATTCTTTTGCATGTTGCTGTCCAGTTCTCCTAGCACTATTGGCTAAAGAGACTGTCTTTTTCCATTGGATGCTCTTTCCTGCTTTGTCAAAGATTAGTTGGCCATACATTTGTGGGTCCAATTCTGGGTTCTGTCTTCTTTCATTTCTAAATGTATTTATTCAAGTCTTCTTTTTTCTTTTTCTTAGTTGAGATAAAGGTTTATCTTTTCCAATAACCAGCTCTTACTTTCATTTATTTTTTTTATTCTGTATTTCATTTACTTATTCCTCAATCTTTATAATTTTCTTCCTTCTACAAATGTTGGGCTTAGTTGTTTCTTCTTCTTCTTCTTTTTTTAATACAGCAGTTTTCACTTTAAACTGCCTTCTTAGTATTCCTTTTGCTTCATCCCATGAGTTTTGGTATGTTGTGTTTTTAACTTCATTTGTTTTGTGGTATTTTCTAATTTCCTTTCTGATTTCTTTGACCTATCGGTTGCTCAAGAGTGTGTTGTTTAATTTCCACATTTTCTTTTCTTATTAATTTCTAGTTGCATTCCATTGTAGCTAAAAAATAATACTTGGTATTATTTTAATCTTCTAATATTTGATGAGACTTGTTTTGTGGACTAATATGTGATCTATTTTGAAGAATGCTCCATGTGCTCTTGAGATGAATGTGTATTTTTTGCTGCTGTTGGATGGAATGTTCTGTATATGTCTACTAGGCCCCTTTGGTCTATAATGTTGCTCAGCTCCACTGTTTCTTTTTGATTCTGTTTGGATGTTTTATCCATGTTTGAAAGTGGGGCACTGAACTCTCCTATTATGAAATTGCTGCCTTTTCCTCTTGAGATCTGTCAATATTTGCTTTATATATTTGGATGCTCTGATGTTGGATGCATATATATTTATAATTGTTAGCATTTGCATGGGAATATCTTTTTTCATCCCTTTACTTTCAGCCTATGTGTGTCCTTAAACCTAAAGTGAGTCTTTTATAGACAGCATATATTGAGTTCTATATTTTATATTGATTTATCTACTCTGTGTCTTTTGATTAGGGCATTTAATCCATTTATATTTAAAGTAATTATTTATAAATAAGGACTTGCTATTGCCATTTTGTTAATTGCTGTCTACTTTTTTATTTATTTGGTCCCTTTTTACTCATTTGCTGTCTTCTTTTGTGATTTGTTAATTATCCTATAATAATATACTTTGATTCTGTTTTTCTTTTTTGTGTCTTCTATAGGTATTCTCTTCATTGTTACTATAGACTTTTGTAATTATTATAGTTATAACTGTCTATTTTAACTTGATAATACATTAACTTAAATCACATACAAAAACTCTACAGCTTTACCTATTTAAAATTTTGTTAATTGATACAACAATTTGCTTCTTTTTATATCATGTATCCATTAACAAATAGTTACATTTATAGTTATTGTTAACATTTTTGTCCTTTAACTTTTATAGCATTATTAAAAGTGATTTCTACACCATCATTACAGTGTTACAAATCATGTATTTGTCTATATATTTACATTTACCAGTGAGTTTTATACTTTCATATGCTTTCATGTTGCCATCTAGCTTTGTTTCACTTGGATTTGAAGGATTTTTTTTAGTGTTTCTTATAAAGTGGGTCTAAGAATGATGAACTCCCTCAGCTTTTTGGGGAGGGAGAGTAGTCTGGAAAGTATCTTTCCTTTGCTTTTGAATGACAGTTTTGCTAAGTATAGTATTCTTGATTGACAGTTTTTTCCATTTATCATTTTTAACATGGAATCTTATTTCCTTCTGCCCTGTAAGGTTTTTGCTGATAAATAAGCTGATAGTATTATGGGGTCTTCTTGTATGTAACAAATCACTTTTTTGTTACTTCTTTCAAAATTCTTTTGTCTTTAACTTTTGACAATTGGATTATAGCTTGCTCCTATTCAGGATCCTTTGGTTTTCATTAACCTGAATGCCTATTTCCCTACCCAGATTTGGAAGCTTTCAGCTATTAATACTTTAATTAGGCTTTCTGTCCCCAACTTGTTGTCTTTCTTTTAAAAAAAAATTTTTTTTTCAATGTTTATTTTTGAGAGAGAGACAGAGCATAAGCAGTAGAGGGGCAGAGAGAGAGGGAGACACAGAATCCAAACCAGGCTCCAGGCTCTGAGCTGTCAGCATAGAGCCCAACATGGGGCTAGAACTCGTCAACCACAAGATCATGACCTGAACAGAAGTCAGATGCTTAACTAACTGAGCCACCAGGACCACCCCCCCAACTTCTTCTTTTTCAATGATTCTCATAATGCCTATGTTAATTTACTTGATGGCATGCCATATCTCCTTTATGCTTTCTTCATTCTTTTTTATTCTCTCTCTCTTTTTTGCTCCTCTGACTGAATAATTTCAAATGACCTAAGTTCAAGTTTATTAATTCTTCTGCTTCATCATATCTGCTGTTGAAACCATCTAGTGAATTTTAGTCTAGTTATTATGTTCTTCAATTCCAGAATTTCTCTTTGGTTCTTTTTTTTTTTTTTTTTTTTTCAACGTTTTTTATTTATTGTTGGGACAGAGAGAGACAGAGCATGAACGGGGGAGGGGCAGAGAGAGAGGGAGACACAGAATCGGAAACAGGCTCCGAGCCATCAGCCCAGAGCCTGACGCGGGGCTCGAACTCACGGACCGCGAGATCGTGACCTGGCTGAAGTCGGACGCTTAACCGACTGCGCCACCCAGGCGCCCCATCTTTGGTTCTTTTTTATACTTTCTCTTTGCTGAGATTCTCATTTTGCTCATGTGTCATTTTCCTGATTTCAATTGATTGTCTGTGTCTTTTGTAACTAACTCAGCTTCTTTAAGATAATTATTTTGAATTATTTGTCAGGTTATTCATAAATGTTCATTTCTTTAAAGTTGGTTATTGGAGATTTATTGTGTTCCATTGTGTCATATTTCCATGATTCTTCTCGTTCTTTTTAGCTCTGAATTAGTGCCTGTGCATTTGAAGAAACTTCCACCTCTCCCAATATCTATGAGAGTGGCTTTGACTGCAAAAGACCTCAACAGCCAGTCTTGGCTGTTGTCTTGTTCTGAGAGCCTTTTCTAGTATTGTGTCTTCTCTGGACTTATGCATGTAGATTCCTAACTAGAGTGGATTTACTGGTTTCTTCTTTTTCAGGATTCTATAACCTCTTCCTCTTTCTAATGTCTGGCCATTGTACCATGTGCTGGAACATTGGAAGTGTGCACCTTTCCTTTCCCTTCTTTCCTATGGAGAAGACTTGAGTTCTGCACTTCCTCTCAATCTCACTAAGCTGTACTGGATGCAGCAGATCATCCACCTCTTGTTCTTTGCTGTTAGCTGCACCCACCAAACTCTAAAAGTTCCATCAGTGCTGGAGGTATGATGAGACAAAAACTCACCCTTTTGGCAACATACTGAAAATCAGGGACACTGAAAGCATGCTCCATTCTTTCATTCCCCCTGAGGAGAAGTAATGTGCCTAGAAATGTGCCTTTTCACTGAGTTGAGCTTGACTGGGGGAGGGACCAATGCAGGTTAAATGACATTGTTCTTACATATTTTAATGCAGTTGTTTTTCTGTTTGGGGCCTATCTGGAGTACTGTGACTTTTTAAATGGATTCTGGGCTTTTCATAAAAATATTTTGGTTTGCATATCATTGTTAAATCAATGGTTCTGTGTGTTAAATCAATAAATCAAGGTCTGAGGTTTAGAATTCTACTATCTGCTGACATAATTCTTAAGGTCAAGACTTTCAATCAAATAGAAGACACATAATGATCTCCAACTTTTGGGGAGCATCTTATGTAGCCAGGATTTTAAACTCTAGGTAAGAGTGGAGGGGTACTTCACTTCAACACCTCTGTCTAAGCTCTGAGAGGTCATGTTCCAAGTTGAAAAGGAAAGAAGAAAGAAAGAAAGAAAGAAAGAAAGAAAGAAAAAGAAAAAAAGAGGAAAGTGGAAATGCCAGGCCTTGTTATATAAATTGAAGCAAAAGAAATGTAAAAACCAATGTGGATGGAGAACTTTCCCATATCACTTTGCAATAAACATTTTTAAGTCTTAGACAATAAAAATAGGTATGACTCAACCTGTGAGTGGTGGAGGAGGCACTTGCCATTTAAGGGAAGAAGAGCAAGGCAAGATATTTGGCACCAGCAGAGAAGATTTAATGACCATTGTGGGAAGCCTCAGCAAATGGAGGCCTTGGACCTGCTGTCATGTAATGCCAGGATAGTCAGATATCACTGGGCCATGAATGCATGATCATTCTTCCCAGATTTTCTGTCTTGAACTACATTTTGTAACCACCTTATTAGGTGCCCTGATCACAAATGCTCTTCTCTTCCTTCCGTCACTGATGTGACCTAAAATCTAAGCCCTCTGTAGATGCCTGCATGTAAGCCTCTTGGGAAATGCAGAGCCAGAATTATATTCAGCAAGAGAGCTGTCCAAAATTGTAGTTTGTCACCTACAGAACTCTGACTAATAAACTCATGCACCACTTCAGGCAAACTTCTGTCATACATCCATGGTCATAGCTACATGGTCAGCCAAAGCACTACTCCAAACATGTCCACATTAGTCACCAAAAGCTGTCACATGAGAAAACAACAATTGGTGGCTTTACAAGTCTTTACTGAAAAACTTGTCAATAATGATCTTTATTCTCTAAACACTAGAGCACAAATAAAACCTATCATATATAACTCGGCCTTTAATCATGTTATATCTAGTAGATAAACAACATAATATCTGACTTTGGAGTCAGATAGAACTGGATTTGAATTTTATTTGTACCATTTGGTGTGTGACCTTGGATAAGTTTCTCAAACTTTGCATCCCTAGTCAATAACTACACAATAAGGTAGGGTGCACATTTAGTGAAATACTATATAGTAAGAACCTAGCTGAATGTTTGACATATGATAGGAACTCAAGCAATATTGATGATGATGATGATGATGATGATAATGATAATGATGATCTGTTACTTTCTCCCACCTTGACTGTAAACACCTAGAGGGAAACATCATTTTTTATCACCATCACAGTATCAGGAACAACATTACTGTTCAACTTGTAACTGAACACGTTACTCCTGAAATATTGCTCCTGAAATATTATCTCTCATTAAAAGTAATCAGGACTTCTGGAGAAATGGATGATTTCAAGTTTGGGGCAGGAAATATGCAAGATAATCCTGGAACATATTTTCATAATATACAACAAAGAATCCAAGAACAACTACTAGAGTTGTGCCTAAAAGACTCAAAAGCAAATTCAAAGAGGTTCATACTAGTCAAAGATGTGACAATTTGAGCTTTCAAATGGATTATAACTGTAATAGAAACTCACCAGATATGTTTAAATATATTACAAGTTATGTTTAAATAAATAATAATCCATGAGTAGCTTAAAAATCTACTTATTCTATTTGTAATATTTAAGGGAACAAATTCGTCAATTTTGGTAAATAAGAGACAGGAATTAAGCATTTCTCCTACACTTCCAATATAAACTGTTTCTTTTTTTTTTAAGTTTATTTATTTTTGAGACAGAGAGAGACAGAGCATGAATGGGGGAGGGGCAGAGAGAGAGGGAGACACAGAATCGGAAGCAGGCTCCAGGCTCTGAGCCATCAGCCCAGAGCCCAACTCGGGGCTCGAACTCATGGACCGCGAGATCGTGACCTGAGTTGAAGTCGGACGCTTCACCGACTGAGCCACCCAGGCACCCCTAATATAAACTGTTTCATTGGGTGACAAAATGGTAAGGGATGGGAGTGGGCCAAGTTTCTCTTCGTAGAATTATTACAGCTAATAAAAAAGAGGAAGGATGGAATATCACTGTGCACCCACTAGTGAATTGATTGAGCTCCATAGAAGCTGACATCATGAAAAAAGTGACAGCCAGATTATGGAAGAACATAATTCTATCTATGATGTAGTTTTGCCTCCAGATGGAAGGATACAATACCATCCGTGAAATAGTCTTGCCAACAATATTGCACCTAGATTTGATAACTGCCAACTTTAAGAAAATATAGAGAATAGATAACTGTATTGAACTATCACCAATAAAAATACCTGTGATGAAATATAAGAAGCTCATGAAACTTGTGTTCTAGTGGAGGGAGATATCTTCAACACATGCTCTCTGATGCTGCAGAAGGAGGTGTAGAGGCAATTGGGGGAAATCCAAGTGAGGTCAGTAGATTATATAGTAGCACTATAGTAATTATAGTGATGTGATTTTGATCATTAACTGTGGATGTATAAGAAAGTGTCCATAATTTTAGGAAATGCACACTAAAGCATTTAAAAATAAAGAAGTATTATGAGTGTGACATAGTTGCTTCTTGTTATTCACAGTATTTATGTTTTACAATGTTGTCAAAAACACTGAATTGGTGCATACTTAGCTATTGCTCCTAGAGGAAGTAGTGGGTTAGGTTTCTGTAAGTCCTGATCACAACGTTTTCATCAACTGGTGAGTATATATTACATTAACATAAAATATATATAATATAATATAATATAATATAATATAATATAATATAAGTTATTATTAATTCATTAAGATTAAATAATGAGCACCCAGGATGCCTGGGTGGCTCAGTCAGTTAAGTGTCTGACTCTTGATTTTGACTCTAGTCATGAACTCATGGTTCGTGGGATTGAGCCCTACATCAGGCTCTGTGATAACAGCATGGAGCTGCTTGGGATTCTCTCTCTCCCTTCCTCTCTTCCCCTACCCTGCTTGCTTGCGTGCATGCATGAGCTCTCTCTCTCTCTCTCTCTCAGAATAAATAAACTTAAAAAAAACAAACTTAAAAAAAGATTATATCATGCCAATGGCATTATAACTCATACCTGAATAAGTTTTTCTAGCACAAGTATTTTCTCCATAAAACAGAATTGTATATGTACATATTTATTACATGTGTATTACTGCTTTTCCTCTATATATCTGTGTGTGTGTATATATATATATATATATATATTACATATGTAGACATGTGTTTGTACACAGATATAAATGTCTATTTTAAAATACATAATTTTGTATTTTATATACATTATATTTATCTATTTATATTTACATATATAAACATAGAGAGAGAGAGTGAGAGGGAAAATGATAATGCACATATAATAAGTGTTAACATTTTGGTACTCTAGTTTAAAAGTATACAAGATAATTCTTTGTACTAACTTTCCAACTTTCCTATAATTCTGAAATTATTTGAAAAAAAATTTTTTTTAAATAGGGCTTTATTTTCCCCCTCTTGGTTGTTGGTGTAACCAAAGCAGCTAGGACAGGCCCTGACATGTACTCAATAAATAATTCCTCAAAGAATGAACGATTAATGTCAAGTAAGGCATCAAGTCTAGAGAGCTAGGATTAGGAACACTTCCCATAAAAATGGTGGTAGAGTATCTGTGAACCGATCTCTGCACATGAGGCCATATATAGAGAAAAGCTGGTTTATCACTATAATTTCCACCATTGATTAGAAAAATGTTTATTGTACTCTCCATTCACTCATCTTCTCCTACAATAATAAACTGTGATTGGTATGCTTATAGATTAATTACAGTAATGGTAATTGTGCATCAGTTAATGTTATTGACTCATATTTCCTTAAAATGACAACTTTTTCAATCATTTATTAAATGTGGAAACATTCAAATGACCTTTGTTTGATCCTAGATACAACTTGTGATAGCCTCAGGTTTGAGATGAACTTGACCCAGGATTTTACTTATTCAATGCATGTCATTTAGTATTCTGCCTGTCTAAGCATCTTATTTTAGAATCAACCATATGGAATTTTGATGCCAAACCTTATCTTAATTCTGAGCTATCTGATAGCTTGGTAATTACTACAAAGCCATCAAGTACCACCAAACAATTTGCATCTCCTTAGGGAGTAATTTTCCTACAGGACAAATAGCAGTTGTCAAAGGACTAAGAATAATTTTGTTTACAAGCACAGATTTAGAAACCACTAAACAAGTATGAACATGCACTGGAGATGTGACTTTCACTCTTAAGTATCTGACTTTAAATCATTAAGTTTTAAATGCTTGTAATGAAAAAAAAAGCATCGCAACTCTTCTGATAAGCAGTAAGAAATGGGGTCTCTGTGGTTCTTCTTGACCCATTAATGGGCATGTATGTTAAGAACTCGTATTTTTTCTTATCAATTTGATTATAAAAGTACTCAAGACTGGAAAAGGAACACTTTCTTCCTTGAATTAATTCATTTCATTCACACCAGTTCAGTAAATGTGAATCAATCACTTCTCTGTGCAAGAAGACACTATGCATAAAGCCTTAAAAATATCTTTGCTTTCAAAATATTTTCATTCCTTTGCCTCTCATGGTGCAACATGGGACTGAGACCCACGCTTGTCCCCTTGGACTTCTGATATTTACTCAACTGCTTGGTTGCTCTGTGTCAAAGGAGATATTTTAGATTTCCAGAATTCAATATAGTGCTTGAAAATCACAATTCATTCCATCACAAATACCAATATTATTGTTCTATTTTACTCTGTAGAAATAATCTTTGGTATAATAAATATTATGAGTTTGTCCATTAATAAATTGCGCTACTGGAAAGAACATAAAAGATTTATCTCATCAGAGACTCTTATGTTGCTGAAACGTCACTCTTGTTATAATTTCCTGCCTTAGAATTGGCTTCAAAAATAAAATAAATTAGTATTTAAATTATGCATGGGTATATAACATTTTGATGTTTCAAATTTTGGAGAGACCTAATATGCATCAAATTATTAAACAAAAAACTTAAAAGTGAGTCTAGGTACCTCCTAGTCCTTTAGATTTTCAACCAGCTGTGATTTGGGGGAGAGGGGTTTATATTAATTAAAACACCCTCACACTGAGAGTTTTTGCTTCCCCTGGTGACTTTTCCTGGAATTGATATGCTTTGACAGATGGGGGCTATGTTGAAATAGTTATAGAAGTAAAGCTGAATTAGATATGCTTATATTCCCTGAAGATTTTCAACAGCTAAACACTTTCTCTGAGCTTACATGATGGCTGCCAAAAAGATTGTTACTGAAGACAAAGGATTGTCTTATCAGTATAGCTGATATAGTGTACTTAGCTGATACTTGGCCAACTCATGTTTTTAGCATCAAGCTATATCTAAGGAAATGAAGGTACCATATTTTATGTCTCCAAGACTATATATAATAAGTATTTGTCAACACAGTATGAAATAGAGATGTGCCAGTTATCTAGATAAATGAATGGATAAATAAATGTGTAATTTAAATATCAAGAAATTCCATGGGAACTGTTTGCCAAAATCATAGCTATTTACCTCATTAACACATTGTAGGTAATATTTTAATAAGATTAAGACTAGACTTTGAATCAACAAACATTTTTAGGAAGGTGGCAGATTTATTTGGTTCATGATTGCTGTGGGTATCAACTGCATTAGAATCTCTGTCAACTGTGAAAATATCCCCAAAAGAACAAATGTGTCCTGACACTACCCATTAATTTCCTGTATTGAGTCTGGATTGAGATACAGCTAAGACAAAGGCCAATTTTTTTTCCTCACTATCTCTCATCAACTAATCTGTCATTGAAAAGAAAAATCTGCCCTATGAATTAAGTTTCTGGAGCTTTCTGGTGCAGGAAATTGTATGCATCCATTACTTGATTAACACTTTATTGTTCAGTACTAAATCTTCCTCAGATATGTATTATACCACCTTATAATCATTCACACCCAAGGCTTGGGTCCTGCAACTAAAATTGCTATTTTTCCAAAATGACACTTAAATTTTTTCAAATTTTATTTTAGAGAGAGAGAACACAAGCCTGGGAGACGGGCAGAGGGACAGAGGGGGAGAGAGAGAGAGACAGACAGACAGAGAGAGAGAGAGAATATCCCAAGCAGATTCTATGCTTAGCAGAAAGCCCAATGTGGCGCTCGATCCCACGACCCTGGTATCATGACCTGAGCTGAAATCAAGAGACGGTTGCTCAACCAACTGAACCACCTGGGCACCCCACCAAAATGACAATTAATAGGAAATACTAATACAATTTAACTTATTTGTAAAAAATACCTTGAAAAGCAAAACTGCTTTTGTACATGGAAGTGTACTGCTTTAATATTCATGCTTTGGCATCTCATTTAAAAATATTTCCATTGATATATTTTCTAGGTGAAAAACATTCTCTTAAATATATTATTTTAAGACAATCACAAAATATAAATGAAAATAGAGAGGCACTTCATTAAGTAGCTCCCATAGAAATTACCAGAGAAAACATTAATTAACAGAGTCCATACAAGGTAGCATAGATAAGGCTGGAAAAACATATAACAAGTTAAAATTCTACTCTGTGCCAGTGAACAAGTCACATTTTTTTCAGCACTCTTAACTGTATAATACATAGTTTGAATTTGCTTGAAGTCCTCTATTTTTAATATACTGTATCATTTAAAGGGATATGAAAATTGTTCAAATGTCAAGTTTGTCTTTCTTTTCATTGATATTAAGAATAAGTAAAGGAAAAAGTAATGGAACAGAAAGCTATATTTTCAAAAAGGCAGTGATTATTTTTCTGGATAGGAGGCCAAAGAGTTGAATCCTGTGACTACTACCCCATTTGATAAACACAGTTCTTCCATGAATGGGGATCCATGATAGTTTCTCAAATGCTTGTCAGTCTAGCTGTATAGAAGCACCCATTCAGGGTGTGAGTTATTTCTGACCTACTAGAAATCTTCTACAATCTTTATGTATGTATGTATGTATGTATGTATGTATGTATTGAGTTCCAGAATTGACAAGAATAACTCATTCACGTCATTTCTTAAGCATCAATAGTATACTGCTGAGTCGGTTCAGCTATTGTTGTGGCTGGTCACCATGCAAGCTCACTTGAGATAGAATTGCCCAGAAAGCCACTTGGTCTGTGATACCTTCGGTGAATCTCCTTCCCAATGACTTTTTTTTTTTTTTTAATTTTTTTTTTTCAACGTTTTTAATTTATTTTTGGGACAGAGAGAGACAGAGCATGAACGGGGGAGGGGCAGAGAGAGAGGGAGACACAGAATCGGAAACAGGCTCCAGGCTCCGAGCCATCAGCCCAGAGCCGACGCGGGGCTCGAACTCACAGACCGCGAGATCGTGACCTGGCTGAAGTCGGACGCTTAACCGACTGCGCCACCCAGGCGCCCCCCCAATGACTTTTTTATGGAAATAATTTTCCCTCCTTTCCTTCCTTCTGGCTCTCTTCCCTCCTCTCCCTCTCTTTCTTTTCTATTGCAAATATGGGGATAAATTATATTATTGGCTTTGCAATTCTCCATAATAGATCTTTTAAAGGAGTAGGACGACTCCTATCTATTTTGTCTTTTGAGGTGGCACTGATGGAGGGTAGGGGCCGCGGTGCAGGACTCCTCTGGGGTGGTATTGGCTAAAGAAAAACAGTTGTATATCCATGGCTATAAGACTTGAGGATGCTGTGTGGAGCAGGCCTGGCTTCAAGGTGAATCCAAGAGGGATACAGAACAGAATTTTCTTTCTGCTGAAGTTTTGAAGTCAAATCTCCAGATGGCAAAGGGAAGAATTGGACAGATGAATAATAACAATAAATGTTTATGACCATGCTAACAAAGCTGCATTCTGTCGGAGTGTACTTTATGTACCAGAAGGGTGTAGCTAAGATTCCAGGAATTCAAGAACACACAAAGAACTTCTCTCACTCACCAACTAATATGTGAAGATAAATCCTTTAATTCTGCAACTAGAGCTAAGGCACAGTTCAGAGATACTACTGGGAGAGGAAATAATGTTGGTTATTACAAATTATTCATAAGAAATGCATTCTTAATGGCAAATTTTGATAAGAAGGGTGATATTGCAAGAGCATTTGGTTTGGGGACAGGAATTTAGAAAAAAGAACGAAGGACTAAAAAGTGGCGTCAGAGACTTTGGTGAGTTGATGGAAATTCTTTTAAAAATTTTGTCTGTGTGGGGCACCTGGGTGGCTTAGTCAGTTGAGCATCTGACTCTTGATTTTGGCCCAGGTCATGATCTCACAGTTTGTGAGATCAAGCCCCACGTCGGGCTCTGTGCTGACAGCTTGGGGCCTGCTTGGGATTCTCTCTCCCTCTCTCTCTGCCCCTCCCCTGCTCAAGCTTTCTCTCCCTCCTTCTCAAAACAAATACATAAACATTAAAAAAATAATAAATAAATAAATAAATAAATAAATAAATAAAAATTTAGTCTGTGTGTAAAAGATTTTTACAAATAAAGTGTATGTACTTTCCACGCAGCACAACCACTACTCTAGTGTTTTACTAGGACATGATGAAGAGAGAGATGACTTATCTAGAATAACGACCTAGAGAGAATAGCAAACAAAATACCTGTTAAAAGAGTAATGACAACAGAATTGTACTACCAGTTATTGAAATGTACTCTAAAGCTACCAATTAAAAATTGTCGCTATGATACTGATTCCAGAATTGACACAGCAGTGAAGTAATTCATCGTTTAGAATGAAACCTTAGATATATAAAAATGTACTATATGATTAATGAAACATTAAATTATCCAAAGGGAAATGATTAGCCTATACAGACCTGAGAGAGTTAACCTATGAGAAATAATTTGAGAAGAAATCTGTTACAAAACATCACTGAAACATAACAAGCATCCTCTCAAATGCATACCAGGGCTCCCCTGGAGGTGGAGGTGAGGGAAATCTCCAGGTGCTGAAAATAAAAGCAATGCTAACAAATGGAGAAGCAGAGAGGAACTGAAGTGGTAGGTTACCTGGATTGATTGCAGCCCTGGGAAAACAAGATATTTGTTTTTTATAGCCACAGAAAGACAGGAGGTAAAGTGTTCAGATCACTCTCTGTGAGAGTTAAAAATGAGCATGTCATGTAAATCCAGGACTTTTGATAGTTACACCATGAGGAACAGAGTGGACTAGAAAAACTAATCTTTCAGCACAGAGGGATAACAAGAAAACTTGTTAGCTTTGTCTTGAGTTCTGGATGAGAAAATTTTCCACAGAGAGTGTATTATTACTGACCTGCTGTTATTCAGGTTTTCACTTCCTAACTAGCCTAAGAAGCCCTGGGCTCCAAACCTAACAAAATTGCCTATTTGCACACCCTGGTTCATAACAACACTATTCATAATAGCCAAGAGGTGGAAGCAAACCAAAATGACCATCAACCCATGAATGGATTAAAAAAAAAATGTGGCACCCACACCCAACCCCTCCCCCCACACTGGAATACTATTCAGTCTTAAAAAGGAAGGAAATTCTGATACATGTTCCAATATGGATGAACCTTGAAGGCATTATGCCAAGTGAAATAAATCAGTCACAAAAAGACAAATACCATATGATTCCACTGTATGAGTTATATAAGGGAGTCAAATTTACAGAAACAGAAAGTAAAATGATAGTTGCCAGTGGTGGAGACTATGGGAAAAGGATAAGTATAGAGTTTCAGTTTTGCAAGATGGAAAATTTCTGGAGATCTGTTTCACAACAGTGTGAATATACCTACTGCTATTGAATTTCATGTTATGTATTTTTCACTATAATTAAAAGAATAATTAAAAATTGACACAGTTTGAGAGCAGCAGGGGTAACAGGGAAAATCTAATCCAAATATTTTTCTGGTAGAGTGTGCCCTGAACACAGACTGCTCAAGAATCGCATAAATCTTAGATGAGCGGGAGCTCATTATTTATAATTGTATGAATCACAGGAAACAAGATATGATAAAGATTAAATAGAAACAACCAATAGCAGAATAGAATCAAATAGTTTCAAAATTCAAAGAATCAACATAAAAATCAAAAATAAAATAATGTTAAAACTGAAAAACAGTTTATGAAGTAGGGATGTTTAAGTGCCTGGTATGTCATAGAGGAAAAAAGATGATTTGAAAAACAAACCAATAAGAACTTCTGGAAATGAAATATACTGCCATATTGATGTTTAAATTTAAAGAACTGAAACATTTATCTGAAGAAATTTTCAGAGAAAAAGCACAAAAACTCCAAGAAAGAAAAATGAAAAGCCATAGTTAGTGAAATAAAGACTAATATATATCCAATTAGAGCTCAGAACATGAGAGCAGAGAGAAATGGAACAAGATGACATTTGATGAGATAAATGAGATTTTTCAGAACTGATGAAAACAATGAATATTCTGATTCAAGAAGCACAACACAATTCACAGTTGAAATTACATCATAGTGTAATTTCAGAACACGAAAGACAGTGAAAAGATCTTAAGGCAGCTACAGAAGACAAATACCTAAAAGAAAAATTACGTTAACAGGAGAATTCTTGCTATTAATGGCAAAGGCCAGGAAACAGTAAAATTATATCTTTAGTTTGCTGAAAAAAATGATCAAAGTATAGTTCTATTCCAAGCTAAACTATCATTTAAAATAGCAATAGAAAGACGTTTTCAGATAAATAAAACCTGAGATAGCTCACCACCAATAAAATGTTTACTGAAACTACTCTAGATAATATACTCTTAGAAAGAAATTGAGTCCAGAAAAATCTAAAATGCAAGAAGAAATAGCAAAGAAAATGGTAATTTGTCAGTAAACCTACTTCCTCTACAAACCTCAGCCTTCCTCTTTACCTCCCTCTAGATACTTTTTTTATTTGATTTCTAGTGTGATCCTACTTTGATCAGAGAACATACATATATCACTTAATTTTTGAAATGTGTTGAAATGTGGTTTAGACAACCCAGAATATTGTCAGTTTTGTTTAATGGCCCATATGCAATTTAAAAGATCATGTATTCTTTACTTGTTGAGTATAGGCTACCTATAGGTAAGTAAGATGAAACTTGTTTAAATTTCTTTTTCCTTCATTTTTTTTTGTCTTTGTAAACTATCAGTTACTGAGAGAGGTAAATTAAAAACACCACATCAGACTTTTGATTCAGGGCAAATATCACAGGTCAATGGCAGGCAAATGTTCCTTCTAAAACCATGATAAAAAGCTGGATACATTACAAAAAAAACCATGTAAGAGATTTTAGGAATCAACAAGAAGTAGATAACCTAAAATTCTAGAGATGAACAGCTCTTCCTTGGCAAGCTGGTAATCACTAGCTGTCTGCTTCCATGGCAGCTTGACAATTTTGAGTGTGGGCTGAGAATTAGGCTTGGGACAAACGGAGAGATTCTACTCGAGAAGAAAGAAATCAGAAGAGTTTTTGAATACCAAGCAGGGTTGGCATGACAAATTAGAAACTAGAGAAATCCCAATCATGAGGCCAGTTAATCTCACAGGACTTTGCTGAGTTTTGAGGCATTGCAGGAGACCAAGAGAGCTGTGCTAGAAAAGTAAAGTGTAACCTACTGAATTTTTTAGTGCTGAGGAGACAAAAATCCTTCTGAAGGAAGGAGGTCTGCAGGAAACATCTGACTGGTATGTTCCTAGGACATTTTGAATGTATGTGAAGCCAGAGACTAAATTGCTAAGCTGAAAACCTTTGAAAGGAAGAAATTTCGTAAGGTAAAGGAGACAAATACCATTAAGGTCTCAGTAAAAAGCATGCACAGGTCATATCCATGGAAGTAGTAGGTCAGGAAGTCCTTTTGAATTTTCCTCAATTCTCAGAAAGCAGACACAAAACAAAATCAACAAGGTCAGAAATTTGTACTTTGAAAATACTTCCAGCAAGACTAATTTAGAGGAAAAATAGAAAGCACAAATTAATAATATTGGGAATGAAAAATGAAACATCACTAATGATCTATAAGACATTAAAAAGAAAATAAGAGACTATTATAAATGATTTTATGATGATAAATTTAACAGCTCAAATTGAACAGACTAATTGAAAAATAAGGAGAAATATAATTCTTAATAGTCCAATATCTGTTAAGGGAATTGAATCCTTAATTAAAAACATAAAAAGAAGTAATAATACCAACAGATTCTTACACTATACAAATTCTTTCAGAGAATAGAGAAAGACAATACTTTTGAATTCTTTTTATAAGGCCAGCGTAACTCTGATCTTAAAACATTGCAAGGACATTTCAAGAAGAGAGATTACAGGCCAATGTTTCTCATGAATATAAAATTCCTAAACAAAATATTAATAAATAATAGTGAATCTTGTGATATATAAAATGTGATACATATATAATATATTGAGTTTTTTTCATAAATACAAGACTGTTTAATATTTAACAACCAATCAGTACAATTCACCACATTAACAAAAAAAGAGGCAAAAAATATTATTTCTTTCAAAGGAAAAATAGTTTTTTAATAAAATTCAGTACTCATTCATGATTTTTGAAAATCACAAACTAAGAATGAAAGAGATCTTCCTCAATCTGATAAAATTTGTTTATAAAAAATTAAGTTAGCATCATTTACATGGTGAAATAGTAAACATTTTTCCTTTGAGATTAGATGGGAAAAAGATGCTCTCTGTCACATCTTCTATTCAGTATCATGCTAAAAATATTAGTACAATAAGGCAAGAGAAAGAAAACGAAATAAAAGTATGAATATTGGAGGGGTGCCTGGATGGCTTGCTTGGTTGAGCTCTTGATTTCGACTCAGGTCATGATCTCATGGTTCATGAGATCAAGCCTCATATAGGGCTCTGTGCTGACAGCATAGAGCCCACTTGGGATTCTCTCCTCTCTCTCTGACCCTTACCCAATCACTCACCCTCTCTCTCTCTCTCAAAATAAATAAGTAAAGATTGTAAAAACTATGAAGATTGGAGCATATGAAGTAAAACAGTCTTTATTGGTAAATGATATAATTGTGCATGTAAAACAAAAAACAAAACAATTAGAAACTATTAGAATAACAAGTATACTTACTGAATATAATGTCAATAAACAAAAATAAATTGTATTTCTATTTGATAGCAATCAATAATTTAAAAATGAAACTAATATTACACTATGTTAACTAACTGGAATTTAAATAAAAATGTGAAAAAAATGAAATAAAAATCTTTCATTCACAATAGTGTTAAATGCACCAAATACTCAGAGATAATTTTAATGAAATATGTACAAAAAACACAAAGGTCTACCAAGAGACTTTAAAGGGGATATAAATTAATGGAGAGATATATCATGGATCAGAAGACTCAATATTGTTAAAACGTCAATTCCATCCAAAGAACCTTGAGTGGCCAAGACAATCCTGACAAAGAACAAAGTTGAAGTACTTCAAACTATCAAATATTAAAACTTCTATGGAGCTAATGTAATTGATATTGATCAAGGATAGGCAATGAAAAGAATAAAAGATCCAGAAACAGACCCACACATACAAGGTCATCTGATATTTTACCGAGTTAGCACTATAAAAAGAAAAAGGATTTCTTTTCAATAAATGATGCTGAGTCAATTAGCTATCCAAGCAGAGAAAACTGAATTCTGATTCTTACCTCATACTATCTATAAACATTTCTTTGAGGCAGATCATAGACTTAAGTGTGAAAGGTGAAGCAGGAATCTTCTAGACAAAAATAACAAACAATATTAATGATTAAAGTTTTAAAATATGTTAGCAGAGTCTTTGACACTCCTTACTGTAAAAGGTAGAGTCTAATTCCCCTCCTTTCCAATGTGGGCCAGACCTACTGACCGCCTTCTAATGAACAGCATGTGTTGGAAAGGACACTGCATGACTTTCACAGCAAGATTAAAAAAAAAAATCAAAGTAACAACTCCTTCCAATTCTCCTTTTCTCTTGGGTTATACACTTCTGCATACTGGAGCCACTGTCAGAATGCTGGCCACCCTGAGGCTTTCCTGCTGGAGAGACCATGTAGAGAGACCACATAGAAAAAGGGGGGAAGAGCCTCCCTGAAGAGCCCCACTGCTCCAGCCCCGATCTGTCCTAGTCCTACCATCAGTGTTAGTTTTCTGTGGCTGCTGTAACAAATTGCCACAAACTTGGTGGCTCAAAGCAATACATATTTATTTTCTAATGGATCTGGAGGTCAGAAGTCTGAAATCAATCATGGGGGTGTGGGGGGCAAAATCAGGCTTTAGGGCTACAGCTTCCTCTGGAGACTGTAGACAAGAACACATTTCCATGCCTTTTCCAACTTGTAGAACTGCATTCTTTGGCATGTGTCCCTTACTCTATCTTAAGATCCAGCAGCATAGTGTCCAGCTTTACTGGTCACATCGCTTTCTTCTATGCCAAGTCCCCTTCTACTTCCCTTTTTTTTTTATAGACACTTGTATTTGCATTTAGAGCCCAATAAGATAATCCAGGATAATCTCCTCATTTTAAGAAACTTATTTCTTCATGACTCCAAAGTCTCTTTTGCGTTATAGGTAACATTCACAGTGACTAGGGACTAGGACCTATATATCGTTGGGGGCCATTACTCAGCCTATGACACCATTGCAGATGAGAGAGATGTGTGAGTGAAGAAACCTTGGGAAAATACCCTACTCTGGTCACTTCCCATCGGGAACCTCTTGAGAGACCTGAGCCATGACTGCATGGCTGTCACTAAGTTCCTGACCCACAGAAACCATAAGAAGTAATAAATAGTTGCAGTTGTTCTATGCTACTAAATTTTGGTGCTCCTTGATGAAATTTTCCTCGGCAAAATGAAGAAAATAGGGAAAGTACAAATGAGCTGGGCACAAAGCTAAAATTATTCCTTTTCAAATATTTTACTTTGTTCTTAGACTATATTCTTTCTATTCTCTTGTTGCAAATATACTCAATTAGGAAATTATATTAAAAGTACATGAATGCCCATGATTTTTTGAAAATGCAAAATTCATAATCTTTGTCAGTTTCACATTAAAAAAAATTTCACTTTGAGATTTGGAAGCAGGGAGCTCCTGGCTGTAGGATAACATCTGACTTCACTGGTCTGCACACAAAGCTCCCCACATGCCTCTGGGACTCTTTCTTGGGCTTCTTCTGCTGTAAGTCTCCAGTTTATGCCTCAATATTTCTACTGATTTTCTCACGTACAATACACTGTTTCACTACAAGATGCCTCTGTGTGCCATTCTTCTGCCTGAAATTCACTTCCCCTTCTTTTCTTTTATTGCACCATTTCAGCTCAACCTTGAAAACTCCTTTTGAAGGAAACATTCCCCCCCCTCTTTTTTTCACTCTGTACTTAATCTGTATCTTTACATTGAAAGCTTTGTTAAAATGATCTTTCTGAATGTATACCTCAGCTACTAGACAGTAACATCCTCGACACGTTTCTTAAAAATCCTTATATTCCTAAAAATTCACAGAAGATATGGAGAGAACAGGTGCTCAAGGAATGTTTGTCAGAGTATGGGTATGTTTTGAAATACAAATAGAAATCTTAGGTCTGGTAAATGTCTCCATCTGGTGTAAATTGTGGTCTGACACTCTAATCCCCTTTGTACCGATAGGATGTGTTCTAAGCACTTTTTTTTTGCCTCTTTATTTTTACTAATGTATTTTTCCAGTTTTATTAAGATATAATTGAATACAGCACTGTATAAATTTAAGGTATAGACCGTAATGGTTTGACTTACATATGTTGTGAAGTAGTTACCACAATTAGTTAACATCTATCATCTCATATAGTTAACAAAAAAAGAGAAAGAAAAAAAAAACCCATGTATTTCCTTGTGATGTGAACTCATAAGATCTACTCTCTTAACAACTTTCAAATACGCTACATAGCAGTGTTAGCTGTAGCCACCAGGTACATTATATCCCTAGTGCTGATTTATCTTTTGACTGGAAGTTTGTACCTTGTGAACACCTTCCTCCAAGTCCTTCCCCACTCCCCACCCCCACCACTCCCCATCTCCCACTCTGGTGACCCCACATCTGAGCTCTTTTTCTTTGGGTTTTAACCACTTTTTTTTGTTTTGTTTTGTTGTTTTTGTTTGTGTTTTTTTTTTTTTGGATGGCTTTATATTTCTGAAAAGATTTTCTTTGATGAGTTCAATCTCCTTCCCTTAACTTCCACCACAAGTCCTAGTTCTGCCGTCTAGAGATACAGTCTGTGTCCTCTCCTACATAATAGTGTGTCACAGCCATAAAGCCAGTTAGCAGGTGTCCACTTAGTCTGCTGATCTGCAGGCTAAATGTACTGCACTTGTCCATTTCTCGTTGACGTCCTTTCTCTGCCTTCCACAGCCAGCTCACTATCTGTATCGCCAGTAACAGAAAACATGACAAAAGTGGCTTAAACAAGAAAGTGCTTAGTTTCTGCACGTGAAATACTCAAGAGGTCTGCAATCGCAGCAATGCCACCAGAGACCCAGGCTCCTCTAGTCATCCTTAGCACATGGCTTTTGTCCTTGTTGACACTGTCACATGATTACGACGTGGCTGCTCGCCTTCAGGACAGCATCTCTGTTCCAAACTAGAAGACAAAGGGCAAAAAGCAAAAGGAATGTGGGTGTGAAATATGTGCTCCTTACAGGGTGTTCTCAGGAGAATATAGCTTCACAAACATCTGATTGACCATAACTATATCACATAGTTGCAAGGAATGCTGGGAAACAATAATTTTGCTGGACACCTTATCTCTTTGAAAAAAATTGTATGGGAGAAAAGGAGAATAAATATTAATAGTGATAGGCAACTACCAGTGTGTGGTGTGTGTTAATTAATACAACTTTGCTCATGACCTTCTTAAAAGAAAGGTCCCTAGGTCTGACAATATGTCCTGAATGTTGTGGCCAGCAGATTACTGAATGCCCAGAACCTCTCTCTGTCTGTATGTATACATTTATTAAGATAGCTGAAGATTGGCCCTATTTTGTAAGGTGCCACATCACTATTATATGTTTATATCATTTTTACAAAGAACTAAAAAATACAGTTATTTCTCTCATTCTGCTATTCAGCCTGGTCTCCACTAAAACTTTGTAGTTGCGATTCTGAAATCCAGTGAAATCCATTGTACTCCAGCAGATTTTATGATGCATATCCTGGTCCATGATTTAAATATGCTGAAAACCTTTTTGAAGCTTAATTTCATCATCTATTGCATGCACTATCTCTCCAAAATTTGCATCATCAGCAAATTTAATAAGCGTTTTTTTTTTTTTTTTAATAATTTTGTGAGGGAGACATACATGGAAACCCATAATTAGGTTGAAATAGTTAATCTGCTATTAAGTATATTAGTAAAGATATGTATGTGGTATAAGAGGAACTTGGAAGAACATGCATCTGCCTGGGATTCTGGGAGGTTAAACCACAGATGATACTAATTTCGAACATTAAAGATGAGGTGAATTTTGCCTGAGACACCACATTTAAATGAGTATTCCTAAAAGAAGAGATACAATAAGAAAAGGCTTGGGGCGCCTGGCTGGTTCAGTTGGTTAAACGTTAGACTCTTGATTTTGGCTCAGGTCATGATCTCACAGTTTGTGAGTTTGTGAGCTCTGCGCTGACAGTGAGGAGCCTACTTGGGATTCTCTGTCTCCCTCTCTCTCTGCCCCTCCCTACTCTGTTTCTCTCAAAAAAAAATAAATAGGGGCGCCTGGGTGGGGCAGTCGGTTGGGCGTCCAACTTCAGCCAGGTCACGATCTCGCGGTCTGTGAGTTCGAGCCCCGCGTCAGGCTCTGGGCTGATGGCTCAGAGCCTGGAGCCTGTTTCCGATTCTGTGTCTCCCTCTCTCTCTGCCCCTCCCCCGTTCATGCTCTGTCTCTCTCTGTCCCAGAAATAAATAAATGTTGAAAATAAATAAATAAATAACTTAAAAAAAAAAAAAAAAGAAAAGGCCCAAGGGTGTGACAGACTGAAATTACAAATGCCATGATCTGGCACAGCAGGGGCATGGAAAGGAAGTAGGAGATGAAATAAGAAAATAACGTAAGTTTATCCAGGAAGTTTGAACTTTACTTTTGATTGATGTTCCTCAGAGACAGGCTTTAGACTAGGTATACATTTTGGAAAGATTTTTCCATACCTGTCTTTTAAATTTACAGGTGCATTTTTGTTGCCAACAATGGTCGAGTAGACACTATATGAGACTGGATTATTCAAGTCTTTTCTTCATCTGTACCATGTGATCCTATTTCCCTTCAGATGTGATGACCATATGTCTCATTTTCTAAGATTCTGAGTTTGAAATCATCTATCTTGTGACTGCTCCAATTATTCTCAGACTTGTAAGTCCATGTGTTCTGATTTGTGTTCCAGAAAACCTAGGGGCTCCTGGGTGGCTCAGTCAGTTAGGCGTCTGACTTCGGCTCAGGTCATGATCTCACGGTTTGTGGGTTCGAGCCCTGCGTCCGACTCTGTGCTCGGAGTCCAGAGCCTGCTTCAGACTCTGTGTCTCCCTCTCTGTCTCCTCCTTCCCAGCTCACGCTCTGTCTCTGTCTCTCTCTCAAAAATGAGTAAACATTAAGAAAAAAATTTAAAAAAAGAAGAAGAAAAGAAAACCTAGCCGGTGGTCCTCTGATCACATACTTCCCCTCCTATGGGACATGCTCTGATGGTCTTCAGCTCCTTCAACATGTTCTATCTGGTGTATCAGGGGAGATATCAGATCTGCAATATGAATTAGAGAGCCAAAGAACACCATGCTGGCCATTCTATTTAATGACAATGAGAAATGCCAGTAATGAAAGGGGTAGGCAATAGCACAGTCTGTAAGCTTGTATTTTAGCCTGTGTACAAGAAGCTCACAACCTTAATTTTCACAGCAACATAAATATTATGACTATAATTAACCATGAATATTTGATGAAGTTGGAGAGCATTATCTACACTTGCTTAATATCACTGGATGTCATTCTAAATTTTGGATGCTTTTTAAGTATGGAAATGCTCTCTGTGTGCTGCCAAGTTTCTAAACAAATGCCTGGTGGAAAATTACACCTTAGCCAGAACAATAACCCAAGTAAATAGGTAATAATGGATATGTATTTTGCACATTAGCTTGACACACGGCATTAAAATGTCCCAGGACATTAAAGACTGAGTTTTTATAAAGACAATTAAAATAGACATAACGGCCATGCTTCATTCGAGGGATTGATGCATTGCAGAGAAGTATTTTTCCCACATGAAAAAGAAAATGGTGCCTTGCTAAAATGCCAGGCGTTTTCAAGTTGGAAGGGGTGGGAGCATCTCTGAGAGACACAAATTTCCAGGTGGCATTTGAATGCTTAAAGGTGATCTGGAGTCCAAACCCTAGTGGTCCACTAGGGCGATCTACAGCCCTAATGCCTTTGTCAAGAAACAAAAAGTGTGCTTACTGGATATTTGTTCCTAACTTTTATTTATTAGAAAAGTTTTTTCTTTTCAAAATGTGCATTATTTTTTTATTTTACAGTAAAGCCATATAAGTTACAGTAAAAAGGGGGATTCTGAACAAGGTATTTTAAATATAAAGGCAGAGTACAGCCAAGGATCACTATAACAGGTGTTTTTGGTCCTCAGAGGCCTCATCGTGTAAGGCATTAAGAGTCCTAAACCTGTTGCATGGGGCTTTGTACTTCTGAAGATTGGTAGGCATTGGTCGATGTGGTAGCTTAAAGATGGCTGCAGATTATATGCCATCTTCCTTCCTTCCTTCCTTCCTTCCTTCCTTCCTTCCTTCCTTCCTTTATTTATAAATGTTTATTTATTTAGAGAGAGAGAGAGGGAAAGGATGCATGTGAGAGTGGAAAAGGGGCAGAGAGAGAGGGGAGAGAGAATCCCAAGCTGGTGGAGCCCGACAGGGGTCTCGATCTCAGGAACCATGAGATCATGACCTGAGCTGAAATCCAGAGTTGGATGCTTAATCGACTGAGCCACCCTGGCACCCACTTCCATTATTATTCATTAGCTCCCACTGAGAGGTGGAGTCTAATTCTTGCTATCAGAATCTAGACTAACTTGCTTGATCAATGAATATGGAAGAAGTGATACTGTAGTTCTGAGGCTAGCACCTAAGAGGACTGGCAGCTTCCAACTTGCCTTCTGAGAGCTGTAAGCTACTATGAAGGAAGGCAGGTGATGCAGAAGCCAGCTTTCTGGGAGGAAGTGCTAGCCACATGGAGTAGCACACGTAAGTGCTCTTGTGGACACGTACACTTGCAGCAACAGCCAGAATCAAGTGCCAGACATGTGAATGTCCCACGCAGGTGATTCAGCCCCAGCCACCATCTGATGGAAAGGACATGAAGTACACCAAGCAAAACTGCCCAGCCGAATCCCATCTTCCCACAGAACAATGAGAAAAAATAATAATTGTTCACACCATTAATAATTGTTTACATGAAATTAAGTGTTTACACCATTAGCTTTTGGAGTAATCTGTAATGCAACTATAGATATAGATCAGGAAGGGCAATGGAAATGTGAGTGCCATGAATTAGAAAGCTTTTTGCCTCCTCTTTTCCTGCTTCCCTTCCATCCTTCAGCCAGAGGTGAGTTGGAATACCTTTAGCCCTGGTAGGGGGCAGAGAAGCATCTTCAGATAAAAACGTGTTAGAGTAGAGGGTACAGGGCCACTGATACCCACTGCTACCTTTAGCGTGTGCTACATAGTATTCTGTTTAAGATCATGGGCTCTGGAGTCAGATCTGCTTTTGTTCAAAACCCAGCCCAAACTCCTACCAACTGTGGAGCCCTAGGCAACTTCTCTCATCTTTTGGTGCCTCGTTTTTCCCACCTAAACCACAAAGGAAATTATGGATGTAAAGCTCTTTAGAATAATGCTGACTTATAGGAAAAGGTCAATAAATATTCATTGTTGTTATTGTTTCTGTGATGCAGGTAGTGGTGAGGCTCTTAAAGATACTCTGACACTCGTAATTTGCCTTTCCTATGCCAATTTCTGGCGTTTCTTTTAATATCAGGTTCTGTTTTTTGTGAATCAATTAACAAAAAATTCATGGTATTCCATGGCCTTCAGTATGATTTTATCAATGTTTTTTTTTAGAGTTTTATAAAAATTTTTAAATGTGGTATTTGAATATTTTATGTAGCTTGCTATTGTTATTTTCTAGAAGTGATTAAACATCAGAAAAATACACATGGTGATGCATTAGAAATTTTAACTGGCCTCCCCTGAATTAATTAATGGGGTTAATCATCATTCTCCATGCAGTCTGGGGATTGTCCTGACTCATGCTCATGATACATTGAAAGCTCAGGGCTGGGGCTGCCTCCTGTATGCTGTCCGTAGCCCTTCATCAGTTGTTTCCTGTGCAGCCTCATCCACCAAAGCCCCCAAATTTCTCTCATGTAATAGTCAAAGGAATAAGTTGAGTTAGAGTTAACTAAGTTCTAACTAAACTCAGAACTTGTAGCTTGGAAACCAAGCAAGAATTCTTGGCCAGTTTGGAATTTAATCCCACCTCTCAGCTTTGGGGGTAGGTCCTGATGAAGCCAGCAGTAAGTAATGCTAAGTCAGTACCTGAAGAATGCTTCCCAGGGGTGTGTGTGTGTGTGTGTGTGTGTGTGTGCGTATTTGTGTGCGCATGCACTTGAAAAGGGAGGAGAGGAAGAGTGAGAGCCACAGATGTGATGAGATGATGTGTTCCCAGGCTCTGCCTCTTGCGGTCCTGCTCTCTGCCCTTTTTGTGTGGGAGGGCACAGGGACAGGGGAGTGGCCTGGGGCTCAGCAATCAAGATGGGAGAGAACCAGAGCCTTCAAGGTGAGGAAAGGGGATAGAAACAGAGAGAGCAAAACACAAGGATGAAATGTTTTCCTGTGTTTCCCTGCATTTGGGGAAAACAATGGCTACTGGCCAATAAAAAGTTCCCTAACAGCACACTTAGCATAATAAAGCACAAATCACTGGCCCCATTTTTCTTTCTTTCAGCCTCCGTCAGCGAAATTGTTTGGGTTGAGGTGCACATGAGAAATAGTCCAATGGTTTGCTTGCCTGAGCCCTCTCAGGACGCCGTGGCCGCTCACATGTATTCCTGATGTTTCCCAGGAGGATGCAGGTAGTGCATCCTCCAATGATTTGCACAACACACCCTTCCCCAGATCCCAAAGCCAAACATTGACATATTCCAGCCATCATTTCACATTGCCTTCCTCCACGAAGCTTTCTTTGTGCACTGAACTCGAAGAATCGCTCTGAGTGCCCTCAGATAAACTTACGCTACTCATCTCTCTCAGTTTAAGATGTGTGCCGTGGAACGGAAGTGTTTGCTAATGCTTAGCATGACACAAAAGCTGTTTCTGCATTTTGCCATCATACATTTCTCCCGTCCTTAGCTCAGCATCTCTGTGCTGCGGGGAGAGGTGTCACACAATTCGCAGATGGAGCAGGAACGGAGGAAGATTTCTCTGGGGCTCAAAACTCATGCTGCCATATGCTGTCCTCTCTCCTTCTGAATTCTGTCAAGCACACTGGCCACTGGCTGGCACAGAGTGACAAAGATGGAGAGGGTTTAATCAGCTGAAAGTCTTCAATTTAGAGCCAATTCAATAACCTCTTTAAGTTAAAAAAGAGACAAGCGTCAATTTAAGTTATTTATTTGGGAAAAAAATCCTCCTTCTCTCCCCTGTAAATTAATTTTTCCAGGAATTCTGTGTGATCCCAGTAAGGTGAACGCTTTGAATTAGCCTGTTTTATGTAATACAGAAATGATTTTAAAACCCCCATAGACTAAGATATAGTTTTATTACCTGTCAGTCTTCTTTTTCTTGAACGTCCCAGTGAACACTAACATTTTTTATGTGTCTCTGCACAACTTAAATTATGGGCCTGCTTATTTTTTATTTTAAACATAAATAAAATTTATTATCACCAGAGCAGTAGTGAACCCAAGCTTTTTATACTATCATTCCTTTACAGAGTCAAAGAAATTTTGTTCTTATACTTTCTTGTAGCTTTTCAAAACCTTTAATATCAGCTTTAGTCTTTTGTTCCTCCTTTACTTGCTCCTATATATTTTTTCAGTTTGTGTTAAAATATAATAAAATGGCCCAAATTATTTTAATTCAACGTCCTGCCTTTCCTTTGATACTTTATTCCAGATGAATTACATTGATAAATTTAAAGAGATTGACTTTTATTTTAGAGAGAGAGAGAGAGAGAGAGAGAGAAAAGAGAGAGAGCAGGGGAGGGCAGGGGGGGGGAGGGAGAGAGAGAGAGAGAGAGAGAGAGAGAGAGAGAGAGAATATTAAGCAGGCTTCATGCCCAGTGCAGAGCCCAACACGGGGCTCGATCTCACAACCATGAGATCATGACCTGAGCTGAAATCAGGAGTCAGATGCTCAACTGACTGAGACACTCAGGTGCTCCAAGAGATTGCCTTTTAAGTTTCAAATGGGACCCCACTCTTGTCAAGTTACTATTGTTAAAATGGTAAAAGACTTTTCCAGAAAAGAGGGATTAATCAAAGTAACCTATAGCAGGTGTCTTACTTCAGCTGTAGGATTGTTAAGTGGGTTCACTCCTACAATCATGGCAGTAGCCATTTTGGCCAAGGATAGTGACTAGTCCCACTGAGTAAAAGGGTCTCCAAGGGGCATTTTGTGGGAAAAGGCTGTTATTCTTCACAGTGTCTACTTGAAAAGATAAGTGAGGCATCCCTCATGATCTTACTTTGTAGTGTCTAAAAAAATCATCTGAAGCTTAGAATTTGACAAAAGGAATTACTGGATTTGGGGGGGGGGCTTAGCTTTCTAGTATTTTATAAAACTCTTAGGGATGGGATTAACTGGTAGATTTTTGTCCAACAAAGTTGCAGATAATTTCACTTTTCCATTGAACCCAGCGCTAATCTTATCCTAGCTTTGCCAACACTCTTTGGAATGAGTTTTATATCTTATTGTTTCCCTCCTCCTTAGTAAGTTCAATAGAATATCTGACGCATGCTCATTTATATCTGTACGAAAGTCACAATTTCACCTTTGTGAAATTTTAATAATGATTTCATCCCATTATGGACTCAACATCCATCAATTTATTTTGGCATTTCCCAAACTTATTTATGTTTCTTTGTTGTATCGCTGCTTGTCTCCTTAAAGTTAAAAAAAAAAATGCTCCCAAATTCTGTGTTTCTGACAGTGTCCTATGGAATCCATATTAAATGCCATACCAGACTCAATCTTTAATGTTAGAAAAATCCTAAATGTTTTTAGTTTGACACTATTAGGAACTACCTCTTTCTTCTAACTAATTTTCTCTGGGCCTTTCCTGGTTTTGATATGTCTTTCTGGAAACTAGGTGAAGAGAATTTTTTTCTGGGCATAGCCAAGAGCAAAATTATTAGAGAGGGAAAAAAATGGAAGAATTGTTGTGTTGTATTAGGTGCTTTGACACACTTACTTTGATCTAATCTTCATGGTATTCTGGTGAATTGTATGTGTCATTATTTACAGATGAAGTAACTGAGACTGAAGCCTGTCCATCTGGTGAGTGGTAGATTCTAGATCCTATCCTATTTCTGTCCTAAGCCCATGTACTTTCTATTATCCGATATCACTTAAACCAGTTCTCCATTCTTGTTGCAGTCAACCTCCTGTGGGTACAATAAAATGATGTGTCCCTGTGCAGAATGAGCAACGTACTGAATATCATGACCTGGTGCCCAAATCACATAAGGTGCAGGATTATATTTTCAAGATGGACAAGCTTTGAAAAACAGCAATCTTTGCCTTTCCTTTTTCTTGTTCTCACTTTGACACACTTGGACCCGTACATAGCTTTCATGGTCACGTACATGGGCTGAAGTGTCGTTACAATTGGAAGAACCCATACTGTGATAAACACTGGGCATTGTTAGATGTGGAAAAAATTGAGACCCCCATGGTCCCAACAAATGAGTTGGCTTGTACGTGGGCTAGGTATTGAGAAAGAGGAGGGAAGTGGCCAGGTTTGTTAAATATAGCAAGGTGTGTGAAACAGAGACCAAAAGTAGCACCATCTGGAGCCATCGTTCACCTGTGTTCCTTACTTGCCGATCTGCTTGGGTATTTTGTGATATTTTAATTTCCTTTTTGTTTCTCTTTTATGGGAAGCCATCCTGACTTGCCAAAAGAGCCCCTGCAGGCTTCAATGGTGATGCATTAATCTGGTTACTTCAGCACCACCCATAATAAAAGAGCTCACCCTACTCTCCCTCTGTTCTATCCAAATAGAATCATTAAAATCGTGGAACTAGCAAAAAGAAGTAATTGAATTAAAGAATGTAAAGAATGCACAACTTCATTTAATATACTTAATTAACTGTGTTTTTAAAGAATTCAAATGAAATTCTAAAATGAAGTGTCCTTTAAAGCTCACATTTTTACCTCTCAATTTTATTTTCTGGGTTAAAAATAAAAAAAACCCGACTTTGTGCTGAGGACAATAAAGTGGAGATAAGGCGCAAATTTCCTTCTTTCAGGGAATGTGAATGGATGAAGATATGTTTCTAATTTTCAGAACAAATGTGCTTCTTTTCCAAGACTCTTAGTCGTTACAAACCTTGCAACTTTGCTTAGAGAAGATATTCAAGGCAAAATATTTCTATGAGATTCATGGAAGAGAAAAATGATGAATCATCTCAATTCTAATGTGGAAATCATTTTTCTGTAGCTTTACTTGTACTGTGAAGAGAGCTCTACACCTGCTGCACACTATATTTTATCTTGAGTTTAAGAGAATAGAAAAGATGCTGCTATTTCTTCCTCAAAATAGTACTTTTGCATCCACAGTCCCCTCCCTAACAGAATTTCAGCCCAGCCTGAAATGAAGGTCACATCAAGTACCAAAGATATCTCAGTTCTGAAATGGATAATCACAGCAGCTATTCCAGTCATGAAAAAGTTTTGCATGAAGTCATTTACTTGTGTCTTGTACTAGAGAGGAGACCTAATAGTTGCCATTGCTACTGGAGATATTTTATTGCTGTCTTAAGAGGATTACTGTCATAAGGGCATTGCAGTCTTAAAATCTTCAGCTATTTAATAAGAATTTAATGATGTTAAATTACTTAACACCAAGAAAAAATAAGACTCCTTGCAGAAGACACGGGAATTATTTGATCTAGATACTGACAACTGGGTAAGAATCTAAAGTCTATAACTGGAACACAGGCCATGTGGAGCTATTGACCATGATTCCTTTGTTTTCATATAGATTCACTCACCCAGGTTACCAGTACAATCAAATCCTGGCTTCATTTAATTAATATTTGAAGACATTTGTTAAACATCTACCCCATCCAAGAGGTACGTCTCAGTACAAGAAGAGCTCTAGTCAGCATCCTTGCTGTGGCCCAGCAGGATCAAAGTGTCTGATGTGGCTAAATTTTATCTCCAACCTTCTCACTTGCTCTGTTGCATTCACATGATTCCTGTCTTTAAATACACCAAGACTTTTCCCACTTTAGAATACTCATACACTCTTCTCAGTCTTCATGTGGCTGACATCATATCATTTAAGATTCAGCTTACAACATTTCTCCATTCCTTACGTTGGCTAATGGTACTAGACTCCCACCCACATTTGTAGTCATCCTTGCTTCCTTTCCTCTGTTTTAGCTTCTTCTTATGAGTTGCCACTATTTAAAATAGTCTAGTTTACTTAGTTACTCAATTGTGTATCATTTGTTTCTAAACCAGGGCGAAGGTTCTGGAAAGGAGGGATTGTACCTATCTTGTTCCTTCACTACAGCATTTAGGACGATGTCTCATTCAGAGTGCACCCTCAAAAAACATAGAAAGATATAGTTGAGCGCTTGTAAGTTTAAATTTTTTTAATGTTTATTTATTTTTGAGAGAGAGAGGGAGACACAGAATCTGAAACAGGCTCCAGGCTCTGAGCTGTCAGCATAGAGCCCGACGAGGAACTCAAACTCACAGGCCTCAAGATCATGACCTGAGCCAGAGTTGGCGGCTTAACCAACTCAGCCACCCAAGCACCCCAAGAGTTTTTAAGCTTACAGCAAGAGGGACAGAAACATACATTTATTTTACAAAGTAGAAAGTTGAAACTCTTGCAAGGGGATTGAAATGCAAATGGGAGTGCCTAGGAAGGCAGGTATCTTCACCAAAATAAAAGATGGTAGCATTTCAACAGTGTTATGAGATGGGTATATTTGTATAGAGAGAGAGGCGGGAAGGATGGTCTAAGTGCTTTTAGGTAAGTTTCAGTATCAGATAAACCAAGATTTGAGGAAAGCAGTGAGCAATCCAGGGAAGAGAAGATACGTGAGTTTTACTTTAAAAGTAAAGTAAGTGACTTCACACGGAATCAGAGATGTCTTACGGCCTAGCTCCAACATTCTACATCTGGGTTACTGTTGTGGGCTGCATTCCCTCCTCCTCAAATTCATATGTTGAAGCCCTAAACCTCAATTTGTCAGATTGTGACTGTATTTGGAGATAGGGTCTTTAAAGAGGTGATCAAGTTAAACTGGGGTCATTAGAGTGGACCTTAATACAATCTGTCTGGTTTCTACTAAGAAGAGGAGATTAGAATACAGAGAGACACTAGACATCACAAGTGCAGAAGAAAGACCATGTGAGAATCCAGAGAGAAGGTAGGGAGAGAGGCCTCAGGAGGAATCAAACCCACTGACACCTTGATCTGGAACTTCCAGCCTCCAGAACTTTGAAAATATTATTTTCTGTTGGTTAAGCCACCCAGTCTGTGGTATTTTATTATGGTGACTCTAGCAAACTAATACATTTATCTTGAGAATTTCAACCTCTCTATGTGTGTTTTCTTGTCCAAGAAATGTTGATAATACCACAGAGATATTAAAAGAATCAAGTGAGATGAATTTATTAAAGGTCTTTTTAAATCAGAATAAACTTAGAGCTAGAAGATATGTTTAAAATAGTCACAATGAGTGATGTTAGCTTCTCTTGCCTTTCTCTTGATTTTAACAGTAAGAACTATGAAGTTAGTCTGGTTTAATACATTTGTAACAAAGTTGACAACTTCAAGAGCTTTCCTTGGAAAGAAACATCATATCTGTATTAGAGAAAGGGCTGGAGGAAGTGGTCAGGATGGAAGTCAGAAGGAAAAGCAAACTCTTTGGTCCGTGCTAGTCTTTGTGTCTGCTCTAAAGTCTTCCCTGTGAGTACCCACCCACCCCAGACACAGGCTTATGCTGATGATATGGTATTGCACACCACCCTGTCCCTCTCACTAGTCTGTGAGGTTCTTATGGATTCGCTCTCCATTCAAATCTCCAGCATCCATGCCTGGTACGAGGCTGGCAGTCAGTCCATGGTGGAATGAGTGTTACTGAAATATGTGCTATACCTTCTCTAACAACATCTTATTGCAAGAGGGAGTATATTGTAGTGGAAGGATTGGAGTCAAACTCACACCTGAGTTTGAATCCAGGACTCAACTGTTCCAGCTTTGTGACCTTGTATATTTGCAGATCCTCTTGGAGATCTGGTTCTTTCCCTTGGCCATTTGAGGCGACACTAACCACCTCATCATTGGTTTTCAGCCACCTCATCATTTATTTTTGGTGAAATAATACATGTAAAGTACCTAGTACAGCCCTCATATCTAGATGATGTTGAATATTTTATTATTGTTGTTTTTGTATTGTGTCTGTCTACTGTCTTTGCACGAATGTATCTGTTTTCCAAGGGCAAGGTCCATGTTGTTTTATTTTATCCGTTTTGTACCATGTGAAACCAGCACTTTTCATTGATTAGTTGATCTTTTTATCCAGCAAGATAGTAATGAGGACTACTGAGAGCTCATTTCTTTCTGTAAAAATAAATCCACAGGTAACCAGGAGACTAGAGCCTGTTCAGTAAGAAAGCTTTCCTTGATCAAAAACACTTATCAGATTTATAATGGTGACCCATGTTTCTGCTTTCCTTTATGGTTCTTTGATTCTTTATATATAATTTGAGTGAACTAAACGAGACAGCCAGATCACAGTGAATTTTGCTTAATTGCATGCAACCTTTTCACTTATACATTTTCCTCTGTTGAGACAATCCACAAGCTACCCCGGGGTAGTTATTTGCTTATTCCTCTAATTAAGCAAAGCTGTCTATAGCCTAGAATTCTGGTCTCAAATGGTATTCTGTTTCTGCAGCAATGACCTCTGTCCAACCCCAGAGCACATTCCGGCATTTGCATTGTGTGTGGAAGCTGCTGCATTGTTCATGCTCCAGGCTGTGTTTCTGGACAGTCACGTTGTCCAGGAAGTCAAGCTCATTTATCATCCCTGCCATGTGCTTGCAGGGCTGCTTGGAGAGAAAAATATCTGGAAGCAGGCAGTGATGAAGCCGCAGCAGAGAGTCAGGCGTAAGGGGTGGGAAGGAGGCGTGGGGGTGGGGTGGGTGGGGAAGTAGGAGTATCTGAATGCCCGAGGACAGGCTCCTGAGTCACATTTCTGTGTCTGATGAGAAGGCTTCACAGTGACAAATCTGGGTCTTCTGGCCACATTTTGAAACAAACATTGTTTGTGATAATGGCCCCCAACTTTTTCATACTATCCTATATCCACACCCTTGGGCAATCCCTTCCTCCACTGCCTGTGAGCCGGATGAGGGGCTGATAGCAAATACAACACCGAGGCCTACAAAGTGCATTGGGGATTGGTTTCTTGCTGCTCTTGGAGCCCTGAGAGTGTCATGTGAAAAAGCCTCGAGCAAACTACTCCAGCATGAAAGACCACACGGAGAGAAGCCCTTGTCAACCCACCTGTCCCATCCAGGGCCATTGTAAGTGAGCTAGCCCCAGCTGCCCCATCAGACACTTCAGTGAGCCCAGTTAAGAAGAGTTAAGCCTGACTCAAAAGTGCCCAGCTGAGCCCAGCCCAAAGTACTGACCTGCACTAAGTTTGGGGACGGTTTGCTACACAGCAAAAGATAACCGATAAAAAGCTCTACTTCTTGACTTGCTGGCCCGTGTCAGGAATAATTCCGATTCAGTGTTTCATGAGTGTTTTCAAAATCTCATCTTGAAAGACTCTACTCTAAAATAAGAAAGCAGTTTAAAAATAGGGCAACCTAGTATATTATCACCATTTGATAAGGGCATTTTCCAGAATAGTCTCTCTCTGTGACTTGCAGAGGTATTTGTGAGGGGGTGAGGGAAAGATTCTCAAGATACCAGGTGCTAAAAAGGAAGTGACATTACTTAAGTGCGGCAGCGAATCTGGAAATACTGTAGCTTAGTGGATCACAAATATGATGTGATGGACATTTTCATTGTTGCCGGAAAACCAACTTGCCTCTCTTGTGTCTTAAATATAATGCTTAAAGGGACACTCTGTCAGATACCTGGATCCTTTCTCAAGCTCCCAGTGTTTTGCATTTGACTTGGGGTGGTGAGTGTAGATGAGATCAAGGACAATGTGTTTTTTATTTGCACCTTAGGATTCATTTACTGAACTCATTCACCTGTCAAGCGAATGTTCTGTGAGCCTCTGGTCTGTGCCAGGTCCTGTGCTACTTTGAAAAGGCTTTAGTAACTGCACAGGGAGGTTAGAGAAAAGAGCTATTAATTCCTGGGATTTTCCCAGGAAACTCTCTACTTCTGTGACAAGCAAGCTCACAGCGTGCTCCTCCCTCTCTCTTCCCAGCACCCCAACTTCACAGTTACTCAAATAAGGTTAGTTTGCATGTTTTCTGACAGTCCTTCCTCACTAGGGAGCAGTGGATCCTGCATACAGGACCTAGCCAGGCCTTATCCTCTGCCTCATTATCGATATTCATGAGAATCAATAGTGGTGGTAAGAGTAAGCACGGCGTGGCACTGTTCCAACACTTCACATCTAGGAACTGATCACGGAATTCCTTTGATCAGTGAAGCGATGTGAGGAGTGCATTCACTTGTCAGTGCTACCGGGAGGGGGCCCATCACACTGCTGTGGGTGGAGTTACCTTGGTGATGTTAGTTTCCATGAAGATGTCTAAACAAATACTTGGTATCTTCTGCAATGGTTTGGCCCTGAAGCCTCATCCAAAGCAGGCATGTTTTTGTGGCTTTCAAAGCTTCATATGGGAACTACCAATGATGTTTCTCTTCCCCTGTAATATGACAACAGGGGCTTAGCTATGCATATCGAGAAGTGAGGTGATGCACTTGCTACTAGCTGGGGAGGGTTGATTCATTTTATTAGAGTGTTTCATAATTTCTATGCATTAGTTATCTTTATTTGCATGTTTCAAAGAGTTCCTATAAAAGCAATAAGATGACCATGTAGGTCCAGGAGACATGACCTCCAACATTCCTTCCTTTCTTATTTGAGGTCAAAAGCATAAGAGCCCCGGAAAAGTTTCCCTCTTATTCTGGTTAATTTTATGTGTCAGCTTGACTGAGCTATGAGGTGCTCAGACATTTGGTCAAACATTTTGGTGTGTCTGAGTATATTTCTGGATGAGATTAACATTTCAACTGATAGACTGAGTAAAGAAGATTGCCTTCCCCAGCGTGAGTGGGCCCAACCACTCAACTGAAGATCTGAATAGAACAGAAGGGCCGAGTAAAAGCCTGCTCCTCCTCTGTGACTGTTGAGCTTGGACGTTGGTCTTTTCCTGACTTTGTACTTAAACTGAAACATTGGCTCTTCTTAGGTCTTGAGCCTACTAGCCTTCAGACTTACTATGCCATGGGCTCTCCTGGATCTCCAGCTTGCTGCCTGCAGATCTTGGGACTTAACCTCCATAACATTTGGAGCTAACGACTTTTAATAAACCTACACACACGTGCACGCATGTGCATGCGTGCACACACACACACACACACACACACACACACACCCTGCTGGTTCTGTTTCTGTGAGGAACCCTGCTTAACATATTTCCTTCCTCCTATTCCTCAAGGGAAGCTGACTTCTGAACACCCTCACTTCCTGCCTACACTCTACCGATGTTCTGTTGCTCAAACTTCGTTCAGCCCACTCCCTTGGATAACGCATGGAACTTCCCCTTGCAGTCCATCCACTCTTATTCTACATAAGGACACTCATAGCCACACACCCAGTCTGCTGCTCCTGAGATCACAACCTGGCTAGAGCCCAAAGTCTTGCAGAGCCCAGGAGGGTAGGTTTCATAGCCTCAGCAATGACTTGAAGGCTGCAGCAGGATTGGAGCCAGAACCCCAGGAACAGGGGCAGAGCTCAGAGTGAGTGATTCTGGTGCATGTGCAGTGATGTGTCTATGCTCTGGCAAAGGGAAACCAAAGGGACCTGTGAACCAGTTGCTAATTTCTCTAGCAAAATCTTTTCCTCACAATTATAACAAAGGTATAAGGCATTAGGGGCCTAGTTTTGCGTATCTAGAAGTTAGATGACATACTTGTTATTAGTTGGGGGGGGTGATTCATTTTATTAGGGTGCTTCATAGTATATATGTGTTAACTATCTTCATTTTTACATATTTGTATACATTAGATTCTGAATAGGTATAATTAAGATTGGTGAATGAAGCTTTTATGTCACATATGTTAGAGGACGGTGGTGCTGGATTGACTGATCTTAAATTCACGTTACCATGAATATAAATACGGTATATACTGCATACTGAAATATATATATACTTAACAATTTACATTTTTATTATAAGTTTCCAACCTAATATTTTCCCTGGAATAAGGATTATCATGCCCAATATATATTCCCTTTCATGGAATGTCAAGCAACATAGGGATGGGATGGCAATAATTACTTTTTTTATCCTTCTTCTCCTCCATTATCAACATCATATTCAGTATAACTAAGTAGTATAAACTCAGAAATTATACTTCCTGGGTTTGAATCTTGGGTCTGCCTCATATACCTCATCTGAGTTTTCATATGCACAAAATGTGGGTGCAAATAATACCTCTGCCATAGCGTGGTTGTGAGGGGTAAACAGATACAGGATTTAAATGGATTAGCCGAGGGGCGCCTGGGTGGCTCAGTTGGTCTGACTTCAAGTTCAGGTCATGATGTCACAGTTTGTGAGTTTGAGCCCCGCATCGGGCTCTGCGAGGACAGCTCAGAGCCTGGAGCCTGCTTTGGATTCTGTGTCTCCCTCTCTCTCTGTCCCCTCGCCTGCTCACTCTCTGTTTCTCTCTCTCTTTCAAAAATAAACAAACATTAAAAAAATTATTTAAATGGATTAGCAGAATCTCTTGCATGTGGTAAACATTTAGTAAATAGTAGCTGCTATTTTCATCATTATTGAGTTTATAGTTGCATAATGCTTTTTACTTTAACCAATTCACATTTAATGTAATTATTGATATAATTGGTATATTTGATTTCTATTTGTCCCATCTGTTTTTTGTGTTTTGATTCCCTCTTTCCTCCCTTCTTTTGGGTCAGTCGAATACTTTCTAAAATCCTATTTTATCTCTTCTATTGAACTTCTAGATCCAACTCTTTGTGTTTATTTGGTCGTGCTTGCTCTAGAGACTACAGCGTACAACTTTAGCTTTTCACAGTCTATCCTCAAATGTTCTATTTCACAAACAGCGTAGAATCTTACAATAGTTTGATTCCCTCTTCTCTCTCCTGCCCCTTGTGTTTTTTGTTTTGTTTTGTCATTAACTTCTACATATACTATAAAACTCAAAATATTAGTTTTGCTTTAAACTGCTAAT